>NC_136961.1:32822523-32892523 GCF_032717465.1 Coenobita brevimanus | reverse complement strand
ATCCTGCATCATCCTTGAACATGCTTGGGGTTTCATTTGCTCGGGACTTGTCTTGGTAAGATCATACTACATCTCTTGTAAAATCTGCTTCCAAGCGATTGGGTGTGCTAAGCCGACTCCATTCCTTCTATGCCCCTACACAATTGTTGACTCTGTACAGGGGTTTTATCCACTCCTGTGTGGAGTACAACTCTCATGTGTGGGGAGGCTCCCCACATACAGCTCTTCTCAATAGGGTGGAGTCAAAGGCTTATCGTCTCATTAACTCTCTCCCTCTTACTGACTCCCTTCAACCTCTGTCTCTTCGCCGCAGTGTTGCATCTTTATCTCTTTTCTATTGCTACTTCAATGGTCACTGTTCCTCTGCACTGTCTGCATGCATTCCTCCACTTCTACGACGGGTGCGTAGCACCCGTCTAGCAGCAAACTCTCACACCTTTTCTGTCCAACTCTCTAATGCAAGAGTTAACCATTACTCCCAGTCCTTCATTTTGCAACAGGTCAACTCTGGAACTGTCTCCCTCTGTCTGTATTTCCTGCTTCCTATGATCTCCAGTCTTTCAAACGCAGTGTGTCCAGGCATCTCGAAATGAATGGATCTTGAATTTGGCTCTCTCTTGTATTTTGTTTTTCTCTTGGAAGGAACAGTTTTGCGGGCTCATAGCCTTTGGTTTCCTTCTTCACATAAAAAAAAATAAAAATATTACAGGTCAGTCGGTCTTCTCTAAATCCGCATTGTGTTTCAGGAAGTGTTGACTGTGTCAGATGTTTTCTCAGTCTGGATAGTGGTATCTTGCCTAGTATTATGCTAGCATTCACGATGTCACAGTTTCAGTGAACCCTTTTCTTCTTGTATCAGAAATAAGCCATTCAGATGGAATTCATTCTTGGTTCCAGGAAGTTAGTATGAGATCATGGAGGCACTGGTAGAGCAACTGGCCACCCTTATTTATTAGCTCTGATGGTATGCCATCAGGGCCAGAGCTTTTGTTATTTTCTAAGGATTGGATGGCCTGAACAGTTGCTGCAAGAGTAGGTGGGACATCAAGATCTGCCAGTTGAGGACATTTAGGGTGTTATGAAAGACACTGTACTCCACCAGGATTCTTCGATTCAGTAATGTACTGAAGTGTTATCCCCATCTGTCAAGGCCTGCTTGCCTTTCTTTCAAAAGCTCCCTTTCTGCCGACTGAGAAAGGGTTATGTTGTGTTTGGTTGGACATATAGAACTCATGTTGCCAGTCCTTGCTGCTGTCATACTTGCCTAGTCCATGCTTGCTGTCCATGTCATACATTATTCTCTGGGTTTCACTTCTGAGAGTTTGGAATTAATTTTTTAGGGTTAAGGTGCTACGATGAGCCAACCAGTTGTTTGTGGTCAGTTCTTTATTGCAAGAAGGTCATGTGTTCCTTCAGCATTTTCATTAAACCAGATTTTATTGTGGTGGTTGGAGATGCCTAGGGTTTCTTCTGCAGTGCTTTGAAGTAGTTTCTCAATGTTCAGCCACTCTGCATCTAGGATTGTTGCATTGTTGTTTGGGTCAAGTGGTGGGCACTGAGAGAGGTTGTCTGAAAGTAGTGCTGTGGAAGGTGTTACAAGAAGTCTCATCCTATATAATACTGCAATTTAGTTTCTTGAAGGCTGGTCTACAGTGCATTTGTAGGTGTATGACTGCAATTTGGTTAGTATAAGGTAATATTATGTGAAGCACTCAGTACCTCTTCTATCTTGAGTTATAAAAACTTATCATTGGCTTTTCTGCCTTACGGTGCCATAGTCAGTTAGGTGCCAGTGTCCAGAGCATGTGTGCATCCATGTAGTCTTTTGTTTATTCTTAATGTGGGTACATACATATGGTCTTGTGTTTTTTCTTATTATGAGTGCATCCTTGTGGTCTTGCGTATTCTTATTGTTGGTGCATGCATGTGTTCTTGTGTTTATTCTTATTGTGGGTGCAGCCATGTGGTTTTGTGTTTTTTTATGTTCAAAATTGGTGTTGGTAATGACCAATATGTGTTCTGAGCATATAGATAGAAGTCTAACGCCATTGTTGTTCATATAACCAACACCATGGCAGCCTATAATGCCATGCTAGAGGTGAGTCTCTTTTCCCACTCTGGCATTGAAATCTTCAGGCAGGATGAGAGTCTCATTATGTTCCGTGAGGTTGCCCTCTCCTGAGAGGTGATCCTCAAAAAAGCAGCATGATCAGTTTCACATCTTTTCAGCTCATGGGCTGTGGGAAATATTTTCCCCCAGAGTAGTTGCGCTCTCTAAATTGATCATAGTTATCCCTGGTTAAAGGCAGAGGATGTAGAGACTGTTGTTAATTATTCATGCGGTTTTAATAACCCAGAAACGACGTTCTCTTTAATAATTCTTGTTATTGATAAATTAAATGCTACTGCATTTAACCCCCGTGGACAACCATGCATTGTAAATACATGTAATTATGTGGTATTTTCCACTGACCTAAGCTGCGTCTGCGTGATAGGTGACGTGGCAAGCAGGGAAAGATTCCCCTGTTAAGGCAGATGTGGAATTAAGATATTTACATAGTTGAAGGGAATATTTGGTCTAACTTTAGTTTAAGTGGAACTAAGATTAATTTGTTAGATTTGCCCTGTACATATCATGATGTAATTTAACTGTACTTAGTACTGTAATTAAATAAGAGTTGGCAACCCACAATGCGATGAGGTGTTGGGGCTTGCCACGTTCACGCACTGTGCTCCTAGCTCTCGTGGAGTTAAGACTCTGCTCCTAGCTCTCGTGGAGTTAGCAAGGTTGTACATACACACCGTAAGGACGCTTGCTTGCCCAAGCAACTATACCAGGCAGCCTCATCGTCATCGGTTAACGATCACTCCCTCTTCATATAGCTAAGTAACCTTTACGAATTGGCCAATTCAAGGGGGTATTAGCGAAGAGATAGATTAGAAGATAGTATTGTAGGTGAGTTAAATCTAATTTACGTTTCACCTAACTCTATGAGACTTGTTTGATTTACTTAGACAACTTTAGGGAAGAGTAACGACCTACGAGTTGTGTACCGAGAAAATTCTTGCATAGCGGTGTCCCGGCAGGGGTACCGACTTGGATACATTAAACATTTCTCACCTTTTGGTGCCCAGAAAGAGGGCCCCGATTTGTTTAACAGAACTACTCAACATTTTTCACATGGGCAGTGAGAGCAGCCCTATGGCGTGGTCTTGTGTCTTGGTTGATCTCAGGAAAGATTCAAATATTCCACGTAGCAAGAATCAGAGTGATTCATTCGTATTTTTTAGTGCTGTGTGGGATGCCTTGACCAAAGTGGTTTTCTGGCCTGGTATCTGCTTAGTCGCACTGAAGGTTGCTGCAGGGATGACATGCTCCTATGCCATCGTGCCAGTGGCCACTTGTGAAGTGCCGTCTATGTACAAGACTTGAGCTAGTGACTTCCAGCCAGATCCATGACTTGTCGCCATCACCTCATCATGTTACCATAAGTCGTTTGATTTGGATTAATGGATGAAATGGGAGGTAAGTGTACTAGTGGACTTGCGCAATGAATAGATTTGACATGATGGTTAGGGTGCCCAGTCCTTACTATCTCGTGACCCAGCTTTTTTCTACCTGTGATGGTGGCATGAAGATTTATGATGACCAGCTAATGAACAGGTTGCAGAAGTATGCAGGGAGCCCTGTCTGTTGTGCCCCGTCTGCCGTGGGACTCCACTCACTGATTTTTCGTTCGGGGTTTACTTCTATATAGCCTTAACTCATCCAAGAGTAATCCACAAGTCAGTGTGCCTGGAAACACTTGGTCTGACTCCCTCACTGATGTTCGCTTCAGCAAGATTTCCCTGTCATGCTGAGTCTGGGCAGATCTCCTCCTGCTGGTATGGCCCACCAGATTTACGAAGATATACTGGTGTGTGTGTACATATATATATATATATATATATATATATATAAGGGTAAGATGTGTATGTTTGTTTAGGGGAAGCTATAGGATTTAGCAGCAAATTCGGAAGTATAGCTTCTCCCGGGGAAGGGGAGGGGAGCGTTCTTCTGTAGGTGTTTCACAAGTTCGACTTTGTGATGCTGGTGCATCTTGGGGACTATATGGAAGTCGTACAAGAAAAAATAAATGAGGCGATGTTGAAACCTGTGACTGGCGACATGATCAGGACATAACTCAGTGACTTATTTTTGAAAGGGACCCTTATGACAGTGAACGTATTTGCAAGTATTTTCCGTTTTTTCTGTATTGAGATCTTATTCATTCTGCTATAAGAATGGGAAATTGAATGATATGATATGTGATAATTGATCCATAACGAGGACAACACAACCATGTATCGGCCATAACGTATCCATAATTGTGTAGAGCTGAAAAGTATTTCATGTTTTGCCCAAAGAAAATGAAATGTTGAGCCTAATCATTCTGACCACACACATAACAACATAAACACCTTTGATAGCTGCGCCCACCCTTGCAATGTTGTAATAATTGTTTACTAGGGAGGTGGAGGGGCGAACTGTGGAGGTCCCACCCACAATAATCTGAGAGAAGGTCAACTACTACTCTACAAGTATGCAAAATTTTGTATGCCTACATAAAAACCATGGTGTTATTCCACTAGAGGCAGTCATCCTCCTCCTTTAGAGAGTGGCCAACAGAGGTCCCAACCTGCTTAAATGTGGCTTGGGTGGACGCCTATCAGTATGCAAGATTTTGTGTTCGTAGGTTGCATACCATGACCAAGCATTTCAGTTTTGTCCAGGACTCTCAGCCACCCTGTGGGGGGTGGCACATTGGAGTCTCATTCTGCCAAGAACGTGGACCTAAAGATCTACAATTATACAATATTTATGTTCATAGGTTATAACAGACTATGGCACTGTTACCACTGCGGGTATCCGCATTCGGTCACTAGGAGGTGGGCATCAGCGACCACGTCCCCAAAACATAGTCAGGGTAAATGCCTACTGATGATAAAGATTTCATGTTACTAGATTAATGATTATGGCCGTGCATAATGGCTTTTTCAGGACCCACGGGGGCCACCTTCTCGTTCATGAGACACCCTTTGGGGATTTCTCCCTCAAAACGTGGCCAGGGTTAATGTCTATCAGTATGCAACATTTCATGATTTTTGGTTAAAAATTTAGGGTCACGCATAATGACTTTCCCCATAGGCACAAGGGGCAACTTTCCCAGTGAGGGGCAGCCCTTGAAGGTCACACCATCCTCATAACCTGTATCGAGTGAGCCTGTACCATCGTGCAAAAATTTATGTTACTATAGTCAGTTTCAGGGAGTCTGACACACTGATTTTGTCAGGTGAGGACAGATGGAATTGGTGACACTGGGCGGTGTTCTCCGGCAGTGATTGGTCAATTCCTGTCGTGTTTGAACATGCACCAAACGTGCAATGCATTTTATCCATTATACCAACATAGTTCAAGTATTAGTTTCTCATGGGGTTTGCTTTTATCTTAATTCCCTTTTTTCTGCCATTAATAAATATTCGGTTCATGCTACAATGATGCAGTCCATTACTTTCCTGGCTCCTCTCTGTCGAGGGGACAGAGATACATCATGCTTGAGGAGATGGTGCATGGCAACCAGGGATACGGTGTTTGTCTCTCTGTCTGTCTGTCTCTTATGATGCTTGTGAAAAGGTTCAGGAAAATCAAACACCAAACTTATTAATCTATCTATCTATTGTCAGACGCCTCAATTCCGTTCGGGGTGACCACAAACAAATCGCCTCCCCGTTGCCCTGTCCCCCGCCATTTCACTGCCCTGCTTCCAACTCACACCCCTCTCTCATATACTTATTAATGTAGGAAATAATTTTGCTGAATTTGACTATGAATACAAACAAATGCAGAATTTTAAAGCTGCTGTTACCTATGAAGGTAATGAAAATGTGTATGTACAGTTTATTGCGAATAGCATGTATTGACCCCAGTGAGGTGTGTGTGTGTGTGTGTGTGTGTGTGTGTGTGTGCGCTCCACTGGGTTCTACAATATGAAAATGCTTTCTCATGGGTAGCAATGTGTAGTTTGTGTGCTAGGCGCCAGGGGCACAGAGAGGCACTGATGATGTTTATGCATTACACCCGATGCCCACACCTTTTGAAATCAGCTGATGAATTTGGAAATATTGTGCCATGGTCCGCTGTGCAATTAAAATATATTGCCATGGCCAACTGCTCATCTTATGTAAGCAACAGTGAAAAAGAAACAGCAAGCTATGAACAGTGTTCCAATTGCATTATCATGGTGGAGGCGACGAGCATGGGTGTTTCAGTGTGGTGGCCAAAGTTACACACTCGCTGCAGAGGTAGCCCCTCCATTCTACAGAGCTCAGTGGTGTGCTCTTGCAAATCATAATTATTAGAAGATTAGCTAAGCATCATACTTTGTAGTAACTTGTAGAGAAGTTTTGTTGTTTAGTTGTCACTCTCGATTTCTTGTAGTAGGAAGTAAAGATGAATACAGTGACTTGATCTTAATTTATTATCTTCAGAGAAAATCTAAGTTGAGCAGGGTATGTCTTACAGAGACAATATAATAAGTAAGTCTAGTTGGGCCCCTCTTTCTTGTTCACTCTCTCCACTACCTGTCGGTTCTAATGCTAGCCTCCTTCTCAGCTCTGCTTCCTAAATTCTGGTGAAACAGGGGTCGTGTCACGTGTGTTACACTGTGGTTGGAAAATTCCAGAAACCCGCGTGTGAGTATGTGTGTATATCACTAGGCTTTGTTCGCAAGCTATCTCACTGACACACTACCTACATCATCCCCTGACTTTGCTACTTCCTGTGTATGATTAGCATTTCCTCAGTTAACTTGCAAAATCATTTCCCTTTCCCAGGCTTGCATGGAGCTGTCTACCTATCTATTTATCTATCTATCTATTATGATTTGTAATTATAATATGGACTCATAACATTGCTCGGCCACGCCACTGAAGGTCCTCCAACAGCAATCATCATTGACATATGCTAATCTATTAGTACATAATATTGATTATAATACTGTATACATATAATATTCATGGTAAATTGCAATGATTCAGTAATATTACATTTTAAAAAACAAGTTGTATACATATTTGAATAAATGCACTAAAGGTAAACTATTTAATTGTAATACAGTATGTACATGGGTTATTGTAGTGAAATGCATACATGCAAGAAAAAAAAAATAGTTTAAAATTAAGATTATGGTAAGAGTTATTAATATTCCATTGAAAGTTAATGGTACTGGTATGCCATACTTCTATATCATGGGTCATTCTTCTTTGTATTTTTTGTTTTGTTTATATATATATATATATATATATATATATATATATATATATATATATATATATACACAAAATATATACACTTCATTCAGGGGGGTTAACTTGGATGTTAACTCTCCCCCCACTAAATACTGACTCCAAATTTACAATTCTTGCAGGCATTCTGTGCATTACGAACAGCAGTACTGCAAATACAATGCAGAAGATTATAAAGACAGTAGGTGCTGGGCTATACACATAATATGGGTTGAACATACTCAAACTCAAATCTTTCCAGGGCTTCATTGTTTCATTGATCAGCTGCATAGTTTCAAACTTAGGTGAAGTCAACTTAATACTTGTGCTCATGTTTAAGTCCATATCAGGCAGTGGGTGGAAATGTTTGTGTGTATGATTGAGGATGGCATAGTGATTGATGGTGGACAAAGTAGACATGGCTGGTGCAAATACCACACAGTAGTCTGGTGCTATGTATAATCCTGAGGCTGAAGTATGAAATGGTGGTATATCTGGACAGACTATGTAAACTGATGTGTTATGAGTGAAATAAAAAAAACTGTGAGTGTCCGATGCGTTGATGGTGTACAAGTTTATCTGGAGCAAAAGTGAAGTTGCAATGATTATGAATATTGTCATTTCTGATGATAGCCATTTCACAAGGGACTGTATCAGTAGGCTGAAACGTGAAAATGTACGCAGGACAAAGATGAACAACATGTAAGGATGTGCGGCACTTTCGTTCAATCGTTGATTTACTTGCGAAAGTGACAGTGTTCCGTCTCTTGGAGACCATGATGAGTTCGGTGTCTGTGTTGATGTTGATGATGACCAAAGTGTTGTTACTTTTATTGGGGAAGGGGTGTATTTGGTATCCTGTGAACAGGTCTTCAGTTATGAATGGTACATGAACTACTACTGATGTTGGTGTCAGTGTTGCTTTTAAATATGAATAATATTGCATGAATTCCCTACTTCGGAACAAAGGCTTCAATTTATGTTTATGTATGCCTTGACTAAATATCTGACGTAGCTCATGAACTGGAAGTAAGTCAATTGTGATCTTGCCATCACCAGCATTCGGAATTCCTTGCATAAGTGCCCTGTAACGATCTCTAGTGTTGTCTAATTGTAGTAGAATCGTGTCAATATGTTCGTGATGGTGGAGAAGTGTTGGAAAAGTGTTATGTTACGTTCCATTTCATTAATTTTACCTACACTTTCGAAAGCTATGTTTTTTGCCTTTTTCAGATTTTTCACAATTGTCTTCATTGCTGAGTTATGTCCTGTGATGAATTTATCTTGGTATGTTAGTACCTGAGCTATTTTATTAAATTTGTTGTTTATTTCTTTAAGGTCATCCTCTGTAGCTAATCCAAAGATGTTTCCAAGAACTGCGCCACCCAGGTCGAACAAACCACGCTTTTGGCGAGTACGTGTGATGTTGTTCCTGTCGCTCAATACCTTCGTTCCATAAGATGGGAGATCTTGGATCATGATGAGCATAGTTGACTTTGCCTGTTCTATTTTCCATTTCGCTAATTTCACTATTTCATTCACTTCCTTTGTGTTATGTCCTTGTGAAACATAGCTTCCTATCATGAAGTCCAGGGTTCGCATAGGCTTCGCGAGGTTTTCTAGATAAGAAGGCAATTCATACAAGTAATCCAGACTTATTTCAGTACTCATGACGTCTTTTACAAAAGATTGAAGTCGTGGCCGTTGGAGCTATGAGGCATCCTTGTCGTACTATGTGTTGGGGGTCTAAGTGCGCATATCCTCTTGCTATGTAGAGGAGAATCCATAGCATAAGTCCCTTCATCGTAACCTACCGAAAAAAAATCTATTAATTTCCTAATATGGTCATGCTGTGGTCGATGATAGTGATGATGTGCATTACAGTTTATTGTTATTTCATTTATAGAAGGAGTTTAAATCGATATTTAATTCTCGTAAATGATGTACTGTAGATTTTATTGGAACAGTTGCACCTATGTTTGATTGTTTGGTATATGACCTTAATTTCTTTTTGTAATCATTGTTGTTTTCTTGCTTGGTTTCTTGAGGTACGTTCGCCTGTTCGGTTGTCTCGGATGCTGAATAATTATTGGATAATTCCCTTGAAACTCGTTTAAAATGGTCAATATGAACTTGTTTCTCTTCGCCAGTTGACAGTGACTTAATTAAAACTTTTTCTTTTATGTTAATCACTCTGTATGGGCACTTAAATTTTGGGGATAATTTATTGTCTCTCATATGAATGATACCATAAACAATGTCTCCTAAGCTGATAGGTGAATCTCTTGCCTTCTTGTTAAATGCCTCCGTCATTTCTTCCTTGGACATCGTTAATTGTTTTTTTATTCTTTTGTGTATGTCCTGGAATTCACGTAAACGGAGTTTAGAGTAATCATCGTAATTATATATGGGCAGACTGTCACCTTCTAGGATCTCATATGGTAGATTTTTATCTGTTCCATATATAATGAAATGTGGTGTGTCACCTGTGGATTTATTTACAGATCCATTAATTGAGGCTTCTACTATGGGAATCCAATCATCCCAGTTTGCATAATTTTCACTGAGAATGTGTCATAGCACATCTAATACTTTTTTGTTTTGTCTCTATACCAACCCATTCGATGCTGGGTGATATGCTAAAACGTTAACCTTTTTGATGTTGTATTGTTTACATATTTCTTGTAAGATCTCAGAATTAAATTCTCCTCCATTATCACTTATTAGTACCTTTGGGGTAGTAAAGCGACATATTACATTATCTGTTATTGCCTTTGCTACTGTCTCTGCTGTCTTATCTTTAATTGGAGCTAAAATGACATAACGGGAAAAATGATCCGTTGCTACGAATAGGTATAGGTTTTTAATGTATGATAATGGCATCTTGAGTAAATCAACAGCGACAACGTCCCATGGTTGATGTGGTACAGGGTAATTACCCATCGGTGCAGGTGTGATTGGGTATCCTTTGTGTTTTGCAAATGATTCGCATCTGTCTATATGATTGTTTATATCTTTTCGTAATGAAGGCCAGTAATATAACAGCTGAGCTTGTTTGAATGCCTTATCCTTTCCAGGATGTCCTGCATGTGGGCTGTCGTGTATCGTTCGTAATACTTGGGGTATCATGTCATTAGGTACTACCAACTGGTTAGTATTTCTTTGGCGTTTTGGTTGTTTAGAGTTAATCTTGTATAATGTATTATTGACCATTGTGAATTGTTCGAGTGGTACATGCAGTTTCGGTAATTGTATGTCATCTCCACTTTCTAACTTGTATATAACTTTAGACCATATTGGGTCAAGTCTTTGTGCCTTTGCGATATCATCATGGTTTGGGATATTTCCTTTGAGATCTAATGCCGTGACCTGAATTGTGTTCGGGTTCCTAGATAATGCGTTAGCTACTATATTAATTTTACACTGTATATAATGAATTTGTACATTGTAGTTTTCAACTGTACATTTCCATCTGGCTCTCCTCCCAGAAAGGAGTTTTTCTTTAAACATACCCACTAGTGGTTTATGGTCGGTGAATAAGTGGATTTCGTAACCATATACCAAATCTCGAAACCTTTGTAATGCAAAAACCACTGCAAGTGCCTCTAAGTCTGTAGTGCAATAATTTTTCTCTGCACCTCTTGTTTGTCTGCTGGCAAATGCAATTGATTGATTCTTTCCTCTTTTATTTTCTTGCATCAGTACAGCCCCTAATCCTTTAACTGATGCGTATGTACAAATAAGAAATGATTTTGTGTAATCCGGATATGCTAAACAAGGTGCATTTGTTAGAGTAATTTGTAGATTGTTAAATGTCTTTTTTTGTTCTTCTTCCCATTGGAATATAGCATCTTTTTTGAGTAGTTGGAATAGAGGAAAGGCTATATGAGAGAATTGTGGTACGAATGACCTATAGTACCCAGCTAGACCTAAAAATTGTCTAACTTCGTCAGTCGTAGTGGGTACAGGAAAATCTCTCACTGCCTGTATTTTGTCATCAGTGGTGTGAATACCATTAGAACTTAATTTGTGGCCTAAGAAATTTATTTCCTTAAAGCAGTATTTGCATTTAGAAAGCTTAATTTTAAAACCAGCATCACTAAGTTTTTGTAAGAGTAAGTCTAATTTCCTGAGATGATCCGTAATATTCTTCGTTGCGATGATTATATCGTCAAGATAAACAAATATTCCTTATCCTAAAATTCCGGACAATACGTAATTCATAAGACGCTGGAATGTGTCTGGGGCTGTCCTCAGTCCCATCGGCATCCTTGTATATTGGTAATGGCCTCTGTTTGTGGAAAAGGCAGTGTATTTACGTGACTCCTCTGAAACCGGTATCTGATAATAGCCTTTTAGGAGATCGATGGTTGAGAATATGTTATTCTCAGGTCCAATATTCTGTAGAACGTCGCTTAGCAATGGCATGGGAAATCGGTCTGGGATTGTGTGATTGTTACTACCGCACGCATTTCTCCATTTCGTTTGGGCACGAAAAATAATGGGGCATTCCACGGGGAGACTGAAGGCTCAATAATTCCAAGTTTTAACATTTCATCGACATACTGATTTCCAAGTGTACGTTGGGAGTGTGGGGTGCGGTAAGCTGGTACAAAAATTGGTGGTGTTTCTGGGTGCACATTAATCTTGTGATTAATCAGGTTAGTACACCCTAATTGTTCTCCGGGTAATGCTACGGTGTCCCTGTGTGTTTCCAGCAGGGTTAACAAATCATTTTCTTCATCAAATTCATTTGAGTGAATTAAATTCTCTTGTATGCTTTCTCTATCCTTAGATTTTATCTCACTTGTCACTCCAGCTATAACTATTTCCTTCACAGAGGCCGGACATTTTTCAATATTATCTATGCAAGTCCCCTTTTTCAACTGAACTTCCCCATTCATGTGATTAATTATGAATATCTGAGTTTGCCCTTTGTCGTTCATCTGACATAATGCGTTTTCTACTGACAATCCCTTTTCATTACATAATTCTTCTAAGACAAGAACAGTACTATTCCGAAATTTGCTGTTTATGGTAACTTTCATGTAGGAATTAGGTGGTATAACTAAATCATTGGTGAGATGGGCTGGAAAAACTGATAAATTAGTACTGTTATCTGGGTCACTAATTCTGGAGGATGGGGCTGGTGGTGGAAGTGGATCTATACACTCATCTGTTTGTGTATGTTTGTTTAAGCCTTTAATATTACCAATTCTTTTTGGTTCTCTTTTACTAATCGGTGAGGACTCTGATGGTATTTCCTCTATGAATTCATTGTCAAAGTCTATTCCATTCATTTGTGGGAGTATAGTTATGTTCTCTGCTCTCATGGATCTTAAGCACAGTAACATATGAGCTTTAATTGCTAAGTTTTCAACGATAAAGAAAAATGCAGAGAATGGTCTTGCAGTCTCTGTGAAACTGATATTCAACCTTATCATACTTTTCACTGTAATTTTTTTTCCATCTACCGTATATAAATCTAAATCAGCTTCTTCCAGTGTGTTATTAAGTTCACTGGAGAGCCTGTATCTAAAAATAAGGAAACATTTTGATCCTCACATACAGCTGGTATCAAGATACACTCATTTCCCAACATGCCTCCTATGTGAATTTTAGACTTGCTTTTCTTTATCTTTGTTCGTTTTTTGTCATGACTAGGTCTTCCCCCAACTTGAACACAGACACAATTTTTTCTACTGTTTTGCAGTCACTGGTCCAGTGCCCTTGGTGTCTATGATGCCTACAGTAAGGACCAAATCCTTGTGTCTTTTGTCTATCCTCTTTTGCTTTGATAAAGCATTCATACCTTGTGTGTCCTGGTTTTGCACAATAATGACATAGAATGGACCTATCTCTTGACTGTGACCTACGAGGTGACTTCCCATAAGTAGTGTTGTTTATGGCGCGAGACCCGCTCGGGCTGCGCAAAAACTTATGAAACTGCCCGTAGCCTGGTGTTTGTGATCGAACCCTCATCACGTTTGGTTGTTTGCTCTGCCTGCTTTTGGGTCGCAATCGATTTTATTCTCTGTTTGGGGTCGGTGTAGATGTTTTCACAGCTGATACTGTCTCAGGTACTCTCATTCTACTAGAATGTGCGGGTGTGTTGGCCATACTTGCTTTACTGCACTGCATCTCTACCTCGTTCATTAAGTCTAGTAAGGACATGCCTGGGGTGTACGTGATCATCTTGGCGATCTTAAGGGTCCTATCAGGTAATTTACACAAGGGAGCTACATAACCAATGATGTCCACGACGAGGTCTGGGGACATCTTTCCATCATCTGTTATCCAATTTGAGTTTTCCAAAGTAACTAACAATGTTCTTTTGATTCTGGAGACATCAGCAGTTATTTCACTGAGCACATGGTTTGTAGTGTGCTTCCTTACAAGATCTACAATCTTATGTAATTCTGGAATTATACCTGGCAAGAAGTTCATACCTCCAGAAAATTTCTTCAAAAATTCAATTTTAAATTCATCATATGTCCTAGCCTTGAGGAGCTTGTGTGATCGCAATAAATTGCTTGCTGGACATCTTTCCTGGCTTATGCAAGATGAAAAAATGGCAATTTTCTATTGTTCATCGAGTATGTGGCGCTTGATGAACATTTGTTCGCACTGACTGATCAATGAACTGACGTCAATGCGATCTTTTTCTGTGCCAGAGAATTTTGGGGCAGTTTTATCTTCATGGTAAACGTTAACATGAGGTGGGGATGTTAGATCCGCGGTATTTGTTTTGTGATTCATTTTCAGTTTGCTCTGTTAATTTAACTTGGACTTGTTTATCGTTGTGTGAGGGAATGGTGGAATAGGATTCGCCTGCATGTTGCACTATATCAAGTATATTCTGATAGGTTTGCAAGGCAGAAACTAAGTCCTCACTTGCTATGTCAGGGGGGGTTTCCCACTCATCATCTGGAACTGACGTATTTGTTTCTTGGTTTTTAGTTTGTGGTGTGGTTTGTACAATGGGTGTGTTGCCTTGGTGCTCTCCTAATTGTGAATCTGTTGTTGGGGCTAATTGTGTTTCATCTGGTATTAACGTGGGTGGTGGCGAAAATATCCCTGTCATTAAGATATGGTGTTATGAAATACGCCTTTTGTTTATCTATGTCCTAACTAAATAGATGAGTAAATGAGTTGTAATAAATGATAGATAGTGAGTGTATAAGTGTATATATAGAAATAAGTAAAGGAGTTGAATTTACCTAATTTTAGCACTGAGAAGAAAAGAGTAAGTATAATTTTACATACTTGATACAGATCGTAGAGGCGTGTCGATGTAACTGTCGATCTCGGAAGAAAAATGCAGGGTTGATTGAAGATCTCTTGATAATTCTAGTGCTGTGTTGATGGACGATATTACTCAGGAAATTCCATGGCCTGGTGCTTGTGGTGGTTAACAGCTGTCACAGGCAAACCTCAGCATAGAACGTCGAATTTCCAACTCAATACTGTGGAAATAAATGAGTATGAGTAGGAGCTATGTGAATAATGAGTAATGAGTAGTGGGTGAGAAGTGCCTGGTGTCAGTCACACGTTGCTTGGCATGGCCCTAAGTCAGCAAACTCGCGTTGTGATGTCATCTCAGCACATGGTGATGTCGGCTTCCCACACTGGTAGCTGTGGTGAATACTGAGTTGCGATTCGTAACCTGGGTGAAGAAAGGTGAGTAAGACGCGTTATAAATGTGGCTCTGGTGTTTTGCTGCGTGTCTTGACCTCTGCATCAGCGATGGAGGTAGGCGGGAGAGAGTAGTGGGGGTTTGTGTGCTAGTTGCCTTGGTCTTTCCTCTTATTTACTTGCTTTGTTATATATTTTTCTTGCTGCTGTATGAAGTTACGTGAAGATTATAGAGTTGTTTTGTAGACTTGTAGGCTATTTGCACTGTAGGCTGTATTTTGTAGGAATTCACTGCAGAACTGAAGCTAATCTTGTACAGTCTCGCCTGCTTTTGTAGAAATTCGCTTTTGATTCGGAGACGATGTCCGTATCCCACCGCTGCCACCAATAATATCGTAAAAGACTTTGTAGTAACTTGTAGAGAAGTTTTGTTGTTTAGTTTCACTCTCGATTTCTTGTAGTAGGAATTAAAGATGAATACAGTGACTTGATCTTAATTTATTATCTTCGGAGAAAATCTAAGTTGAGCAGGGTATGTCTTACAGAGACAATATAATAAGTAAGTCTAGTTGGGCCCCTCTTTCTTGTTCACTCTCTCCATTACATGTCGGTTCTAATGCTAGCCTCCTTCTCAGCTCTGCTTCCTAAATTCTGGTGAAACAGAGGTCGTGTCACGTGTGTTACACTGTGGTTGGAAAGTTCCAGAAACCTGTGTGTGAGTACGTGTGTATGTCACTAGGCTTTGTTCACATGCTATCTCACTGACACACTACCTACATCATCCCCTGACTTTGCTACTTCCTGTGTATGATTAGCATTTCCTCAGTTAACTTGCAAGATCATTTCCCTTTCCCAGGCTTGCATGGAGCTGTCTATGTATCTGTTTATCTATCTATCTATTATGATTTGTAATTATAATATGGACTCATAACATAAGGTTGTATATTAGTAGACGATGTACTGAAGGGCATGGTGTAGACTGTAGACTGTGACACTGTGTAGTACTGGTGGGAAAAACAGTCGAGCCTTCACAGGACCTGGAAATCACCTTGCTATGAACCAGACTATAGGTAAAAATGAAGCCGCACCTGCCGGTTTTCGGTGGGATAACCGGGGGTGGGGTGCAGCCCTATGGGTTCCCACCCTTCATGAAATCAGGTCGGAGGAGGTTAACCACTGAGAAAAATTTTGTTTTTTCTAATATTCATCCCATTAGACCTGGACCCCTTTCTTCAAAAAGTGCAATACCTCAGTGAGAGAGTCAGAGAGGGAAGGGCTTAACACTGTTAGGGACAAGTAATATACTTGGCCGACCATTTGGGTGTGGGAAAAATGGCAGCAGTACAGTAACTCTGTGAGTGAGTGAGAGAAAGAGGAAGGGAGGCAGGGAGTGACACAGTTAGGGAATAAGCCCTGTATTTGGCTGACTCTGTGGGTGCGGCAAAAACACCAGCCGTCACGTGTCATTAACTCTCCGTGTAAATTGTTAAGAAAATCATGTACAGAATGGGTTCACTCCATTCTCCCTCATCCACAACGCCTCCATTTTCCGAGGACAGTTCAGTTCGTGCATCTCAAAGCGAATAATTATTTATACTGAGTTGGCTCTATCTTTTTTGAGTCTGCAGCTCCTGGCCATTGGTATCTTCTTGTTATACGAAAGTCAGATTAATGAAGGATAAACAAACAAATACAGAGCCCCTCCCTGTAAAACAATTAACTCTAAGCCGTTGGCCACCCCGTTTGGGATACATGGCGTCTGGCAATGAATGAATGAATGAATGTTGGTCTTTTCATTTGGAGACGGAGACATATGCATTGTTTAACCATGGTTTGGTGGAGTAGCCATTTGGCTCCATATATATATATATATATATATATATATATATATATATATATGTATATGTATATATATATGAGAAATTATTGTGGAGCTATTTGGACACCACATGGTATATGAAAGTATGACGATAATCGATCATAATGTGGCTAAGTAGCCACTTGGTAGGGGGGGGGGGAGTAATTATGAGTAGCCACATGGATACCCAATAATATACCTCGTTGTCTAGGGTAACTAAGAAAGATTTCAAGTTCCTCTCATCTATCGCTGGTTGCACTGATACATACCTAATAGAAACACACAAAGTTCTTTCAGAAGCTCTCCATATAATACGAATTTGTATGAAAAAACAGAGTTCACCTGCAGCGTGTGGGGCAGTAGCAGAAGTCAGTAGAATCCCACTGTGTTCCCGTGGTGTAAACGTTCACCAGCAGACGGCAGCTGTGGTCTGTGAACAGTGCCATGGCTACTTTGCCATGTAGCCATTCGTTTTCTTATACTGTTAAATTGTTTTAGAATAGTATGTCCTGAAAAATGTTGATGCCATATGGTAACAAAGCAAATATAGGGTAAGAGATACTGTGTAAGGATTCAGACGGTGTCTTCATTTTGTATGTCCACATTTTAATATAAACATGGAACAACGGAGGGTGTAGGTAATGAGTGTGTATTACTGTAAGAGGCGGGAAGTGGAGGAAGGGAAAGAGAAGGGGGGTGTTCGTATGAACGGTTTGTGGAAGTGATAAATGTATTCTAACAGACAAAGACAGACTCCCAATACTTATTGCTGGTATTTTTTCTTCCAACGTTCGTTTTAGAGTTTGACAAGGAAGAGTGGTTGATCATCTGAAAAGAGTGCACCTGCCAGGGATGAGTCAGATCAACTGAACTCTGCAAGAGGAACAGAAATTAAGCATGCACTACCGCTACCTAGTCTTAGGTTCAAACTTCAGTGGGAGGCGAAGAGAGAGGAGGTTCGGAATGTGCCAGGCGGAATGGGGATAGGAGAAGCATTAGATGGTAAGTGTTGAGGGAAAACTGGTAAAAACGTGGGCCGGAGGAAGGGAAGCCAAACATAATTTTATGTTGACAGATTTGAAAGAGTATTGTGTAACACTTGACAGTTATACTGGTCAAAGTTTCAACACACACAACATTCAGTAACTATAAAATGATATTTTAAAGATTATCATTACATAATATAACATTGGCACTATATATATCAAATGGGCAGTTATGATACATGCTCTGCAATTTCCATGACCCTGTAGAATTCATGACACAAACATATGCACCAAAAGTGTGTTTCGTTTACAGCTTCCAACTATACCTCATCATGAGAATATTTGTACAATGGTTTATGAACGTGTATTAGTCAAATATTTTTCTGATAATCTTAACATAGATTTCATAAAATCTACAAGGTGGTGCTCGAATAGGAAGTGGCAAATTTTATTGTATTAATCTTTGAAAACATCTTAAACTAACAATTGCTTTATAGAAAATGCAATCAATAATGTATGTATGTTGGCAATACCTAACCCGGGCTTCCGTCAGCTGAACTAATAGATAAAGTTTTTTTACCCCAGCAGCACATAAGCCCGTCTCTGGCTACAGTCCCTAGGGGCCCTCTCCACGCCTACCTATTTTCCATCCTGGGCGTATTTTCATCCCACTGACCCTTGTTTCTCTATGTAATTATGCCTCCTCCCCTCGCCCCAGACCCATTCCCAATTAGATCCATATCTCTCTTGGACTAGTGTTTGCCCAGTGGACCTATTTTCCTTCATGGATGCGTTATCCCATAGGTTTTTTCTCCCCATGGATCTACTTTCTCCCATCGATCTTTCTTCCATGGATCCTTTATATGCCATGACTGAATGGACCAAACTTCCTCACTGACTTACTTTCCTCATGGACCATTTTTTACTCCAAGGCCATGGTTTCTTCGAACCATGAAACCATATGAGCCATGGACCCATTTTTTCTCCATGGACTTCCTTTCCCTTGCATGACCAACTTTACCCATGGAACTATTGTCCTTTCAAGTGCCTATATTCTACATGGACCTAATTTTCTCCACTAACCTACCGCCTCCTCTTAAAGACACACCAGATCCCAAAATGCACCTATTTTCACCCACAGACCTACTTCCTTCATGAACTTATAACCCTTAGACCTATGTTTCTACTTGGACAAACAGCCTTCAAGGACATATCCCAATGGATCCAGTTCAATAATGGGCCAATCTACCCTAAATATCTATTCCCCAGTGGACCAATTTTCGTCCAACTACACACCCACCAACTCACCAACCATCTCACCCTTATACCCACTCATTCGCTCAGTGTAAGAAGGGTACCGTATCTCGTGGCACTTCCTCCGGAAACATACATGTGCACTCACTAACCTGTCCTACCCTAGTGAGTATGCCTTCTCTTTGCCTTATCCAACCATTTCGCCAACCACGCCCATCAATCCACCAACCCCACCTGCCCACTCAGTCAACGCATCCACCCCACCCACTCCTGCCCACAAAGCTGCCCAGATGGCGACGAAGTTCAGATCACCAAGGTACGCTCGAGCAAAAAGAGAAAGCGGTTTTTATACAAAAAAAAAAAAAGCTTATGAATCACCCAAATGACATGAAACAGTGGGAATACGTCTGGACAATCGGGGAGCTAACGTAGTTAGTGTTACCTGAGGCATCGGAGCCACTTTTAATTTAAAAAAAAAACACACAATCTACTTCTGTCAGTATCTTGAACAGGATATTAGCTTCATACCTCAAGGCGTATGACGAGATTTGGAACAGTTGCTGGGCAGTCTGTAGCCTACTGTAGTGCCAAATAAAGGCTACTTGTGGATACTCGTTTACACATTATGTCGAATTCCAGTTTATTTGACCAATCACTGTGTTTAAAAGTAGCAAACTGGCGATATATATATATATATATATATATATATATATATATATATATATATATATATATATATATATATACACACACACACACACACACACACACACACACACACACACACACGCACACACTCGCGCGCACGCTACGTAATTCAACAAAAGTTCACAGGTGTTGATCTGTTTATCAGCTGTACATGGCAAAGAGGCCTTCACCATTCAGCTAAGTGTACCTCTTCCGCCAAGTAATCAAACTGAGTAAGCGCAGCAAGAATAAATAAATACTACAAAAATAACAGGATGGCTAATATCCAATACTCTAGCCCAATGAAGAGCTGAGGCGTCGTAGAAGTCAAGCAGGGAGGATATATGATCCATGGTGCCGAGAAGAGTGTGAAGAGTAAGAGGAATATTAGAAATTAGGAATGCAGAAAACAGAGGAAAATAAAGGAAGCGAGGAATGGACTGCTAAACAGAATATTGTATAACATCTGACCGCCACACTCAACATAATGTTGCATAATACATGAACGACAAACATACAGGTCAAGATGTCTTCACTTATGACACTGGTCAAAAGCCAAAATAGTTCTGACTTTTTCTCACCTGTTTCTAACATGTTACCTCCAATTTCTAAACTGACCCTAAAATCTGGCTGTAACGTAACCTTGACGTACATCATAAGTTGGGGAAAATTCCATGAAACATGCAAATTCATCAAATAATAATATACCTAGTCATTAATTTATATTATATACTAAGCACAAACCGATATATAACAATACTTTCTCGTCATGTTTCGACAATCAGCCTTGATATCGGCTTTCTATTATGACAGTTTCGTGGTGAAACCTTTCGCCATGATCATCACTGACATTGTCAAGAAAAATTAGAAAGAAGTCCAAATGAGAATGGAAGAAATTTATCTTGAGCGACATTCGAGCACCGAGTGCATGGTAACTCTTCAACATCTTGTCCACAAACTCCTCATAATTCGATACTCGAAAAATTCCTAGGTAATTCTTGGTAAGAACCATGAAGCTCTCCCGAGCAGCCCTTTCCAGCTCAGATAAGCTCTTTTTAAAATCCTGATCGTTGAGTATAAGATGAAGTTGAGGCACTATTGGATAAACCTGCCTTTACTCTGGCCTCACACGATGCCAAATAATTGCTGGTTATACACGCAAATATGTTTTTTTTTTTTTTATGCAAGGAAAAAGGAACCACAGGCCACCAAGAAAAAACAAAAACAAGACAGTAGAGCCAAATTATAGATCCATTCATTTCGAGATGCCTGGACACACTGCGTATGAAAGACTGGAGACCGTAGGCAGTAGGAAAAACTGAGAGATGGAGACAATTCTAGATTTGACCTGTTGCGTACATGAATGACTGGGAGAAACGGTTAACACTTGCATTATAGAGCTAGACAGAAAAGGGATGAGTTTGTTGCTAGACGGGTGCTACATGTCCGCCGCTGTGGTGAAGGGATACAAGCAGACAGTTCAGAGGAGCAATGACCATTGAAGTAGCAATGGAAAAGAGACAATGATGCAACAGTGCGGCGAAGAGACAGAGGTTGAAGGGAGCCAGTAAGAGGAGGAGAGTTAATGAAACGAAAACCTTCGACTCCACCCTGTTGAGAAGAACTGTGTGTGGGGAGCCTCCCCACACAAGAGAGTTGTGCTCTATACAGAGGGGAATAAAACCCCTGTATAAAGTCAGCAACTGTGCAGGGCCATGGGTTAGGGCTTCCTGGCTAAAACCTCCCTAAGTGAAGTGTCCAGTCCTGCAGTGGACTTGATATGGACTGATGCAGATGCTGCGAAGATTGTTAATGACAGTAAGAAAACCTGTGTAAGTATTGATGGATGGATGTGTGTGGGGTTGAGGGTTCAGTAGCATTATTGAAGCAACATGCGATTGTATGTTTTCCTTTTTTTTTATTAGACCTGTTATATCAGTGCGTCCTGGGATAGGTCAGAACATTGGTTTATTAAGCAATGGTGACCTGAGGATAAAGAGTGGAGGATTAAATGCATTTATTCTAATGTATATGGATGATGATGTTGCATACTAATAGTTGAATCTCTGCAGACTGGTTGACAGCGTTACGAGAATCAGTGGCTGTAAAAGTCTGGAAGTTAATGTATAGAAATAAAATACCCGTTGCTCTTAGAGAAAAGGTAACTCACAGCGTAATATACTGGTGACTTGATAGAGGCTGACAGCAGTGGAACAGCTTAACTACTGTGCTAAGGTGCCTTAATATGAGTCGGGATTGTGTAAAGGATGTGGACAGTAAATGGCCAAAAAGTGCTGTAAACTGGTGCATTAAAAAACTGGAGTCGAAGAGCATTAGAAATGAAAACGTGGTTTACTGTACAAGGACTGTATTGTCTCAATATGATTATGAAATAGACTGGAAAATAATGTGTGTAGAGAAAGAAAGTATATTAATTGCAGACGGAAATTTCGAATGGTTGAAAGATGAGTGGACAGTGAAAAAGGGGGCACTATGATCTATCTGTCTGGGTACTCATTTGACACAAAAGATTTTTAAGTCCATGTTACTCTTTAATGAACCTTATTAACAGAAATTAGATAAGGACGATATCAAAGGAGATATGATTTTAAACTTTCTTAACACAAAGTGCTCTATTAATCTATATATACACATAAACCAAGGGCAGGCGTGTGTGTGTGTGTGTGTGTGTGTGAGAGAGAGAGAGAGAGAGAGAGAGAGAGAGAGAGAGAGAGAGAGAGAGAGAGAGAGAGAGAGAATATGCGATTCATTTTACCAATTAGTTTTGTTCTATGTATAAAAGTCTATAAGACTTGCCGAAATCAAATCGTGTGAGGATTACTGAACCACCACATTCATTATATGCATCAAAATAACACCTCTTTGATTGCGACCCAAAACATACAAGAATACTATCGTCAATCGTAGTTCGAGGGAGGACTACAGCTTGTAGGGAGGTATTCACTGGCTGATGTTTGGTGAGATAGGAGATGTTCTCCGAGCGTTGTGGTGAAAGAAGAGATGTTCTCTGGCCGGTGTGGCGGCATGGGTGGTGTCCACTGGCTGGTGTGGTGAGAGGGAAGGTGTTCTGTGGCTAATATGGTGAGACGGGAGGTATTCAGTGGCAGGTGCAGTGAGATAAAGGGTGTTCACTATTTGGTGTTATGAGTAGATAGGTGTTTACTGGTGTGGTGAGATGGAAGGTGTTCTCTGGCTCTTGTAGTGAGAGAGGGAGCATTCACTGACTGGTGTGGTGAGATGAAAGGTGTTCTCTGGCTGTTGTGGTAAGAGGGGAGGCATTCACTGGGTGGTGTGGTGAGA
This sequence comes from Coenobita brevimanus, assembly GCF_032717465.1. NCBI lineage: Eukaryota > Metazoa > Arthropoda > Malacostraca > Decapoda > Coenobitidae > Coenobita > Coenobita brevimanus. The sequence goes on along the minus strand of NC_136961.1, from coordinate 32,869,459 downwards.
GGGGAGGTGTTCATTGGCTGGCAGTGTTTATATAAAGGCCGTGGGAGGGAGGTAAGAACTCAGTGCTCAGCTGCTGCTCCAGGTTGTCAGAGTCCTGCTTCGACCTTACCTGCTGTCGCACCTTTACCGTGAGTCATGTGGCACTGTACTGTTACCCACTCTTTTGCCAGTCATGTGGCAGTGTTGCTACACAGTTTCTCGTCAGTCCTGTGGCACCGAGTCGCATCACACTTTTTGTGCACACTTTTAAGACTGTAATTACAAAAATGCTTGGATTTCCCTCGAATCACTTTGAAGATGTTATCTGCACGCTAATGAGGTTATAGGCCATTAGTGCGATTTGGGAATGATTTAAAATCCATATTTGAGTTTAAAGATGATTCTATTTTATATAGAACTCCCATCAGTGTCTGACAATAATATATATATATATATATATATATATATATATATATATATATTATATCACGTAAGTTTGCTTCACATACAGTACATTTCTTTGAGAATTTATGATGAATGAGCTCTCAGAGTAGAGTATAGTTAAGATAAGATGACCAAGTCATCAAGATGTAACAAAGAGTGTAAGAAACTCTGTTCCCTGTTCCAAAGGAGGCATCCTAAACTTCTGTTACATTAAAAAAAGGGGGAAAAAAAATTCACATTAACAACAGATAGCACGTATGTAACTTTGGCGAGTAAAATGTTCAAATTTAACCATTCTTTGTCAATGAACTTGTCATAACAAAGGCACCAGGAGAAACGTCAGACGTCTTTATCTTTTGTTATCTTTGGTACCAATGAACGATATTGTTGAGCTTAGCAAAGAACCTCTCATTGTGAAGGGGTAGAAACTGTCTTCTTTCAACCTGTCAGAACGATGACCTACTGTTTACTTCGTTCTAGCTGCCACCAGGCAATTGTATGAAACTTAGGAGACATACATTTTAGTGCAGTGTGTATAAGTGAAGAGGATTAAATGCATTTATTCTAATGTATGTGGATGATGATGTTGCATACTAATAGTTGAATCTCTGCAGACTGGTTGACAGCGTTACGAGAATCAGTGGCTGTAAAAGTCTGGAAGTTAATGTATAGAAATAAAATACCCGTTGCTCTTAGAGAAAAGGTAACTCACAGCGTAATATACTGGTGACTTGATAGAGGCTGACAGCAGTGGAACAGCTTAACTACTGTGCTAAGGTGCCTTAATATGAGTCGGGATTGTGTAAAGGATGTGGACAGTAAATGGCCAAAAAGTGCTGTAAACTGGTGCATTAAAAAACTGGAGTCGAAGAGCATTAGAAATGGAAACGTGGTTTACTGTACAAGGACTGTATTGTCTGAATATGATTATGAAATAGACTGGAAAATAATGTGTGTAGAGAAAGAAAGTATATTAATTGCAGACGGAAATTTCGAATGGTTGAAAGATGAGTGGACAGTGAAAAAGGGGGCACTATGATCTATCTGTCTGGGTACTCATTTGACACAAAAGATTTTTAAGTCCATGTTACTCTTTAATGAACCTTATTAACAGAAATTAGATAAGGACGATATCAAAGGAGATATGATTTTAAACTTTCTTAACACAAAGTGCTCTATTAATCTATATATACACATAAACCAAGGGCAGGCGTGTGTGTGTGTGTGTGTGTGTGTGTGTGTGTGTGTGTGAGAGAGAGAGAGAGAGAGAGAGAGAGAGAGAGAGAGAGAGAGAGAGAGAGAGAGAGAGAGAATATGCGATTCATTTTACCAATTAGTTTTGTTCTATGTATAAAAGTCTATAAGACTTGCCGAAATCAAATCGTGTGAGGATTGCTGAACCACCACATTTATTATATGCATCAAAATAACACCTCTTTGATTGCGACCCAAAACATACAAGAATATTATCGTCAATCGTAGTTCGAGGGAGGACTACAGCTTGTAGGGAGATATTCATTGGCTGATGTTTGGTGAGATAGGAGATGTTCTCCGAGCGTTGTGGTGAAAGAAGAGATGTTCTCTGGCCGGTGTGGCGGCATGGGTGGTGTCCACTGGCTGGTGTGGTGAGAGGGAAGGTGTTCTGTGGCTAATATGGTGAGACGGGAGGTATTCAGTGGCAGGTGCAGTGAGATAAAGGGTGTTCACTATTTGGTGTTATGAGTAGATAGGTGTTTACTGGTGTGGTAAGATGGAAGGTGTTCTCTGGCTCTTGTGGTGAGAGGGGGAGCATTCACTGACTGGTGTGGTGAGATGAAAGGTGTTCTCTGGCTGTTGTGGTAAGAGGGGAGGCATTCACTGGGTGGTGTGGTGAGAGGGGAGGTGTTCATTGGCTGGCAGTGTTTATATAAAGGCCGTGGGAGGGAGGTAAGAACTCAGTGCTCAGCTGCTGCTCCAGGTTGTCAGAGTCCTGCTCCGACCTTACCTGCTGTCGCACCTTTACCGTGAGTCATGTGGCACTGTACTGTTGCCCACTCTTTTGTCAGTCATGTGGCAGTGTTGCTACACAGTTTCTCGTCAGTCCTGTGGCACCGTGTCGCATCACACTTTTTGTGCACACTTTTGAGACTGTAATTACAAAAATGCTTGCATTTCCCTAGAATCACTTTGAAGATGTTATCTGCACGCTAATGAGGTTATAGGCCATTAGTGCGATTTGGGAATGATTTAAAATCCATATTTGAGTTTAAAGATGATTCTATTTTATATAGAACTCCCATCAGTGTCTGACAATATATATATATATATATATATATATATATATATATATATATATATATATATATATATATATATATTATATCACGTAAGTCTGCTTCACATAGAGTACATTTCTTTGAGAATTTATGATGAATGAGCTCTCAGAGTAGAAGTATAGTTAAGATAAGATGACCAAGTCATCAAGATGTAACAAAGAGTGTAATAAACTCTGTTCCCTGTTCCAAAGGAGGCATCCTAAACTTCTGTTACATTAAAAAAAGGGGAAAAAAAAATTCACATTAACAACAGATAGCACGTATGTAACTTTGGCGAGTAAAATGTTCAAATTTAACCATTCTTTGTCAATGAACTTGTCATAACAAAGGCACCAGGAGAAACATCAGACGTCTTTATCTTTTGTTATCTTTGGTACCAATGAACGATATTGTTGAGCTTAGCAAAGAACCTCTCATTGTGAAGGGGTAGAAACTGTCTTCTTTCAACCTGTCAGAACGATGACCTACTGTTTACTTCGTTCTAGCTGCCACCAGGCAATTGTATGAAACTTAGGAGACATACATTTTAGTGCAGTGTGTATAAGTGAAGAGGATTAAATGCATTTATTCTAATGTATGTGGATGATGATGTTGCATACTAATAGTTGAATCTCTGCAGACTGGTTGACAGCGTTACGAGAATCAGTGGCTGTAAAAGTCTGGAAGTTAATGTATAGAAATAAAATACCCGTTGCTCTTAGAGAAAAGGTAACTCACAGCGTAATATACTGGTGACTTGATAGAGGCTGACAGTAGTGGAACAGCTTTACTACTGTGCTAAGGTGCCTTAATATGAGTCGGGATTGTGTAAAGGATGTGGACAGTAAATGGCCAAAAAGTGCTGTAAACTGGTGCATTAAAAAACTGGAGTCGAAGAGCATTAGAAATGGAAACGTGGTTTACTGTACAAGGACTGTATTGTCTGAATATGATTATGAAATAGACTGGAAAATAATGTGTGTAGAGAAAGAAAGTATATTAATTGCAGACGGAAATTTCGAAAGGTTGAAAGATGAGTGGACAGTGAAAAAGGGGGCACTATGATCTATCTGTCTGGGTACTCATTTGACACAAAAGATTTTTAAGTCCATGTTACTCTTTAATGAACCTTATTAACAGAAATTAGATAAGGACGATATCAAAGGCGATATGATTTTAAACTTTCTTAACACAAAGTGCTCTATTAATCTATATATACACATAAACCAAGGGCAGGCGTGTGTGTGTGTGTGTGTGTGTGTGTGTGTGTGTGTGTGTGTGTGTGAGAGAGAGAGAGAGAGAGAGAGAGAGAGAGAGAGAGAGAGAATATGCGATTCATTTTACCAATTAGTTTTGTTCTATGTATAAAAGTCTATAAGACTTGCCGAAATCAAATCGTGTGAGGATTACTGAACCACCACATTCATTATATGCATCAAAATAACACCTCTTTGATTGCGACCCAAAACATACAAGAATACTATCGTCAATCGTAGTTCGAGGGAGGACTACAGCTTGTAGGGAGGTATTCACTGGCTGATGTTTGGTGAGATAGGAGATGTTCTCCGAGCGTTGTGGTGAAAGAAGAGATGTTCTCTGGCCGGTGTGGCGGCATGGGTGGTGTCCACTGGCTGGTGTGGTGAGAGGGAAGGTGTTCTGTGGCTAATATGGTGAGACGGGAGGTATTCAGTGGCAGGTGCAGTGAGATAAAGGGTGTTCACTATTTGGTGTTATGAGTAGATAGGTGTTTACTGGTGTGGTGAGATGGAAGGTGTTCTCTGGCTCTTGTGGTGAGAGGGGGAGCATTCACTGACTGGTGTGGTGAGATGAAAGGTGTTCTCTGGCTGTTGTGGTAAGAGGGGAGGCATTCACTGGGTGGTGTGGTGAGAGGGGAGGTGTTCATTGGCTGGCAGTGTTTATATAAAGGCCGTGGGAGGGAGGTAAGAACTCAGTGCTCAGCTGCTGCTCCAGGTTGTCAGAGTCCTGCTCCGACCTTACCTGCTGTCGCACCTTTACCGTGAGTCATGTGGCACTGTACTGTTACCCACTCTTTTGTCAGTCATGTGGCAGTGTTGCTACACAGTTTCTCGTCAGTCCTGTGGCACCGTGTCGCATCACACTTTTTGTGCACACTTTTAAGACTGTAATTACAAAAATGCTTGCATTTCCCTCGAATCACTTTGAAGATGTTATCTGCACGCTAATGAGGTTATAGGCCATTAGTGCGATTTGGGAATGATTTAAAATCCATATTTGAGTTTAAAGATGATTCTATTTTATATAGAACTCCCATCAGTGTCTGACAATAATATATATATATATATATATATATATATATATATATATATATATATATATATATATATATATATATATATATATTATATCACGTAAGTCTGCTTCACATACAGTACATTTCTTTGAGAATTTATGATAAATGAGCTCTCAGAGTAGAGTATAGTTAAGATAAGATGACCAAGTCATCAAGATGTAACAAAGAGTGTAAGAAACTCTGTTCCCTGTTCCAAAGGAGGCATCCTAAACTTCTGTTACATTAAAAAAAGGAAAAAAAAAATTCACATTAACAACAGATAGCACGTATGTAACTTTGGCGAGTAAAATGTTCAAATTTAACCATTCTTTGTCAATGAACTTGTCATAACAAAGGCACCAGGAGAAACATCAGAATCATGACGTCTTTATCTTTTGTTATCTTTGGTACCAATGAACGATATTGTTGAGCTTAGCAAAGAACCTCTCATTGTGAAGGGGTAGAAATTGTCTTCTTTCAACCTGTCAGAACGATGACCTACTGTTTACTTCGTTCTAGCTGCCACCAGGCAATTGTATGAAACTTAGGAGACATACATTTTAGTGCAGTGTGTATAAGTGAAGAGGAAAAAATTAATGAATAATTTGGAAGCAGTACGCCCACATATTGAACTTTTGTTTACTATAAACGAATAACAGTTGCGACCCAGTTTCAACATTCCTCCGGGTGTATTAGAACCAGTCTTCCAAAGGGTCGTGTAATTATGTGATAATTAAGGGACGGACAAGCAGACCAATTATTAAGGACCATATCTGAAGCACAGAGGAGACAGACCACATCAAGACAAGAGTGAGAGAGAGGGAACTAGATGTAACTAGATTAGCCTGCATGCCACATTCGATATTATTTTATGTATCGTTAAGGGTTTATGTCCAGCTTACAGTGGAATGTTTTTTGTATTAAAGCCCAGTATAATAATTTCAGCTCTTTCCCTTGGACTCATTAACCTGTTGTGAATGGTTTGCAAGTGATTTGTCTTGTTGAGCATCCTGTTCATATACATCAAATTTCTTTTTCTCAATTACCCACACAGTCTTCTCGTCACTTCAATTTTAATCCAACGTACAGTTCATTGTGATCATTTACTCAGTCCTACCAAGCCCCTTTGACTGCAGCACATGGGATTTATGTTTGTTAGTTAAAGGTGTGCAGCTGTTTCTTTCTCCCTTGATGACGATTGTTTTTCCTTCCCTGGGTGATTCGAATTGTAATAATGCCTAGAGGGGTGATGCTGTCCTTAATCCTCTTGGGCATTTATTTGAAAATATTGATTACGACCATCACCGTTATATTACTAATTCGGGTGACCCCACCCTCCTTGACGCCCTTGTTAATGCCTTCCATTTATTTCTCTTTTTTTCTCCTCTGTGCTTGCCCTGGACTTCAACTGATCTGTTGTGCCTTAAACTACTGTAGGGATATTTTGATTCTTCACCAACGGAACGAGGCTAAGCAGAGCAGGGGCGTTAATGTTACTGTCAGTCTGTGGCCCGGATCAGTGTTTTGTTTCTTTTATCCTATGTGGAAACTTAGTCATCCAGTCATATTGGCAGCGTCTGAAGTAGTTTTGCGAGAAATGATTCGGCAGTGTCGCACCTCGCTCGGGAGTAGCTAAAAAAATTCGGCTAATAAAAAGAAAAAAGAAAAAAAAAACAGTGTTATGACATTAAACTAATCTATACCTAACCTAACCCTAATCTACCACAGTACCTTATTTTGTTTGGGTGGGGACGAAGGTACGAAGTTGCCGAGTCTTTTCTCAAGGCTTTTCGATCAGACTCCCCCAACATGACTGGAAGACCAATATGCTCCACCCCCCACCCCACCCCCCAAAAAAAAATCGAAGCCTGGGTTGAGAGGCTAGGTTAGTTGCTCGCCAGCACTTGTAGAAGAAACAATAAATCGAAAAATAATGGCGTTTTAATCCAAACATCAAACGTGTCGACGAGGATGGGACACCTTGAAAATGTGAAAGTCATGTCTGGAAGAAGTCAGGAGTTTAAAAGTAAGAATTTAGGTCACGACTGGCAAAAGTATTTAACTCACTGCAACAATATGAGGGAGTGGAAGCATCTGTAACTTACATCGTGGTTCCTAGAGGTACGGAACATCGCAGAAGATTATCAGAATAGAGAGTAACTTTTTAATGTTTGTTCTCCACCGTGTACCGGGTGCTCAAGGACCGGTGTGCACCAAACAGACAGTCTAAGAAAACACTGTTATTTAGTCAGCCACTCGTCACATCTCATCCAAGGTTTCAGTACTAGTGTTTAAATACAGGTTCAGCTTGGAAGGACAGCAATCAGAACAAACAGTGACAAGTTGCATTGTTCAGTTGAAGAGGTTAGCACTACGCTGTAATTTTAGCGAGCGATTGAATGATCAGTTACAGAGCGGACTTGTGCATGGAAGTCACATGGAGATATTGAACGGAAACTCCTTCATTCTTATTTGGGATAAGGCATTTCCAATAGTACAAGCAAATGAAACGGCGAGGAATTAGGATGTATATCGTGTCAACTGAAATGGAGGATAAAAAATGTCAGTGTAACACAAGGTAACGGCATAAGCAGTGGAAGGGCGGTAGTAGTTGGTTGTCTGATTCGCATGAAAGTGGATACAATTCCGAGCTCTACGGTAATGAGTGAAAGGGTATGACAAGAATTCGCGAGAATAACCAAAGAATGAAACACAGCAAGTTAGTGACATACACAGGAGAAGAATTAGTTGTGTGCGGTTTAGGGGGAATGTGGCACACGAAAATCAACTACCACATTACCTCTGACTATAACAGTCTGTAAAGGACCATCATTAATGGCATGAGACTAGTTGTTAGTTCCAAAAGTAAGATGAGAGATCAGCTGAAAGACAGCAGCAGGAACTAAGCTACTAAATGAAATACTACATAGGTAACAGACTGTTTTTGCCGAGGGGTTGCAGAAAATGTGCGCCAAGAGTAGTACAAAAGTGCCCAGGAGTACTCATGCGTATTCCTGGGCAGGGGCTTGAAGTGGGGATTGCCTGAAGGCATGCCCAGTAGTACGCAGAGAGGGGGGGGATGGGCATCCCCCCCCTCTGCGTACTGCCTTCAGGCAAACCCCACTTCAAGTCCCTGCCTCGGAATACACATGCATATTCCTGGGCATTGTGTAATAAGCATCCCCCCCACCAGCATCCCCCCCCCCTCTGCGTACTACTGGGCATGCCTTCAGTCAAACCCCACTTCAAGCCCTTGCCCAGATCTACGCATGCCTAATCCTGGACACTTTGTAAATGGCATCCCACCCCCCATTATTAGGTCACATACCTCCTGCCCAAATCTACACAGGTTGAAGATGGTTTAATTAAGAGAGCTCATCGCACACGTCCACCTTCTGTGGTGGGTGGTGGGTAAATGACTGAGAAAGCTCGAGTGAGTGGCCTTGACTAACTTTCATAGGCGAGTAACTCCCCCTCTCTCTCACTCTTCATTCTGTTTTCTATCTAATTTCTTCTTATTCACCACACCATTACCACTATTATTACCAGATTTAAGAAACGTCTTTTCATATAAAGGACAAATAAAAAACAAAGTGGAATATTTGAAGACATTAATTAATCTCTTTCCTATTGCACACAACCTAAAACAGGACATATCAGGCACTGTGCATCATTTGGGGGAGGCGGTGGCTGAATCGGTAGATAGGTGGCCTGCAGTCCTGACGGACCCAGGTTCGAATCCCGGCTGGGGCAGGGAACAGTTTAAGGATTTGAATTTCATTAAATCAGTCTTTACTGATCTACCAGTAGACCCGCCGACATGTCGTAAAAATACCCCCACTAAGACCAATACACCAGTCCTGCATGAGACAGCCCTAGCATGTATTTAATATGGACGGTGGGTGTTAGCGCCGAAGTGGTGACATGTAGAGGTGTATGGTATGTAGGAGGACTGCTGGGCCTTGATAGCAGGCTGTGAAGCCTATGCCCAGAGTCGGACACATAAAAAAAAAAAACTCAGGTACATTGGATCTGCACATTTAAAGCAAAATATCATGGGTATCTTGTGTGGATCACACAGTATTTCCAAATGTTCATCACACCACAGTTCAGCTAAGGGTGATTTCGCGTTATTATGGTCGAGTTTGGTAACCGTCCATAGGTCACATCCCAGGCTTGTACCTAAGGAAGAAAAGTCCAATAAATCACTCTTAGATGCAGTAAAATATACACTTCATGAGTCACCCATCAAAGATACCTTACCCACCCGACTCTTCCATTTTCGGAGTCTCATCTCCAGAGGTTTATATATCCATCTCTAGATTATTACCAAGTACTGTCATACACCCATCACCTATTATGGAACTGTAAGGACTGATACTTACCAGTGTGTAGTGACTACACTCTTCAGGGAAGATTCTTGCATAGGTAAAATGCACATTCTTTGTTATTATATTTATTCAAACGGAAAGTGCGTCGGCAGTCAGGGATAAGTACGGGAAAATATTTGTACACATACTTTAGAACCCGTTTATCGTTCTCGACATAATTATGTTTGTGGAACTGTTTTTTGATTATCATCATCAATCTATCTACACCCTCTGTACATATGACATGTATGAAAAATAATACATAGGCCCCACAAACATAAGAAGAAGCACTTTGCAGGCGGTAGGATTGTGTGCACAATTTAAATGTTTCATGATTTCTTAAGAAAGTTACAAAATGTTCAGAGTACTGGTTAGGTTGAAGACCATATGAATCAAGGAAATATATAAAGTGATCTTTTATGAAAAAAAAAAAAAAAAAAACAGTGACCCATTTCTCCAGTTTTTGAAGTGGGTAATATGTTGGCGATGATAAACACAGGTCCTATTTTGTTAGGTATTTTCACATTTATCATTTCATAAACTGCCAGACATCCCCAGAATTGTTTAATACAGAGAGGGTAAATTTTTACGAATCACAGTTTCGAGTTCTTTATCATTCATTTTTTTTTTCTTTAAGCTTTTACATCTGAATATATCTGCCGATCACTATTTATTCTTAGAATTCCTTAAGTGTCTCCAAACATTAGCAGGACACGATTAAACCCACTGGCTTTCTTGAATGTTATATTTATTCTCAAATTTCCTGTGTATTCGGGATCAATTGCATCTTTAACGTCCTCAGGTAATAGGCCAAAAACTAAAATCATTCTTCCATTGGTATAGGCTTCATAGTTAAGTAAGTGATCTCGATTGAGATCCAGAGCCTTCAAGGTATAATGGTGCAGTGATGCGTACTGATAAGGAAAAGAGACTGTGAAGTAATACAGACTTCTCCCATTGACACTTACAGTTAGTCCTGACAAGTCAGCATGTTATATACAAAGGATTCTTATTATACGATCCAGAAAAAGCCCGCATATCAACTATACGCAAATACAGTTTGCTTGGAATACAGTTCCACCAAGGGTTGTCAACAGTCATTGAACTCTGATTTTGACCAATGACGTATGATTTTACCACTTGCTTATTATACACATTCTCTACATACGACCCTGGATCAGATAACGAAGCATTAAGTGCAGCCATGACCGCCGGCTGAGGAAATACACGAGTAACCCACAGTTTACACAAATCTATGTGGAGCTTCATTTTGCCCCCAACTTGATGAGTATTAATAATAAAACTCGGATTAGCGAATTCATGTCGAATATTGACGTCAATGTTATCAAGTAAATATCCATCCAGCCCATTTAAGTCCATCAGTAGTGGACTACATAGATGCAGCCCATGTTCCTTAGAGTAAGAAACCTTTTTCCCTGATCACTGAGCTCAACAAAATAGTCTTCAGTATAAGTATCTCCAATCCCAGTACCATTTTCATCATGAAGTAAATAAAATTTTTTACCTATAATCCCTACTTTGGAGGGACTAAGTGTTGTAAGCAATTTAATAAAGGCTGCATAATTATACTTGTAGTTATACTGAACCTGAATCCCATTTAAAAACACAGATGCATTTTTAAATATTGTATGTAATACTGCATTCACAAACATCATCTTATCATCTTCTACGAGTACGGAAAATCCGTCTGCTTTTGTAACTCTCAATTTCAACACGGGGGCTAGAATGCTCATATCAATGAATGACCCATCAGCTCTAGGTATGCGAAATTCTACATATTCATCAGCATTTTTTTTTTTTATCAAAGCCTGCGATTATGGGTAGAACATCCATATCTTGCTTTGAAGCAATTGATGATTCTGTCTCGGACTTGTGAGGGCGAGGAAACATTTCTGATATAGCAGCTGAATAATTGCTGAGAGGGGATTTTACCCCTACTCCCGAATCAACATCAAGAAACATGTTACTAGAATCAAATCACTATTCTAACTAAGCTATATTAAGTCAAATACATCCTTTTTATAACATTTCCGTAATTTCCGCCTCCTTTTTTTACTTTCGTTTACGTCCTCCTTTCATGCTAGCTCTTTGAGCGACATCTTTCAGGGCTGTAATTCCTCTCTGTTTCAGAGAGTTCTTCAGATTTGCCTTGCCACTAGATACATCCTCGAGTACACCTCGTCCCATTCCCAGAGCTTCAGGAACTACATTAAAAAAAAAAAAAAAAAAAAAGGAATTACCCGTTTCCCTATGCCCCTTAGAAAGTCAAAAATACCAGCCCCCCGTTGGTAGTATATGGGGCTCCTAAATGTAGTTATATCACTTAGAGCCCCTCCTCGTTTGAGTAGGAATGGGTCTTTGAATAGTAACAAGAATTCATCTTTGGAAGGAGGAATCAGAGTAGTACGCATCATGGTGTCAAAAACAGTAATGAGTCTGTGATCATCTTTACCTACGTCTTATATGTAAAACACAGGTAACACTGCGATTGTCTTCAAAGTATATTGGTCCACCATTTTGATTAGTAATTTTTATGGCAACACTTTCTATGGTTGAACTACTAATTGTTTTGTACATTATACGATTAACACCCTTACTTGTCACATCATTCGGTAGGGGTATAGCATCAAGGATATTCACCATTTGTCCCCCGAATCGTGAAGGGTTAACCAGGTCAGAGTATACATAAAAATAATCATTGGAACCATCAGATTTGGGTGGATATGGACCTACAACTTTAACAGGATTGGGTTTCGAGGATGAAGGACTTTCCTTTTCAGTTTTTTGAAATACTGAATAACGAAGTCTTGGTTCAAACAACAGCACTATGGCAATTTGAGGGGCAAACTCCACTGATAACTCAGTGTATAAACGATCTACATCAGCCCCAACTACCATTTTTTGAATGACAACCCTATCTAGGTTGTAATCATAGTGCAATATTTGCTGGTATGGGAAAAAAAATCAGCATACATTTCTTGAATAATTTCCTGAAGTTCTTTCATCATTTGATGGTTAATGGATTGGATTATAGATACTAAATTGCGAGAGCTTAAATTGCAAACAATATTTGTTTCAGGTATATAATTCTAAAAATTGAGACAGTAATAATGTTTTGAGAATAAAATATTTCTTAAGTAAATCAGTTTCAGTACAGAGAATTATATACCATCTCCCCAAAACATCTTACAAACTATTATTAGTAATCAAACCTGGGAATGCTTAGTTTTGATAAGTAATAATTTCTTAAGTAATATTGGTGTAAGTAATTTCTCTATAGAAATTATTTTCCTATGAAATCTAGATCGATCAGTGGCCTCTTTTATATAACAGCTTCCATTTCTGGATTCTTTCCAGGCAGTGGAATCATCATAAACATTTAATACACTAACACTGTCACTTATTTTTTTTTTATTTTTTTTTTTTAATAATACCGAGAGGTTACACTTCATCTGAGGTAGCTGCAAGTCTTTTTCGTGGGTCTTTGCGTTATCCATGCTGCTGCTGTGGTAGCTCATACTGGGGGTGGGGCAACTGCTGGTGTTGCTGCTGCTGCTGCTGCTGTAGTGGTTCATGCTGGAGGAGGGGTAGTAACATTGGATCCTCCAACCACACCTCCTCGTAGGAAGGAGGCTGGGGTAGAGGTTGTGATTGTTGTGATGAAAGCTGCGGTAGTGGCTGTGGTTGTGATGGAAGCTGTGCTAGTGGTTGTTGTGGTGGATACCACTCGCGTACTTCAACTGCGGGTACATGATCGGAGACATTTCTCCTATCAGCAATTGTACAACTGATATTGTTACGCTGGCAGTATATCACAAGCTTCTCAAAGCAAGGCAAATATTTTAAAGCCCACGTATCCCCACCCAGACCACTTCCAGTCCCTGCAGGTACTAATAAATTTTTAATACCTAAATGGGGTAGGATACGGTTTAGCTCCTCAATACATAGAGCTAAGTTACCCACACGTCCAGTCAGAGTATCCAGTTGGAGACCCTGAAAGTAATGTCGGTCTGACGACCTTGATATTAATGCTTGGGCAGACTCGTTGGTCTCTAGTTCAGAGCCAGGACCCCAGTGGACTACTAAAGTAATTATATAAGGTCTGTTACTTTCTTTAAATACTCTAACAGGCCCAACTTTATCTCTTGATTTGACCTGAGCACTGTTAATATTATAAAGGGGTTTTCGAGTGGAATACAAATTAGCATACGAGTAATTTTTAGAAATTTCAGCACAAAGGCCGTAATTTCGAACTCCAGTAGCATTAACTATGTGACAAATAGCATTATCTCTGACGTCATACTGATCGTCAGTTATTACCCCGCTAACTCTTTGAAAAAATGTACCCTCAGCCTCCATCCCAGGTCTCTAAAGTGTGAGCGAGTGTTAAGGAGCGAAGTGTGCCGGCTGAACTCTTGAAGCCTTCCTTTTATGGAGGAGTGCTAGCCAACAAACTCACTCACTCAACTGTTTCAAGGTTGTAACTGGGTGGGAATTCCCCCTTTTCTTTTTCTAGGTAGTTAAATTACAAATCTTGTCGTATGGTTCGAAGATCATCCAGTAAAGACTTGACAGACAAAAATTCGAGTGCCACCTCTCTATAACGATGGTATTGTTGTTGATAATACTGATGGTATTGTTGTTGATAATACTGAAGTTGAGTGTCTATATCCTTATCATTCAGACTTAGAGTGGAAACATCTAAATCTATATCTTGCTTATAGTAATCCTCTGTTAGACTGCCAACTAGGCTGTTATGTCTCAAACAAGTTGATAATCGTGGCCCTATGTCTGGCGAGAGCGTGAGCCAAACGAATTTCCCTTAATCGATCAAGGACTTGCAAGCCTCTCCCACAGACATCCATTCTGCTTTAATATTGGTCCCACCTCTTAAAACTTTGCTTTATTTTTTCATGAAGAGATGTGACCCCACGGCCGAATAGTTGTTTCTTTGCCTTTGGATTCTTGATATAAGCCTCGGGTAAATCTACAAGTTTCACCAAAGTTCGTAAGTCAGTTATTTTACGTGAATCAAACGTGTTGTTTCGGGTTACCCACTGCTGAATTACATCTATAATATTAATGTTGCGAATTGGAGACATCAGATTACCCATATCATCCTAGTGTACTAAAGGGTGTTGTCGTAAATATGATAAGATACGAAAAGCATACTGATGAATGTCTGGTTTGAGTAGTATTTTGATTGTGTCCTCGAGTGAGTAACGATGTTCTGTATTTGAAGACTGAATGGGGGCAGTTACATGGGAAGATTTAGGATAAGCAGTTTCCTGGGGTCTTTGAATGGTAGAAGCATAAAGAATAGTTTCCGCCTGAGACCTTGGTACTAGGCAGAATTCTTTGACTGTCATTATTTAAGAAGACTCCCTAATATAGTAGTGGCAATGGGTAGCAAGATGCTTAGAAAAGACCCTCCAGTAGTAGAGGTAAGGATCTGCCTTTTTCTCTTTAAAGGTGTTTGTTTCAAAGCAATCTCTGGAATTACAGACTGGTGTGGACGAAGCTTTCTTATTACCTTTGTATCTCTTGTTAAGTATTTCTTCAAGAAATTTGCAAATATCTCTGATAAGCAGTCTAACTCTGGTTTGCGACACCTGGAAATTAATTTGCTCCTCAGCTTTAGTTTGGTTTCTTTCAGAAACTTAATAAATTCACGATGGCGGGAGATCAGTGGTTTTCTGGATGTCCGAGGCATCTATCCACTTGTTAACCCGTCATGTCCCGAGCTATTTCGCACCTCCGACACCTCCCAATCCCGAGCTATTTTGGAAATTTTTTTTTTTGGCTAAAACTTCTGCTTTTGTTGAGAAACAAAGTTAAAATCATCAAGAAAGGGCTTACTGTGGTCCATAAGTGGTCGGAACAGGTGAGGTCCCCCGCGCCAGGTATCGTATTCTATCATTGACATGTGAGTCACTCACGTTTTCTATGGTAGGTAATTTTGGGAGAAACCACAAACACCTCTACATTTATTGAAGTTGAACTAATAAACAATAAGAATAACAATATAATGGTTTTCATTGACATATATATATGAAAAATAAGCATTGTACCTTCGCGCCAGCATAGCGAGTTGGGTCAGAGTGGTAACATGCTATATGCTAAGTTTCTTGTTTCCGTCAACATATCATTTTTTCTACTTGTATACAACTGTTTCAATGCCATTTTACCATTTTGTACTGTTTGTAAATGTTTTCAGTTGTTTTCATTCATTATGATGACATATAGCACATCTATAGCGCACATCTGCTTACTCTGCGCACTCGCTATGACTCGTATCTCAACATACCATATTGTTTTATCAGTTTCATAGTATTGTTTTCTTTACATTGAACCTTTCCTCCACCACTGTAAATGTTTTCAAGTATTTACATTCATTACGAGGGCATTTAGCGAAATGCTAGTGCATATTCACGTAGCAATCACAATCTCAACCACTCGTGTTTCAACTTCTACTTTATTTCTTCAGTTCCAAATATACTTCCCCACTGACATTACACCCGTTTACATCCAATACTGCACAATATATATTTACGGGCCTTATTTATTCAACTGAGCGTCAGAATATCGCACCAAAATACCCTCGCAATGAATGTTTCGACTAAGATAATACTCATACACTTACATACTAATTTCCCACTTATATTACACCTGTTTCCACTTGTATACTCCTATTTACATTTATACGGGCTCTATTTATTCCAATGAACGTCAGAAAATCGCACTTATATACACTTGCTAGAATAAATTTCAGTACTTACAAAAATAATAACTAATATTACACCCGTCTGCATTTTTCATACTAATATTTACGGGCCTTATTTATTCCACTGAGCGTCAGAATATCGAATCAAAATACCCGTGCTAGGTATGGTTCCACTTAGATCATATTTATACACTTACAAAATAGTTTTCCACTTATATTACACCCGTTTCTACTTACATACTACTATTTACAGATCTACGGGCCTTATAATTACACTGAGTGTCTGTTTGTCTCATTTATTTCTAAGTATCAGCATCATATCGCATTCACACCATATCAGAAGTGCATCAAGGTGTGATACTCACTAAAACAAGGGTGAATGCAGAGACCCAAGTCACACTCTACGCACCCATAGCAGGTGTCTTTTCTCTGAGTGCTGCGTCTCACCCGGGAATTACTAAACACGTGACACCTACATTGGGGCCTAGGTCTATTTGGCTGAGGAGGTATAGGAGTGGGGAAATGGTGGGTGGATATTCTCTGGGGAGTTTGGGCGGCAGGGGCAGTGCATATACGGCGTTGGGGCCTTTCAACCGCATACCTGGCAAAAATCTTTCGTGTTAGCTCCCTCACAAATCCTTCAAATGTTTCCTGAACCCCTGTTGTCATGGCGTGCTGGTGGTGGCAATTCAGGGCAGTAATATCTAGCAAGTGAAAGAAGAGCTTCTTGTACCACTTCATCGTGGTCTGGCACACTTGACCGTGGATATCATGGAGTCTGACTGGTCCACCAGGCGCATGTTGATGTTGTAGTCGAGGACACACTCAGGTTTCCATAAGTGGCGCCTGTTCTCGCTCCGGTAATCCATGGACTCTGTATGGTGCATCAAGGGGCGGTGAACAATGGACAAGAGGCTGACTTCTCGATTGTGGTTCCACACTGTTGCAACTATATTGTTGGCCTGGAAGAAGACAACCTCATTTCTGTCAAGTTTGCGTCCCTTCTTGACCATGTGATGCCGGTTCACTTTGACGGTACCACAGATTCCCGTGTCATGCCTGTGTAGATAACGAGCGAGAAGAGGGCTAGTATACCAGTTGTCCAGGTAAAGGACGTGACCATGATGAAGGTAGTCTTCTATCATTGTCTTTACCACTGCTCCAGACAGTCCAATATTCCGATCTTCTATGATGTCTGTCTGTGCACCGATGAACAAGACTATGTCTTCCACATAACCAGTCCTACAGTCACACATAACAAAGATCTTGAACCCAAAACGGTGCTTTTTGCTGGGTATGTACTGCCGAAATGATATACTGCCTCTCCACAACACGAGACTCTCTTCTGTGACGAGTTCTCTATAGGGATAAAATGAGGAACGAAATGTTTGCCTCAGGTGATCAAAGACCAACCTAATTCGCCTCATCTAATCTGTGTCATTCGCATTTGCAGATCATCAGCATCGTAAAACTGGAGGCGACTTAGAATCTGCTGAAAACGATTACAGCTCATGACTTGGCCAAATATTGGTGTCAGCATTACAGGGTCCCCTGTCCAGTATGCGGAAATTCTGTTCATTCGTACAATACCCATCAAAAGTACCAGGGCAAAAAATAAAAACATTTCTGAAAGGGAGACTGGGTAATCATATTTGATAGAATGCCTGCTCCTTGTGCCCAATCTTTCACTCTCACGTCGCTGGCTGCTAGCGAAACGGTTTGTCTGGTCCACTATTTCCTCCACAAAAGCCTCACTGAAAAAAATGTGGAAAAACTCCAGCCTGGTGGAATTTGGGTGAATACCATTATGCCCCTGCTCAGTGAAGAGGTGAATGATGGGAGAAAAATCACTCCCACCCTCCCAATTCCAACTCACAAATCCTTCGTCCCCATCGTCGCCTTCGTCTGGGTGGGGAGGATATGCTGGTGGGGGAGGTTGGGGAGGAGGAGTGCAGAAGGCTTCCCCACTCGCACTCCTCTTCCCTCGGCCTTTACCCTTTCCCTTTCCCTTACCCTTAAGGCCTTGTGGAACATTAGGGGGCTGTGGGGATGAAGTCTGTGAATACTGGGGAGCATAAGACGTGCTGGGGAGTGTTTCCACCCCACCTTCCCCCTCCATGACAACACCACGTGATTCAGCACGCACCCTCACTCGCCCATGTGTCTGGGTATATTCGAGAGCATAAGACGTGCTGGGGAGTGGTTCCTCCCCACCTCCCCCCTCCATCACAACCCCACGTGATTCAACACTCACCCTCACTCGCCCACATGATACTTCCCGCCGCCTCACACCTCCACGGAAGAGCGATGACTCACTCCCGCCACTCTCACTTTCAACACTCCTCCCTGCACTTTCCCTTTCACTCCCCACTCCCTCCACGCCACTTCCGACCTCCCCAAACAAAAGACTAGGCCCATACCTGCTCGTACGACGTGGTGTGCACTCGGGGCCATGATGGGTGATAATTTCTCGGCTCCGTCCTCGTCCTCAAAATCCGGCTCCACATCACGTTGGGGCTGCCGAGGATGTTGCACATTGTTTTTGTGCAGGCTGGCCCTCTCTACCAGCACGATAAGTCAACGTAGCGCTGCTTCCTGGGGGACGGGACTTCTTCATCACTGCTTCTGCTTTCCACCTCCTCTGGTTGGACATAATCCTTGTCCACAACCTCGCCGTCCAGTGGGGAATCACTGTCGTCTCTAAAGGCGTCCAGGGCGGCTTGGATTTCCACCTCTGAGAGACCTTTATGCGCCATGTCTGAGCAGGACCATTGCTAACAGGTGAGTGACCGAGCCAAGGGTAAGCACAGGTTGCGCAGGGTTGCTGAGTGTCCCCGCCTGATGGCAGGTATGGGAAGGTTGAGTGACCCTATGTGTCCCCGCCTGGTGGCAGGTAGGGGAAGGTTGAGCGACCCTACATACCAAATATCAGACGCAAATTTTGAAAATTGTGCAAATTATGCACCTTGCAATTGCGCGATGTACCAGTACGTCGATGGGACTGGCAAATGCAAAATGTTGCAACGTACTCATACGTCGATGGGACGCCTTGGGTTAAAGCGATCTGGATATGATTTCCAGTGAATATAATACTGCAAAGAGCCGTCTTTCTTGTTTCGTCTCTTTAATATTTCAATGGGGAAGGTTTCTGGGGCTAAAGTAGGGATTATTTCTTCTCTGTAGAATATTCCCTTGATTGCTTCTCCACCCCAGTCTTCCAGCTCATAGTTATAAATTCCTGACTTACTCCTATGTATTTTAGTAATGCGAAATATCTCTTCTGTATTCTGTTTAGTAAATCCTTTTGCAAAGATCTTACTCCTGGATGAAGTCACTATTCGTACCAAGTCCCCTATATCCAAGTCTGAACTAACTGTTTTTTTAATGTTTGATAGGCTTTTTATACATTATTGTAAACAGCTTTCGCCAGTCTCTGGGGTCTGTTAGCTTGTGAATTTCATCAAATGTCTTGCCCTTCAAGCCTCGATGAGGAGTGAGATTATATGTGCTTACCAGTGTACTTAAAATGGGTACGTAGTTTAAAGTGTTGTATGCAGTTAAATACCGATAAATTTTGTGCTTCAGAGTTCTTATGGCACGCTCACAGAGACTAGCCTTTGCCTCTTGTGAGTAAACACTATACAGAGTAATATTCTTCCTCTTCAAGTAAGATTCCAGCGTTTTGTTATAAAATTCTGTCCCCCTGTCTGTGAAAAGTCTTGAGTAACCTTGTGATTCTGGTTTACTTAAAATGATTGAAAGAGCGTTAGTTATAGTAGCTCCAGTTTTTCGTTGAATGGGAAGGACAAACATGTAACGTGAGAAGACATCTACCAATACCAGTAAATATTGTACATGGTTATTTTCCTCCCGTAAGTGCCTCAAATCACCCAGGTCACATGTCAGAATAATGCGGGGTCCTGCTCCTACAGTGTTTCGTCGTGGGAATCTTTTTCTTTGTAATTTATGCAGAGTATAAACTCTAGAACCTTTTAAAATCTCTTGACATCTATTTTAGTCACTAGAGTGTTTATTTTTTGGGCGGCCCGATATAATTTTTCAATACTGCTCAACGATGAAGGTGATCTAGGATCATAGTATATGTTTCGAAGTAAGCTATTAATTTCCACAGGTATAGACTACTTCACAAGGAGGCTCTCCAACAATGTTTGACCTAAATTGCAGTTGTGGGGGAGTTTTTATAGATAAATCAATCAGTAAATACCCATAACGTTTACTGATAACTGCTCGCCTGTATATTTCGAGAATATCTAGCACATGTTGTTTACCAAATATCTGACGAGCTAAACATTCCACCTGTCCCAAGTCACGCATTCGAAGGAGTAAAAAATGAGTGGCATTAAGGGATACGTCACAAGAAAAGGAACCTCTCATAAAAAGGTTTTGAGATACTAATACAACACTCAGGTTTGAAATACAACACTCAGGTTTGAATGGCGTCCCTTGATGAAAGCTTCAGCTACAGTTTGACTCTGCATTGCCTTTAAATACAAATCATCTAATATGAGTAGTGATTATCCCTGTGGAGTAGAGTGTATTGAAGGATCAATTATATCTTTGTGCACAGAAACTTAACGACCAATGACTGGATCATCTTGAAGAGGGTGATGGCTTACACCACAGATAAATATTTTTGAAAACTTTTCTGCATAGATCTTGATGAGTTTAGATATCAGTACGGTTTTTCCTGAGTTTGAAAACCCTGCCACAATAATTCTCGCAGGATCACGAAATATATCTGTGTGTTCTGATGTATAAACGTTCTCTACTAGACAGCCTAAGCCACTTTGTAGAGATACATTGGCTGTATCGTCCCGACTTCGGTCGGGATAGACCGGTCCTGCAGTGGATACTCAAACGGCTGATGATGATGATATATATACAGTATATGAGATTTGCATACAAAATATCTATGAAAAGAATGTTACAAACACTCTCATAGATCACGAAGTAGCTTCCCTATCTAGGAAATATTTACCATTTTTCTTTTTCCTTTGTCTGTCATATAAGTCGGGCCTTTGTTTTCGCTTGCATGGGAAATACTGTTGGATAATGGGGATGAGTCGTGACCCCCAAAGAGATGGAAGCTCCTTCCCATCTCTTCTTCTTCTTCTTCTTCTTCTTGCCCTCCTTTTACTTGAATGCTATTAGCCAAAAGATGCCCATAACTGACTGATTGAGTAGGGGACAAATAATAACGTTTATCTGCAAATGTACTCAACCCTCTCTTGTTTGATGATAGCGTGGTGATCTGTCCCTGTCAGTTAGATATACTGGTGGCTCTAACATAATGAATCTTATTGGACCCCAGAATAGTGTCTTTGTATTCTTGATGTTTAAGTTTTTTCATTTCATAACTAGGAATACCCTTACCAGTTATCATCTCTGTACCTGACTGCTAAAGTAGGGAGTATAACTTTGGCTTCAGACAAAATTCTTCAACTATCAGTTTCTCCACTACCTCACTTTTTAACAGACCCAACTGTCCTTTATGTGCATCGTTGTACAAAGGATGCTGGGGACTGAAATTAGACGTATCTATCCAGTCCACAAGGGGATACCTTTGTAATTCACTGAATATATCTTCACACTCAAGTGAAAATACAAAACTGTCTATATCTGAGTACACAGCTTTTATTCTTTCCCCATAGTGCTTTGTGAGAACATCATACCAAAAATAATACATCTTCACCTTGGCTAACTCAAGAATTTGAAATCCTACAAACTGGGGATGAGACAGTTCTATTTTGGGAGACAGAGATTGTTATTACTCGACTTTCTTTTAAAGATATCACCCTTCTGAAGAAAGGATTCCTAACACTTTTTAAGAATTCTTTCCTCTTTCGGCAGACTTTAGTTTTGGTGGCATATCTCTGGGGATTGAATAAAGTTTTCCCAAACAGTGAATTTGACATAAGCTTGTACATAGCGTTTTTGTCCTTAGTTGAGGCACTATTTCTGAGTTCTATATTTCGTTCTATGTAGGGTTTTGAGTATGGTTCCTGTCTAAAAATGAACAGTGAGATCGGTCTAGTTAATCTCAGACCATGTCTCATATATAACTGCAACAAAGATAGAGCTATAAGATAGTTGTACTTTGCTGAGTGTGAAGCTACAAGTTTTTGATTAAATTTAGGATATTTTCTACCTTCCATTTCTAATAGCTGTTTAGAACAAGAGGTGAAAGATCATCATAAGTAAAGTTTTTTTTTTTTTTTTGCTCTAAGCCCAGAAGAAAATATGTGTTAACTGAGCAACCTCTGCAGACACTGGTAGAGTGTCACACAGAACCCAGTACCCAAAAGTACCGTCAGTAGGTTGCCTTTCAATTCTCTTACCAAGAAATGCTTTCATCTCACTGTCACTAAACTTCTTTATATCACCAGTGAGAAGCGATTCTGTCATTACAGGGGCATAGAGTGAATTAAAGTCATAATAACATAAAACCAAAATGAAATTTCTTTTGACCTATCAAAACTTGGATTGGTGAATTTGTTATTAGCTCTCATGAAGCAGCGAATAACCGTAGTGAAACCACCTCGGATGTTATTTTGAATGAGGTGAATCAAAGACCTGTCACTGATGAGTTGAACTTCTGTTTTTGAAGATTTCAGCCAGCTATCAAAGCTGAAAGAAGGGAGGGAGACATAATTAACTATATCTAAATGGAATTGTTGCTGCAAAGTTCTACGCCAGTTTGTAAACGTATCAGCTAGTAGGCCACAGTCAACTTTAAGGTACAGCATGAGGTAGTCCTTCAAACTAGAGCAACCCGCCGTTGCTCATACTTTTGAAGCATGATCATACTCTTCCTCTGAAATGCAGCTTCCTTTTAATGAACTGTAAAATGCATCAATGGGTGGTAAACTATGATCTTTAAGCTTATCAGTCTCAGAAAGATATTCATATGAAAATGCTTGCTTCCCAGAAATTAGCATTTCTTTTAAGGATTCATCCATTTCTCCAAGTATTTCCTTAGTGAATTTGAGAGAATTTCCAGACTGAATGTTTACGTTAGCCAAATCAGCAAGACTCCCACTCATAAACCCATAACTATCGATGAATCTCAGCTTGCCAATATCAACCTTAAAAAACTTAAGTGCCTGTTTGCAAAGCAGGGGAGGTCTTGTTTTATTTCCTTAATGACTAACCCCAAATCATAGGACGAATTATGACCTATGGTAATTAGTTTATTAGAGTTATCTTTTATCTGCATATTACATTTCCTGCACAGAGCCCCTACATAATTGTTAAATTGTCTGTGGTGTAAGTGATGTCTGTGTTTATCGCTACCGTTAACAAATGCTGACTCACATAACTGACACTTCATTTGCGTTTGAAAGCTTTCCTCATCCTCGTCTGTGATATGGATGGGAAATTTGTGTTTACTTTGTAACTGCTCATAAGTGAGGGTTACTTTATCTATGAAATGTGTGGCTGCATCGGGTCCAACATATGTACATGAATCTACTAAATTATCATCTCTAGCCACAATGATATAAGCATATGCTATAGCGTGATGTGTGCTGACAATATGATCCTTGTTACCCCCATCCTTCAGTTGGGCTTCAAAATCATAGAAGCACACAAAATCGAGGGACACTGTTGTCCACCAATTTTTAAATTTAATAGTGGAACCCGGGTCAGGAATTACTTCTTTCTGCCGAGAGCAGCAATACTGAGAATGTGAAACCTTCTCCTCCTCCCAAGCAAATTCCGAAAAGCACACTTCACAGAAGGACTCATAGGTTGACGTTAATGTAGAAAAGCCTGAAGAAATATCTTTAAATCTTTTATTAGACAACAGTGTTCGTTGTCTAATAAAAGTAAATTTACTTTGTCCCCATACTTCTTGCTCCCTTTTCTGGCTATAGCCAGTTCGTTGGGATGTTTATCATTCAAGCTATAAATATTAATACTTATTTGATTTTGAGTTCCTAACTGATCAAGAGAGTACCAAGAAATTTCTTTCCCTCGAGGAAACTTTATCAAAGTACTACATTTTTGCCTTGAATCCACTCGATGCTGCATACCCCTCCATTTATTATGGATAGAAAATATCTTATGAGCAGCCAAACACTGTATTATACAAGCATCTTTATCTATTCCTGTTATAGGTCGAGGATTAAATATCTGCTTCCTTCCCCTAGCACCAATGGGAAATTCTACATATGTTCCTATAGACTGAGGAACAACATTTTTAATTATACTTATTTCTAAATGTTTGATTTAGTCTAAAATAAACCCACTCCCCTCTGTGTTAGAAACTAGGAGCTGAAACAGTAATATGTACTGTTTCAGCTCCTCTAGTGTTTGTCCTACAGTGTTGTGAGTAATGAAAACTCGTAAAGTATGAATATAGTGAGTTCTGGTTGTATCTTTCCCCTCTAAAACAGGTTCCCGTCTTAAAGCAACTGCCAGCACTAAGTATATATCAACAGATGGTGCCTGCATCTGCCTCATTACATTTTGAATATGGCGACTGAAAAATGTAGCAAAATCTGTTAAGAATACTATTGGGTCTTGAGAGTACTCTCCTGGAGGAGTAGATATGACCTCCTCTAAAAGGCCATTTAAAAATGACCTTGAGGTTGATGCCATAGATGATGAAGGTGTATGTCCGTCGGGCCTACTTGTAGAGGCAATAGCATTATCATCATCATCAGCTGTGTTTCCAGGGAGTTGGGGTCGTCTTAACTGCTTAGAAGTCCCCCCTACTCCACCTGTGAACAGCGGTGTTTTTTTTTCCCTTAAGTTTTGTTCCTGATAATTTCTGTCTATTTATCTGTCTATTGCCAGAAGCCTTAATTCCGTAAGGGGTGGCCACAAACAAATCGCCCCCCGTGTTACCCAGACCCCAGCTCCCCCCCCCCCTCATATACCTCCCCACTACATCTCCCATTTCATCCTTGATCTCCCCTCCCTCTCCTTTTCCACTCTCCCAAACTCATCAACCAAGTCTTGCAGCTCCTCTTTGTCTTCATTTAATAACACAGTATCATCTACAAACAACAGTGCAGGGAGTTTCCAAACACTGCCTTCTTTCACTAGGGTCCCTCCAACATCATTGCCCAACGTTGTATCTCTTTATTACCCATCCATATACAGATTGAACAACCATGGAGACATGACACATCCTTGCTTCAGTCCAACATTCAAATAGAAAAATTTATCTCAGTTCACTATCCACTTGCACAGCAGCTTTAGCACCCTCATACCTACCCTTCACAACGAACAGCAACTTCCCATCTACTCCATGTACTTCCTAATGCTCCCCACAATCCTTGTTTATCCACCCTGACATATGCTTTCTCCCAAATCTATGAAGATTGCACACAATGATGCTGTGAAACAATTTAAAAAGAAGAGCTACTCGTCATTGTTTATGATTACTCACCTTCTAAACAGGACTCTCTGTGATATCGCAGATAATAAATATTAACCCCTTAACCGCGGGGCGTCACTTTCGTGACGCTTGGGAGCAAGGGATCATACCGCGGGGCGTCGCTTTTGTGATTCTGTGTTATTTTGAATTCACCCGGGCTTCCAAGTGGGGGCTTGTATCATTTATCAGTACTGCCAATGTCCAACACTAGTCAGCACTCCTAATCTCATCTGTACTCCCATCCATTGTTGACAATTTAGCCATTTTTCCCCGTTCTTGACTCCCCTCCCTACCCCCCCTCCATTACCCTATCCTCTCGCCTGCCCGGCCGTGCTACGCTAAGTAAATCTTCCCTGGAATTTTTCACTGATTTCATCCAT
The DNA here is from genome assembly GCF_032717465.1 of Coenobita brevimanus. Classification (NCBI taxonomy): domain Eukaryota; kingdom Metazoa; phylum Arthropoda; class Malacostraca; order Decapoda; family Coenobitidae; genus Coenobita; species Coenobita brevimanus. Next base: position 32,843,530 of record NC_136961.1, on the reverse strand, counting down.
TGAAATAAGCCCTATGTCCTATTCTTATACCAAATAATATATACAAGAAAGAAATAAGGTAAGTGAGAGTGCCATACACCTGGAATTGGCTAATTATCACCTGACAACACCTCACGTGCACTCGTTCGCTAATTTTCGCTGTTTTTTTCCCCTTGAAATATGCCATATAATCTATTTTCGTAATAAATATACATGTAAGGAGGGAAGGGAGAAGCCTAAGTGATATTTACATTCACCTGGAACTACCTAATTTATAATGTATTGACTAGATTTCCTGCCAATCATATCAGTGCTAGACAAAGCTGTTTCAAGATCTAACATTGGTAGCTCTGAATATATATCTCCTAAGTAGGCCTCTAATCTATTTTCGTAATAAATATACATGTAAGGAGTGAAGGGAGAAGCCTAAGTGATATTTACATTCACCTGGAACTACCAAATTTATAATGTATTGTCTAGATTTCCTGCCAATCATATCAGTGCTAGACTTAGCTGTTTCAAGAACCAATATTGGTAACTCTGAATAACCCCTAAGCAGGCCTCCACGCTGGCCCTCCGTTATCAGTTTACTCTCATCTTCGAAGCGAGGGTACGTATGTTTCTTCTTGCTGACTTCAAGGCCTTTTTCACCCCCATGCAAATGGCCCTGTGACCTTTACCCCCTACTAAACCTCGTGTGGAAAGAGGTAAAGGGCTGACAATTGATAAAAGAGTGACTACGATCTTTCTATTGAGTAAAACAGTGCAAGTGGAATTGTAAATAATGTGTAAATAATGTGTAAACAGCAAGTGAAAGTAATGAATGTAAATATACGTGAACAATGGAAAATAGTTTTATAAGTTATTTCAAGTGACAGTGCACAACACAGTGTAAATAAAATAGAAATGTAAATAACGTAAATAAAATAGAGAACGTAAATAGAAATGTAAATGAGTAGTATTATAAGAATACGAGTATATACCCTAGGAGTAATGAAAGTGAAAGTTTCACTCTAGCATGTCTGAATGCTATGAGTTATGAGAGTGAAGATGAAAGTGACATTCACTCTCAGTGCCAGTATACAGGACGAGAAAGTGAATGCTACGTATTTTACTGAAAGAAATTGAATCCCTACAGTGACAACTAATACTACTGAAGGAAACTTATGGATAAATACTGTAGATATATATAAGTGTTATATAGTAATAGAAATATAAAGTGTGAGGGGTTTTATGAATAATAAATGACAGAGTAACAAAAGCGAACTAATGCCAGTGCGACGATCAGACGCGCTCGTAATTTCCATTGCTTTCACAGTGTTTTTTTTTTTTAGTATGGATCCCAAACTACTTGAAAATTGTAGAATAGTGTTTATAGTGTTTGTATCTGGCTGTGGTAATCATATTACGGGTTGTCGGGAAGTGTAAAGTGGAGACTTCGTTACCCTACTGCAGAGGTCTCCACAAGTCCTAAGGTAACGACGAAAGCTCAACAATCATTCCAGGAGAAAGCTGAAGGTATGTGCCATAAGCATTTGTAATTTTATTATTCTAGGTCTAATAACTGATTTTTGGCAAATATTTTTTGAGAGTCTGTCGGAGCCCAAATATCCCCGCGGCACACGCAAGTCATTGGTAAACAAGCCCGCGGTATAGGGGTTAATATATCGTCCACAACCTAGGCATTTTACACAGGTGTGGGCGGTTTTGATGATAATCTTCTTGCCACACTTCTGGCAGCGTGTCTCTTGACGTACCATGATGAAAAGGGGGGCCCCTCACAGAGTTCATCGGTGACTTTATAAATCCTGAGAGCCTCAGTTGCCAGCTGTGAGCTTCATAGGTCCTTTCGAGATGTGGTCAGATTTTTACAGACATACACACTCTCAAAAAGAGAGATTACTGTTCTTAGCCATTTAACCCTTACCGCGGGCTTGTTTTGCTCTGTTTTGCGTGTCCCGCAGGCATGTTCAGGCTCCAACAGACTCTCAAAAAATATTTCCCAAAAATTAGTTATTAGTCCTAGAATATTAAAATTATATATGCATATGGCACATACCTTCAGCTTTCTCATGGGATGTTTGTTGAGCCTTCGTCGATTACCGAAGGACTTGTGGAGACCTCTGAAGTTGGGTAACGAAGTCTCCACTTTACACTTCCCGACAACCCGTAATATGATTACCACAGCCAGATATTATCACTAGAAACACTATTCTATGATTATCAAGTAGTTTGGGATCCATACTCCAAAAAAAAAACACTGTGAAAGCAATGAAAATTACGAGCGCGTATGACCTTCCCACTTGCGCTAGTTCGCTGCTGGTATTCTGTCATTTATTATTCAAACAAACACTCACCCTATATATTCCTATTATTATATAACACTTATATATATCTGCAGTCTTTTTCCATAAGTTTCCTTCAGTAGTATTAGTTTATTGTCAGTGAAGTCATTCAATTTTTCATTCAGTAAAATACGTAGAGAGCCACGGATTCACTTTCACTGTTATAACCTCAAAAAATTTGTGCTCATATTCTTATATTACTAATTATTTACATTTCTATTTACATTTTCTATTGTATTTTCAATATTTACACTTCTATTTTACATACACTATGTTATTCACTGTCACTTGCAATAACATAAAACTATATTACATAACAATCATATGTACATCCATTGCTTTCACTTACTATTTACACATTATTTACACATTATTTTCATTTCCCACTTGCACTTTTAGAACTGCTTCTGGCTGTGGTAATCAAAGAAGCAGGTAACGCAGAGTGGAACCTGGCACTCAGCGCACTGCCAAGAGGTGCGTTTGTGCTCAAGTGTGCGTTGGGTGGTATGTGCACACACCTGGCACCTGTGGATCGCAGCTTTCCTCTTGGTTGTGGCAGGCATTTGCACCAGTCTGTGCTGATCCATGTACGCCCTCTGCTCAAGTCTGTCGGGAAGTCTTATTGCATGGCGCCTTGGAGCTGCTGTTGTCACCTTACCATATCTTTCAAGCAGCTGCTGAACACAAGTCCTGGCGAACAACCTCAGGGAGAAGGACTTCGGTGGCTTGACCTTCATATTGTACAGGATGAAGGCGTTCAACATCGTCATATCTATGAGATGCAGAAAAACTTTCCTGTACCACCTAGTATTCTTCCTGAGGCAGTTGATCTCTCCAATCATCATGTCGGACTTGTCCACCAGCCGCATGTTGATATTGTAGTCTAAGACAGCATTAGGTTTCCTCACAGGTTCGCCTGTCCTACGGTCGACCTTCCCACTGTCTTTCATTTCCCCCTTGTGTACGGTGGTGAGCATGTGCACGACCCTCTTGTCATGCCACCGTATTGCCAGCATCTTCTCAGACTTGCGTAGGTGCACGTCTCCTCGCTGCGAGGTTCCTGCCTCTGGGAATTTAGGGAAGTGGGCACGATTACTCTTGACAGAGCCGCAGAAGCTGATGCCGTGCTCTGAAAGGTATTTGGCAAGTTTCGGTGCTATATAATAGTTGTCTGTATGCAGCACATGATTCCCACCAAAATACCTTTCAAGGAGCACTTTCACTACACAGCCTGAGAAGCCAAGGGAGTGTGTTTTATCAAGATCGACAGTGCTGGCTGAATAAATGACGAAGTCAAGGATGTACCCCGTCTTACAGTCGCACAGTACAAAGCGATGGTGTTTGCTTGGAATGTACTGCACAAACCTAAGACGTCCTCTGAACAAAACCAAGGATTCATCAATGACAACCTTCTGAAAGGAAATGTCATAAACTTATCCTTCATTCTGCTCAGAATCTCCCGGATCTTCCAGAGTGGGTCAGTTTGGGACGGTACATCGTTGTTGGCAAAGTGCAGGTTTCCCATGATGTTCCGGAAGCGATCTCTGGCCATGTACTTATTGAAGGTGGGTGAGGGTAGTAAGGGGTCCATGGACCATTATTCATCCAACTCATGCTTCTTTGAGTGTGGCATGAGAAGCATGAGGGCGAAGAACACATACAGCTCCTGAACTCCCAGCATGGACCACTGTTGCATCTTGGCTGCACCTGTACCACTTGCAGCACTTTGTGATTCATACCTGTTGGTCTCATCACATATGTGCTGCATGACTTCATCATCGAGGGAAGCCAAAAGGAAGTCAACACACTCAGCATCCTCGTCAAGATTGAAGGCAGGCTGTATCCCTGAGGAACTCTCGTTGAAATTAAGATGTTCTGGGACAAAATCGGACTCTTCCGTCCATGCGAAGGTGTCCAGGATTCCCTGTCGTGGCGGTGTAGGGTGGGTGAGGGTGGAGGGTGGCTGTGAGGCAGATTTCTCTGGTTCAAGGTCACTCACACTGACCCTGGGTTGCCGTACAGCACTAGCAGCCCTTACTCTACTGGCAACTCTACTTTTACGGGTCAGGGATTTACCTCTTCCTCTACGGCCTGCCTTCACTGTTGATGCTGGTGGTGACTCTGACGACGAAGACTCTGGAGAAAGTTCAGCAGAAGAAGAGGAAGAAATGATTGAAGTGGGGCTTGGGGAACGGGGAGGTGATTCACCTCGGGACTCATAGTGGGCTGGGTCACACGGGGCCATTGTTCCGGGGCTAACCCGCTGCCTTTTCATTCCCTTCCCAAATTCCTTCCCTTGCTGCACTAACGGCCCCTTTCCCTTGGAGCTAGGGATAACTTGGGACACTGAAGCACTCGTACTAGTAGTTTCTGGAACGATTTCCTCACCTGGCTCATCACAGGAATCCCCTGAAGGGTCATAGTCACTATCGATCATTATCATTGATAATTCGGCTAGTTCACGTTCCACTGCAGAGTCACTTAGTCCTTTCCTGCTTCCCCCACGAGTTTTTCTGGGTGTAGAGGTCACGGGGCCCTTTGCAATGGGCGCAGAGGTGGCAGAAATGGCGGGGCACGAGTGCGACATGCTTTGACCACAGAGGAGGACAAGGAACTAAATGGCGTGGCTTATCTGAGAAGGCAAGGGTTGACAGTGACAATGGGGCTGACAGCTGCTAACTTACATGCTAAGAAATTATTGGTAGGAAATCTCAGTAACACATAAAGAAATAGGTAGTTCCAGGTGAATGTAAATGTCACTTAGGCTTCTCCCTTCCTTTCTGATATATATTTTTATTACGGAAATAGATTACAAGGCATAATTCAAAGGGGAAATTACCATGGGAATATAGCAAATGAATGCATGTGAGGTGTTGTCAAGTGATAATTAGCCAATTCCTGGTGTATACCACTATCACTTACCTTATTTTTTTTTTTTTTGGTATATATTATTTTGTATAAGTATAGGGCATAGGGCTTATTTCAATGGATGAAATCTGTGGAAAAATCCAGGGGAGATTTGCTTAGTGCAGTGCGGCAGGGCAGGCGATAGGAAAGGGTAAAGGCCGTGAGGTAGGGAGGGGTGAGAGGGTACTGGAGGGGAGGTAGGGAGTGGAGTCAAGAAGGGGGGAAAATGGCTAAATTGTCAACAATGGATGGGAGTACATATGAGATTAGGAGTGTGGACTATTGGTGGACAGTAGCAGTACATGCTAAAAACTGATTAGTAGGAAATCTCGAAAATACAGAAAAAAGAAGGTAGTTCCAGTTGAATGTAAATGTCGCTTTGGCTTCTCCCTTCCTTTCTTATATAAATTTGTTTTTACGAGAATAGATTATACGGCATATTTCAAAGCGGAAATTTCTGTGGGAAATTAGTGAACGAGTGCACGTGAGGTGTTTTCAGGTGATAATTAGCCAAATCAAGGTGTATAGCACTATCACTTACCTTATTTCTTTTTGGTATATATTATTTTGTATAAGAATAGGGCATAGGGCTTATTTCAATGGATGAAATTAGTGGATAATTCCAGGGGAAATTTGCTTTAGCGCAGTGCAGCCGGGGAGGCAAGAGGACAAGGTAATGGAGACGAGGTAGGGAGGGGAGTCAGGAAAGGGGAAAAATGGCTAAATTGTCAACAATGGATGGGAATACAGATGAGATTTGGAGTGCTGACTAGTGTTAGACATTGGCAGTACTGATAGATGATACAAACCACCACTTGTAAGCCCAGGAGAATTCAAAATAACACAGAATCACAAAAGTGACGCCCCGCGGTATGATCCATTGCCCCCGAGCGTCACGAAAGTGACGCCCCGTGGTTAAGGGGTTAATTTTGTTTATTTTTTTTTTCCAATCATGGAAAATATTAGTGGTTGTTAATTCAGCTGTAATATTTATTTTTACTATAGTAATAGGAAGAAAATATATGAAAGAGAGTGAGAGAAAGAGAGAGAGAGAGAGAGAGAGAGAGAGAGAGACAGTGATTATTTTTCCAGTAGTGATAAATTTAATAATAATAATAATAATAAAGCTCTAAAATTCTAGCTGAAAGGTGATTTTGACTTTAAAATGTAGGGAATAAGGAAAAGAAAGCAGGTAATATAAAAAAGAAGAGAAAGAGATGGAGGAGAGACTTGTTTACTGAAAATTATCTTTCACAGCTATCACAGAAGTGCCCCAAATGCTTTATTTATTTTCGCCAGGTGACAGCCTAAGTGACAAATGGTCAAAATCTGATTTAGTGAGGGGACAGATGAGAGACAGAAATGCAGCTTCCCAGTGTAGCTGAGTGATAGTAACTATAGGGAAAAAAAAGTAATTACTGTTTCACTGTTTTTTGTTTGTCCTTTATATGAAAAGACGTTTCTTAAAACAGGTAATAATAGTGGTAATGGAGTGAGGAATAAGAAGAAATTAGAAAACAGAATGAAGAGACAGACAGACAGACAGACTAGTTATTTTTCCAGTTGTGACAAATAATATTATAAATAATAATCATAATAAAAGCAATAAGATTCTAGCTGAAGGCTGATTTTTACTGTAAAAGCAGGGAATAAGAAAAAGAAGAGAAAGAGATGGAGGAGAGACTTTGTTTACTGAAATTTATCTTTCATAGCTATCACGGAAGTGCATCCAAATAATTCATTTATTTTCGCCAGGTGACAACCTAAGTGACAAAAGGTCAAAATCTGATAACCTAATCCCATTTAGTGAGGGGGTAGGTGACAGAGAAATGCGGATTCCCTGTGTAGCTAAGTGATAATATAGGGGGGAAAAAAATAATGATTACTGTTTCACTTTTTATTTCTCCATTATATGAAAAGACGTTTTCTTATAATCAGGTAATAATAGTGGTAATGGTGTGGAGAATAAGAAGAAATTAGTCACAATACAGGATCAAGAGAGAGAGAAAGAGATAATCTTCTGGTAGGTGAAAGTTTTCTTGCTGGAAGTTATTTTCTGCTCAGTTTATCACGAACCTCCACAGAAAGCAGAAGTCAGTCCCCCAAACTCGTCATCCTTACTTATAGATTTAGACAGCAGGTATGTGACCTAATGAGGATATATATATATATATATATATATATATATATATATATATATATATATATATATATTGCCAGACGCCTCAATCCCGTTTGGGGTGGCCACAAACAAATCGCCTCCAAGTCGCCCTGTCCCCCGCCATTTCACTGCCATGCTCCCAACTCACACATCCCTCTCTCATATACCTCTCCACCCCATCCCTCCATCTCATCCTCGGCTCCCCCCTCCCACTTCCCCCTTCCACCTCACTTACAAACACTCTCTTCGTCAGTCTTTCACCCTCCATCCTCTCCACATGGCCCAACCACCTCAGTGTGTTCCTCATAACGCTTCCTATCATATCCACAACCACACCACAACGCTCCTTTATATCCTCATTCGTCAGCCTCTCTCTCCATGTCACTCCACAGGCTCCTCTTAAATAACTCATTTCCACTGCTCTCACTGTTGACTTGTGTCCTTCCAACAACGTCCAAACTTCACTTCCGTACGTTAGAGTTGGTATCACAATACTGTCATGTAGTAACTTTTTCACTTCCATGCTCACTTCCCTGTTTCTTATCACTGCTTTCAAAGAACCAGCAACCTTTCTTCTCTGCTGTACCCTTTCACGCACTTCACCCTCCAAACCTCCATCTTTACTTATCACACTACCCAAGTACCTAAACATACTCACATATTCCAATTCCTCACCATCCAACCTCGCTGTACATTCACTGACTTCACCTCTCTCAAAGACCATCACTTTACTCTTCCCTACATTCACCTTTAGATTCCGTTTCTTACACACTCTCCCAAACTCATCCACCAAGCCTTGCAGCTCCCCTTCATTTTCACTTAACAACACATTATCATCTGCAAACAACAGTACAGGGAGTTTCCAAACACTATCCTCTCTCACCAGGGCCACTCCAACATCCACTACCCTACCTTGTACCTCTTTTATTACCCCATCCATGTAAACATTGAACAACTATGGAGCCATGACACATCCCTGTTTCAACCCAACTTTCAAAGAGAAAAATTCACTTAGTTCACCATCCACACGCACCGCAGCCTTCGCACCATCGTACATACTCTTCACAGCATTCAACAACATGCCATCTACTCCATATATTCTTAACACTTTCCACACTCCGAAGATTTGTGATACTTCGTTATCTCTCGTGACTGACTCACTTCCTGATTGACACTGGTTACTTTGTCCTTCTGCTACAGAAGACAATGCCTACTATACTCATTAAGATGGTGTTTCTCAGTCTTTGGAGCCAACGTTTGTGACTGTGCCACATAGTTGGCATGTCAAGTCCAAGTTTGCTGGGAAAACCCTATTTTGGTTGTGCCTCCATTGTCTATGCTTTTCTCTGGCCAGGTCCCAAGCTTCTTCGAGATGAATAGTTTCTCTCGCTGCACAGGGGAGATCATTTGTTTTCTGTCAGAAAAATTAGTTTCAAGATCATTTGGTATGATGTTGCATTTCTTCATGTTGTCCCTACATGACCATTGTATCTCTTCTTCTGTTACCCTGAATTGCAAAGTGCTGCAGGGAGTTGGCCATTCAGAACTTGGCGGGGAAGGTGGTGCTCAGACATGCAGAACATGTGTCCAACCTGTCTAAGCTGTTTTTTATCCAGCATTGTTTCTATGCTAACTGACTTTGCACGGTGGAGAATTTGTGAGTCGGGAACTTTATCCTCCCATACAAGTTCTTAGATGATCTGTAAACATTGGATGTGAATAGGCTCAAGCCGTTTGGGATGACACTGGTAAGCAGCCCAGGATTCAGGACTGTACAAGAGGTTGGAAATTCATACCGCTGTATATACTAATTCCTTCGTCTCGATTCACGGGTTGGCGTTTTCAAAGACTCTGGATCTGAGACGCCTAAAAGGGGCTGAGGCATGGATGATTCGTGCAAGGACTTCCACATCAATGTTCTGTTTATCTTTGAGCATACTCTCAAGATAGGTAAAATTCTCAACTTGCTTTACATTTTCGCCATTTATATATCTGAAATGCAATAGGCTGTGCTATGTTCTTTCTTTCAGATATTACTTTTGTTTTACTGACATTTATTCGGAGCCCCATTGCATGATATATGATGGAAATGATTGAAGGATACTGCTGTGGGGCTTTGAGGTCTTTGCAAGGACAGAATATTGCAGCTCTAGGAAATGAGCTGTTTCAGTCTGTGATTGCACTTGAAGGCGTCTGTTATTAAATAAGGCGTCAGAGATTAAATAAGTTACCATATGAACAGAAATGGATTTTTATTCCATCATCAGGGTTCATTTATTGGTAACTTAAAAGGGTGACTGCAGTTAGACAGATGTTGAAAATGACAAGATCCAGGACACATCTTTGTTTTTCGCCCACATCTACAGTGAAGCTCTCGCCTATGGACACACGAGCATTCATGTTGTCATGCACACCCTTTAGGATGGTAAGAAATGTGTTTCGAACTCCAAATTTTGAAAGAACATTCCATGAAGGTCCTCTGTTGTCAGTGTTCAGTGCTTTTGCAAGACCAATAAATGCAATATACAAGTCACAGTTCTGCTCGTGGTACTTCTCATGTATCACTTAGGCCACAGTGATCACATCACAGTTACTTTGTTCCTTCCGCAAACTACATTGTGTTTCAGGAAGTGTTGACTCAATCAGATTTTTTTGTCAGTCTGGGTAACATTATCTTGGCTAGTACTTTGCTAGCATTGACACTGGGAGAGATACCTCTACTTTTGTCACAATTTGAGCGGCCACCTTTCTCCTTGTAGATAGTTACAATATCAGAGGTAAGCCATTCAGACGGAATTTGTTCTTGATTCCAGATAGTCAGTATGAGACTATGGAGGTGCTGAAGTAACTGACCACCCTCTTGGATCAGTTCAGATGGTATGCCATCATGACCAGGGCTTTTACTTTTTTTAGAGATTGAATGGCCTGAACAGTTTCTGCAAGTGTAGATGAGACATTGAGATCTGCTGCTTGATGGGCACATGGGATGTTATCAAAGATATTGTGCTAAAACCAGGTTTCTTCGATTAAGGTGTTGAAGTGTTGTGTCTATACATGTACGATTGCGTGTTTGTCTTTCAGAAGCTCTACAGTACTTTAGCTGATTGAGTAGGGTTTATGTTGTGTCTGGTTGGCCCATAGATGGCTAACGGACTTGTAGAATTGTGTTGGTCGTTAACAGTCAGTCTTTGGAGCACTTTTGCTTGCTCTATCTACCATTGTTTTCCATGTCACATAGTTTTCTATGGGTTGCACTTCTGAGCTTCTGGAATTCCGTTTTTAGGGTTAAGGAGCTAGGATGAGCCAGCCAGATGTTATGTGCTGCATTCTTCATTGCATGAAGGTCATGTATGCCCTCAGCATTTTCATCAAACCAGTCTTTATGGCGGCAAGTGAAGAAGCCCATGATTTCTTCTGCAGTGCATTGGAGCAGTGTATTAATGTTTCACCAGTCTGCATCTAGGTCTGTTGCACTGTTGTTTGGATTAAGAGATGGGTATTGAGAGAACTTCTCTGTTATAGGGCATCAGAAGGTGTTACAGGTTGCTGCATCCTTTAAGCTACTGCAGTTAAGTTCCTTGGTGGATGGTCTGCGGTGCATTTGTAGGCATATGAAGTTCCAGTTTGGCAACAGTAAGGGTATAGTCTGTTGAACACACAGCACCTCTCATAGGTCAAGTTAAAAGACCTTTTTCTTCATCACTGCATTACAATGACATAGTTAATTAGATGCCAATATGTACAGTAGATCGTGGGTGCATCCATGTGGTCTTGTGTTTATTCTTAAGTTGAAAAATTGTGTCGGTGATGACCAGATTATATTCCGATCATAAGGAATGCAGTCTAAGGCCATTGTTGTTCATGTTACCAGCATCGTGGCAGCCTATCATGCCTTGCCAGAAATGATTATCTTTTCCTACTCAGGGATAAAAATCTCCAAGCGGGATCAGTTTGTTATTATGTAGTAATGAGCAAATGGTAGCATCCTATGAGTCATAAAAGGAATATTTGAAGGTGTCCTCAGAATCAAACACTGGAGCATAGGCACTGATGAGGGTTGCATATTGGCCTTTAGGGAGTGGTATGTGTTAAGGCATCAGCCTCGCTGATATTCCCACAAGTGTTTCTTGGATATGCTGTAGCAGTTTGGTTCGGACTGCAAAACCAATGCCATGGTTTCTTCTTACACTGTCTGTGTATCCCCTCCAGAAATAGGTATGCGCTTCTACTGCTTCCATTAGGTTGCTCTTCCCTGAGAGGTGTCTCAGACAAGGCAGCAGTGTCAATTTTATATCATTTCAGTTCATGGGCAATAAGGGCATTTCTAAAGCGTGGACGTGTGCATTAAAATTCCGAGTAGCAAGAGTCAGATGGATTCTTTAGATATTTCTACCACAGTGTGGGATGCCTTGACAGGTGTGGTTAACTACCCAGGTGGTGTGGAGCATCGAATGTTTTGGTTACCTTTTCTGAACCCCTCCCTGTTAGATGAAAGCATCCAGGCATTCGTTTCCAGCTGCTTAGTCGCACTGGATGCTGCCTAAGGCATGACCTGCTCCTATGGCATCATGCCAGCGACCACTGGGCCATTGCCACTTAGCCGAGCTAGCCCTCCAGCCACATCCATGACCTGTCACAGTCACTGTATCCTGTCGCCATGGTCTTCTGGTTTTGATGAAAGGATGAAATGGGATGTGAGTACAACAGAGGGCTTGCACAATGAATGGATGTGGTGTGATTGTCATTGTGCGCAGTCCTTACCACCATGTGACTTGGCCCTTCTCAGCCTGTGATGATGACACGAAGATTCACAACGACCATCCACTGAGCAGGGTTGCTGGAGTCAGCAAGGAGGCATATTTCCCTTATCTATTACAGTTCAGCACAACCTCCCTGAGCCAGGCAGCCCTAGTGGTACAGGTTACTGCAAGACTAGGTTAAGTTAGGTTAGCCCATTGAATGTTGGTAATTTTGCCTGGGAAACTCATTGATCATATTTCTTAGGAAAACCTATGGTTAGTTTTGAATTGACAGGGCGAGTAACGTTCCTGGCTGACGTTCCTGGTGGTGATGCTGACCTGTAATACAGAAAGGACTGAAAGAAAAATATTCAGGAGCCGAATGCTAATCGCCGCCAGAGTATGCTGTTGGCCAAGTCCACGATTTTGGCCATATCTTGATACCCTGAAGGATTCATGTTGATAGCGCAAGCCGATCATGAGATATAATGGTGCTAAAGATGGGTGATAAAAACTAGTTGACATTTGGCAGCCATTTTGGCGACTTTAACTTTGACCCTGAGTGCCCATTTTCGATTTCGTCCAAGAATTTGGCCATATCTTGATACCCTGAAAGTTTCATGCTGATAGCTCAAGGCTTTCATGAGATACAGTGGTACTAAAAGCAGGCGATAAAAAGTAGTTGACCTTTGACCATGACTTTGACGCCGAGTGCCCATTTTCGGACTTGGCCAAGATTTTGGCCATATCTTGATACCCTGAAGGTTTCATGTTGATAGCTCAAGTCGCTCATGATATAATGGGGACACACACACACACACACACACACACACACACACACACACACACAGGCGGGCAAAAACGTTATCGCTCCCTCTTGCAAAGCGGATTTATCGTTCAGGGTTTACTCCCGTAGCCTTAATCCATCCAAGGGCAATCCACAAGGCAGTGGACCAGGGAACACTTTGTCTGACCTTTCGCAGATGGTCCCTACAGCTAAGTCCTGGGAGGAGCTCTCCATGCTGGTAAGGGCCACCAGATTTGCTGGTCACTTAAGCTCCCCATCACGACAAAGTGGACCCTGTGGAGGTTTGACACTGCTACACACACACACACACACACACACACACACACACACTCACAAATTTACAATCAATACTTTCCTGCAGGTCATGAGTGATGCAGTGATGTTCTTTAAGAGAATATAAATGTTGTGATCCTAATTTTGAATCATTAAAGGTTATTAAGCTTCCAATACACATTTGATTTTGTATGTTGTGGGGTAACTGGATCCTTGTCAGTCATGTATAATTACCAGCATAATTTCCATTTATTTTCCCTTCAGTAGCTCATAACATTAAAGTATGTTTTGGTGGTTGATAATGATATTTAAAGTAACTGTTAAACTAATGAGGGGTTCTCAGAGTGGAGCTCGCGACCCCCCATGCATTCATAGAAGAGTTTCCAAGGGTACTCTGGAGACTGGTGAAAAATCAATATAGAATGAACTAATAGGTTATATAATCCAAGAGATGATTATGCCGATAATAAAAGTTATTTTCGATAAAACATGCATATAAATTACTATCAAATATCACAATGATTATCATGATTAAATTGCTGTGTTAACAGTGTCATAATGTTCTATGTATAATTCCAGCACTGAAAACTGTTACAGTAGCTGCCGTCTTGTGGTAGATGTGGCACAGTATGTTTGTTTACATCGTAGCTTCAGGGGTGCGAATGGACGGTGCTCGGATGTTTCGGCCATGGACGTTTGAGCCATGGGCCACCACCCTAGGACGTTTTGGGCATAGGTTAGGTTAGGTAAGGTTCACAACACTTCACACTTCAAAACGTCCTAGGCTGGTGACCCATGACCCAAAGGTCCATGGCCGAAACGTCCTACACTCTTAATGGACTGGGAAACCCCTTTATGGCGATCATATCAGAGTGTTTGAGATTCCCTGTCCATACAGGCTAAAGTGGTTGGTATTTAACGCATATGTATGCATATGACATCCGTATGGAATATAGCTACAGTACTTGTAACATATTTACGTGAATAATGTATACTATTCATTTGGGTAGCTGCGGTGGACTTTGTTCAGACTAAGTGAAACATGAGTGCAATGAAGCAACTGATACAAAAAGTCCTATTAATTAGCTTCTATGTTAGGGTACGGTGTGCTCTTAAGAAAAGTAGCACAAGAATATAGTATTATACACAAAATACCACGTTGTGTAAAATTAGAACACACAATAAATATCATGCATGAAAGCATGACTTTGAAGAGTTCAAACGAATCCCCCTTACCCACTGAGGTTCAACTTATGGATGACCGTGCAGGAAAATATTACTAAATGATTACTAACATCATGAACTCTACATGTCAGTCTATTGCCAGACGCCTTAATCCCGTAAGGGGTGGCCACAAACAAGTCGCCTCCATGTCGCCCAGTCCCCCACCATTTCACTGCCCTGCTCCCAGCTCACGCCACCCTTTCTCGTATACCTCTTCACTCCATCCCTCCATTTCATCCTTTTTTTTTTAATGCTAGGAAGAAGGAACCAAAGGCCATGGGCCCACAATAGCCGTTCCCTCCAAGAGAAAAACAAAATACAAGAGAGAGCCAAATTCAAGATCCGATCATCTCGAGATGCCTAGACACACTGCGTTTGAAAGAATGAAGATCATAGGAAGCAGGACATACTGTACAGACACAGGGAGACAGTTCTAGAGTTGACCTGTTGTATAAAAAAGGGACTGGGAGCAACGGTTTACCCTTGCATTAGAGTTAGACAGAAAAGGGATGAGATCTTGCTCCTAGACAGGTGCTACACGCCCGTCACAGAGGTGGAGGAATGCAAGCAGACAGTTCAGAGGAGCAGTGACCATTGAAGTAGCGGTAGAAAAGAGATAAAGATGCAACAGTGCAGCGAAGAGACAGAGGTTGAAGGGAGCCAGTAAGAGGAGGAAAGTTAATGAGATTAAAAGCCTTTGACTCCACTCTATTGGGAAGAGCTGTATGTGGGGAACCTTCCCACACATGCAAGTTGTATTCCACACGGGCGAATAAAACCCGTGTATAGAGTCAACAATTGTGCAGGGGTAAAGAAGGAACGGAATCGGCTTAGCACACCTAATCTCGTGGAAGCAGATTTTACAGATGTAATATGGTCTTTCTAAGATAAGTCCCGAATGAATGAAACCTCAAGCATGTTCAAGGATGATTCAGGACTAAGCTGAATATTATTAAACATTAGTGGGTACACCTGTGGAAGATTCTGTCGGGTTGATAGGTGTAAGAACTGAGTCTTTGATCCATTAAAAACATCCAGATTATTTTTACTCCAGTAAGAGATACAAGCCAAGTCAGTCTTTAGGTGTGCCATAGCCTCATCCCTTGTTTGTTGAAGTAACTGCTGAGAAGGACGTTGCGGGAACCGAATGGAAAGGTGAAGGGTGGAGTCATCTGCATACGAGTGGATAGGGTTAGATGTGCAGCTTAGGTCACTGATGAATAAAAAGAAGAAAGTTGGTGATAGGACAGAGTCCTGAGGAACACCACTGTTAATAGATCTAGGAGAAGAACGATGGCCGTCTACAACAGCAGCTATAGAACGACCAGAAAGGAAGCTATAGATGAAGGAACAGATAGATGAAAAGAATCCGTAAGAAAGCAGTTTGGATTTTAATGATTTAAACCAGACTCGATCGAAAGCCTTTGAGATGTCAAGTGCAATGGCCAAGCTTTCGCCAAAGTCCCGAAAGGAGAATGACCAGGAGTCTGAATGGCAGGTGAGAAAATCGCCAGTGGAGCGTCCCTGATGGAACCCATACTGACGATCAAAAAAAAGTTGTGAAAAAATAGATGCTTTAAAATTATTCTGTTAAGAATTGATTCGAAAACTTTTGAGATACAGGATGTTAAAGCAATTGGACGAGAGTTAGAGGGTTGGGAATGGTCACCCTTCTTTGGGACTGGCTGAAAGAGAGCAAACTTCAAGCAAGAAGGAAAAGTACAAGTTGATAGACAAAGGCGAAAGAGTTTGCCTAGGCAGGGTGTAAGCACAGAAGCACAGTTCCTGAGAACAACAGGAGGGACTCCATCAGGCCCATATGCTTTGTTAGTATTGAGGCCTGTGATGGCCGAAAATACATCAGGTGAAGAAATTTTAATGTCAGGCATGAGCAAGTCAGAGGGGGGAAGTGATGGAGAAGCACCACCGGAATCGTCTACGATGGAATTGGAGGAAAAAGTCTGAGCAAAGAGATCTGCTTTGTCAGTAGAAGAAATAGCTACAGAAACATCAGAGTCGAAAAGAGGAGGGAAGGATGATGAGGTAAAGCTGTTAGAAAGGTTTATGGCAAGGTGCCAGAAGGAGCGGGAGGAACTTGAATTGGAGAGTTGAGAGCATTTAATATGGATGAAATGATTTTTAGCAGAGCGATGAACAGACTTGGCACAATTCCGGGCAGAAACATAAAGATGATGTGATTCAGGGATGGGTTGGCTCTGGTACCTTTTATAGGCCCTCTCCTTGTTGCGGACAGCATTAGAAGAAGCGTGATTAAACCAAGGCTTTCTTGCGTTAGACAAAGGATATGAGAAAGGAATGTATGCTTCCATGTCCGAGAGAATAACCTTCGTAATGCGCAAGGCATACTCAGATGGCTCCCGGCCATGGAAGCAATAATCATTCCAGGGAAAATCAAAGAAGTACTGCCTGAGGGCCTCCCAATCTGCAGCTCCAAAGTGCCACAGACAACGTTTCTTTGGAGGGTCCACTGGCCGTACCAAAGCGATAGGACGGGTTAAGATGATCAGGTTATGATTGGAGGAGCACAACGGAGAGAAAAGATTAACAGTGTAAGCAGAAGGATTAGTTGTAAGGAAGAGGTCAAGTATGTTGGAACTCCCTCCAAGACGGTCAGGGATACGGGTAGGGTGCTGTACAACCTGCTCAAGGTCATTAAGGATAGAAAAGATGTAGGCTCATTCACGAGGTGGATCAGTGAAAGGAGAGGAGAGCCAAAGGTGGTGGTGAACATTGAAATCTCCTAGAATGGAGATTTCTCAGAAACGAGAATATGAATAGAATATGTTCCATCGTAGCAGTAAGAGAGTCAAAGAATTTTTGATAGTGGAATTAGGGGATAAGTAAACAGCACGTATATATTTAGTCAGAGAATGACAGGAAAGCCGAAGCCAGAGTGTAGAGAATTCAGAAGAATCGAGTTCAGGAGCACGAGAGCAAGATAAGTCGTTGCGTATATATACACAACAGCCACCTTTGGCTTTCAAATGAGTACAGAGAAAGTAGGAGGATACAGAAAAGGGTTTGCTCTCAGTTGCCACAGACAGATGAGTCTCAGTTTGAAAGAGAAGGTGAGGTTTAGAAGAGAAGAGGTGGTGCTAAACACAGCGAATGTTGGAGGAAAGGCCGCGAATGTTGCTGAAATGAAGAAGTGAGTCAGACAGTGGTTCCAGGCAGCTCAAGTCATCACTGGGAGAGGGGCGGAAGGTGGGGGCATTTATGGCCCCCCCCCTGGGGATTTCGAGGCTAAGTTTTGCAAAGCCATGATTTTTTTTTATTTGAGTTTTGGAAAAAGCCAATGTAGTGTGTACCGTGCATGTAGTTTCGTGCAGATAGAGAAACACTGGAGAGCATGCTGGCCTACTCTCTGTGCTACCGAGACACTGAAAAAGTTCAGCAAAGGGGGGTGGTCAGGAACTGGCCTCCTCCTCCGTCTTCCCCCCTCCACCACAGTCACATACATTCTCATCGTCAATCTCTTACTCTCCATCCATTTAAAATATATATATATAAAATATATATATATATATATATATATATATATATATATATATACTGTATATATATAAATGAAGTCAGAAGTGAAGTTTAGAATAAATGAAGTAGAAAAGGTGCTGCGAGGGATTAAAAGTGTTTAGATGTCGTTCGCTCAGAATGGATGTAAAGAGAAGGTTGTATGAGGGTGTTGTGGTACCGACTGCATTATATGGGGCTGAAACATGGCATATGGGTGTAGCAGAGAGGAAAAGTTTGAATGTAATGGAGATGAGGTGTCTGAGGAGTATGTGTGGAGTGACGCACATGCATCGAGTGCGAAATGATGAAGTGCGAAGGAGAACTGGAGTTGTTCGGGAGATGGCTGGTAGAGTTGAGCAGAGGGTATTGCGATGGTTTGGGCATATGGAGAGAATGGATACTGAGCGATTGGTGAAAAAGATAACTAGATCTGATGTGAGAGGTGTAAGGCTGAGAGGAAGACCACAAATAGGATGGATGG
The DNA here is from genome assembly GCF_032717465.1 of Coenobita brevimanus. NCBI lineage: Eukaryota > Metazoa > Arthropoda > Malacostraca > Decapoda > Coenobitidae > Coenobita > Coenobita brevimanus. The sequence continues at coordinate 32,825,079 of NC_136961.1, read as the reverse complement.
ACAGTGTGAAGAGAGCAATGGATGCGAGAGGGATGTATGTTGAGCAAGGAAGAGTGGCTGTGCATGACAGAAATAAATGGAGAGAAATTGTGAATGAATAAGTGATGACGCAGCCCTGAGGAGATATTCTCCCTCATTTGGTCTGATCAGCTAGTCACGTCAGGTGCGGGTAAGGGGATGGGTCTGTTATGATGTGGCAGGGGTAAACCAGCTCTGCTGTCGGACCCTGCTGCGGATGTCACTGATTACATTGCGCAGGTGACCCTTGTGCGGTGTGGTGCGGTGAGGATCTGTCCGTTCTCCCCTTGGGGCTAAGATGCGAATGAACGTGTTTGAATGGATGAGTAAATGGGGAGTGTGTCGTCCTGTCTCGGCTATCTCCCTTTCCTTGCCGGAAGCAGCCTAGGTATATATCTATTTATATATATATATATATATATATATATATATATATATTTATAGATATAATTAAATATATATATATATATATATATATATATATATATATATATTTATATATATATATAAAAATATATATATATATATGTATATATATATATATATATATATATATATATATATATATATGTATATATATATATATATATATATATATATATATACATATATATATATATATATATATATAGATATAGATATAGATATTGTTACGGAACAGAGAAAACTGTCCCGCAAAGTTCCAGGTTCAAAACAAAGAGTTAGGTAAAATTACAAGTTAAAGTTTAATGCTCAAACTAACAACAAAACATTCAGGACTCATAAGGATAATGCAATGGCAAAAAACAGGTTAAATATATGGTTAACTGCAATAGCCTCTATTAACAGGAAATTAGCAAGAGTAAATTTATCTAAGTCAGCCCTGATAAAATGAAGATACACTGGGTAATGCTCAGTTAATGCTAGATAAATTATTACAGATACAACCTATTATTAATGATGGCTGACAATAAGAACCCTACATGAATTACAAAAAAACGTTACTAGGCCTAAGAATCAACACCTTACGCTACACAGTACAAGAAAAAATGCAACAACAGTTATACTCAAATTACACAGCTGCTAGATGGTTGGAGACTTCCTGAGAAACTCACAATAATAATAACTGTACAGGGGAGGACAGAGATGTGAACAAAATGAGGAGTAGATCTAAGTGGCAATGATGCAGAGACTGAGCTCATTACATAGGGGCCAGCAGAGCTTGATACAACTTGTAAGAAGGACGCGCAAATGAAGCCATGGGGACAAAGAGCTGACAATCCCGCTCTGAACAGAGAGGACGACTTACTCTTCTATAACGGTAGAAGGGGGGGACTGAGGCAGAACACGCTCGTGATCAAAAATGCAGCATACTGTGCGTTAAAATTACACAAAGGATGATGAAATCATAGGCTATGTAACACCTCCCCAGAAAGAAAAAGAAATTTACAAAGGAAATTTCTTATTACTCTAAAACAATCTGTCTAAAGTCTAGATAAGCAATCTGCAATAACATTTTCTTTCCTAGTGTTACAAAACATGAGATCTCCCTAGCACGTTCAGTTATAGGTACTTGCCAGTATCCCTTTAACAAATCAAACTTACTTATGTACCTAGCCTTTCCGATCTTGTCTATGCAATCTTCCACGCGAGGGAGAGGGTAAGTGTCTGTTTTGGTTATCTGATTAACACGTCTGTAGTCGATGCAAAGCCGCTGTGACCCACCTGGCTTAGGGACTAGAGTGACAGGAGAGCTCCACTCGCTCTGACAGGGCTCAATCATCTTGTGGTCCAACAGGTAGCCAAGATCCTTCTGGATAAGAGGAACTTTCACTGGGTTCACACGGTAAGGAGGCAGTTTAATTGGCTTTGCGTCTCCAACATCGACATCATGCATCAACACAGTGGTTCTTCCTGGAGTGGCACGGAACACTTGCGGGTACTCATGCAGTAATGCCGAAAACTACTGCCTTTCCTCGGGAGGTAGGTGAGAAAGCTTAGTCTGGAGATCATTCATGATATCAGGATTCTTCCCCAAACTATCCCTCAGGCTCATACTGCATGGGAGAGCTTCACTTGCAGACTCGGGTGGAACAGCTACAGTGCAGACTGGATTATTTTCGTCCTGCCTGTGATATAACTTTAGCATGTTGATGTGACATAGTTGCTTGTTCTTTCTACGATCTGGTATGGCGATGACATAGTTGACATCACTGAGTTTCTTCTCCACGAAATAAGGACCACTAAACTTGGCTTGAAGAGGTTGCCCATGAACCGGTAGCAGAATCAAAACCTGATCTGGCTGAAAGTGGCGTAACCTGGACTTCTTATCATACCAAGTCTTCATCTTCTCCTGAGCAGCTCCTAAATTCTCTCGCGCCAGTTGTAAAGCAGTGGACAGCCGTTCTTTGAACTTCATCACATACTCCAGCAGGTTGATGTCATCTTCCTCCGACAGCCAGCATTCCTTGAGTAACTTAAGGGGTCCTCTTACTTCATGGCCAAACAGTAGTTCAAAAGGTGAGAAGCCCAGTGATTCATTTGGAGATTCTCTTGCAG
>NC_136961.1:32810023-32817523 GCF_032717465.1 Coenobita brevimanus | reverse complement strand
CTTAGCACTGTGATCTAACCCTGTGAGCTTCATATGATTTTCAGTAAACAAAGTTAACCCCTAGGCTGACCCTCAGCCTCTAAGTTAAAATCGGATAAGCATATATATATATATATATATATATATATATATATATATATATATACAGTATATAGATGGATAGATAGAGATAGACAGATGCACACACACACTAGCAGTGGTACCCGGCATTCCTTGGCCAAAAAGCCGAACACTCTAATCCTGTTTGTTCTAGTTCAGTCTTACTTTCTACTCCAGAAAGACCATGTAGCTCTTCAGTTTTTGAAGAGGAATTATATGAGGTCCAGGAACTTTCTGCTTCAGCTTTTGCAGACAAACACAGAGTATTTGTGCACACTTGTTTATTGGTACCGGTGACCTCAAATGACCTCTGACTGCTGACCTCAAATGACCTCGGAGGTCAACCTCACATAGCTGATGTCCGAACTGGAGGTCATGTGAGTCTCCATGTCATAAATTGGACTGCAGGGGGACCCGGAGTTGCCCGGGCCAAAAAAGGCAAACACTCTGCTGGTGACCTCAAATGACCCAGATCTGGCTTTTGACCAGCCTAAAACCATCCTTGGGTTACTCTGATTCAGACATATATGGGTCTGGGGTCTCAGGACCTTGATTTGGGCGTGATTGAAGGACAAAAAAACAATGTGGCTCATATATATTATAGATATAGATTGATAGACAGATAGAAAGAATATATAGATTAATAGATAGATAGATATAGATCATAGATAGACCTATAAATCTCTCTATCAATCTATCTATTGCCAGACGCCTTAATCCCTTATACGAGGTGGCCACAAAGAAATCGCCTCCACGTCACCTGGCCCCCATAATTTCACTGCCCTGCTCCCAATTCACACCCCCTTCTGTATTATACCTCTCCACTCCATCCCTCCATCTCATCCTTGGCCTTCCCCTCCCTCTCCCCTTCCACTTTACTCACATACGCTTTCCTCGTCAGTCTCTCACTCTCCATCCTCTCCACATGGCCAAACCACCTCAGTGTTTCTCCTAATGCTTACTATCCATATGCACACTACAACGCTCCTTTACATCCTCATTTGTCAGTCTCTCTCTCCAAGTGACTCCACAGACTTCTTTCAAATACCTTGTTTCCACTGCTCTCACTCTTGACTTGTGTTCCTCCAACAACGTCCAAGCTTCACTTCCATACGTCAGAGTTGGTATCACAATACTGTCATGTAATAACTATTTCACTTCCATGCTCACTTCACTCTTTCTTATCACTGCCTTCAAGGAATCAACAACCTTTCTTCCTTGTTGTACCCTTTCAAGCACTTCACCCTCCAAACTTCCATCCTTATCCATCACACTACCCAAGTACTTAAACGTACTAGCATTTTCCATTTCCTCATCATCCAACGTCACTGTACTCCACCTCTGAAAGACCACCTCTCTGAAAGACCAAACTTTACTCTTCCCTATATTCACCTTTAAATTCCGTTTCTTACACACTCTCCTTAACTTATCCACGAAGCCTTGCAGCTTCCCTTCGTCTTCGCTTAACACCACAGTATCATCTGCAAACAACAGTACAGGGGGTTTCCAAACACTGCCCTCTCTCATTAGGGCCACTCCAACTTCCATTGCCCTACCTTGTATCTCTTTTATTACCCCATATATATACAGATTGAACAACCATGGAAACATGACACATCCCTATTTCAACCCAACCTTCAAACAGAAAAACGCACTCAGTTCACTATCCACACGCACTGCAGACTTAGCACCCTCATACATACCCCACAGCATTCAGGAACTTCCCATCTTCTCCATATATTCTTAATACTTTCCTCAGTCCTTGTCTGTCCACTCTGTCATATGCTATCTCCAAATCATTGAAGGCCGCATACAACTTCTTTCCATTCTCTAGACATTTTTCCACTGAAGATCTTAGAATGAATATCTGATCTACACAACCTCCTGCTTTCCAAAAGCCTCCCTGTTCTTCTCCAACTACTTCCTCTGTTATTTCCCTAACTCTGTCAATAAGCATCCTACTGTATACTTTTCCTATTACACTAAGAAGACAAATGCCCCTATGATTACCACACACTTCTTTTTCCCCTTTCCTTTTGTACAAGGGAATAATTATATCTGGCTTCCAATCATACGGGAATTTACCTTCCTCCCAGACCAATCTGCACATCTTCCACATCCATTCTACTACTTTCTACCCCCCATGCTTCAGCATTTCACCACACATTCCATCAATTCCAGGGGATTTCCTCATTTTGACTTTCTTCAGTGCTTCCACAACTTCCATCCTACTGATTCCTTCCTGTCTTCTCACCTCCCTGCTTCTCCCAGCCATTCCTCAGCCACTTATATTCGCATTACTTTCGTGTTCTGTGTTCAACAATTCATTAAAGTGTTCTCTTCATCTGCTCACTTTTTCTCCCTTCTCAGCTAATAATCTATTTTTATTTTTCACTCCCCTACTAACTTCATTGCTACCCTGTCTGACTCTACCCCTTTCTAGAACATTTTCTTAAATTCCCTCCACTTTACACTCAAATTCCTTCCAAATTCCTCATCCAATCTATTCATACTTTCTCTTACTTTTTCACCTCTCTCTTCCTTTCTACATATAACTCTCTCTTCCCGTCTCAACTTTTTCCACGTCCCTATTTCTCATCCATTCATTATATGTTTTCTTATTTTGTGCCACAGGGGCAGAAAAGTCACTATTGATGACCACTGTGTGCTGGAACGGTCGGGAACTCATACTGATGGAGACTCTCTCCCATTAGCGGCCTCTTCGGTTGCGTTTATTATATTTCAAGTGATCAAGTTAAGAGTGGTAGCATGCCAATAGGCGGGGCCAGTCTCCAACTAGGCCAACCCAAGTCCAACCTTTGCAGTTACCCAGAATGCTTCTAAGTTGCACGTTAATAAACTACTAGGTAAGCTCTATATGACAAGTTCTCAAAGGTTATACAAACAATATAGTTTGAGTGGGAGGGAATGTGTATTAACAAGACCAAAAAGTAGAAATCTTCCCCAGCTACTTGCCTTACAGATTAAACATGAATCAGTTGGCACATTGTTCGAAAAATATTCTCTATATGGTCCTAATATCAAATGCACAAAACTTAGCTCTTCTGTCCCGGTCCAATGTGTTTCTTCACAATCGTCCCTCTGAACACCTAGTTCACTGGTCCAGTCCTCTGCCACTGCCGACCTTGACCTCAACACTTGGACCTTGACTCACTATCCGGTGCTTAGACATCCACACTTTGACTTTGACTCAGACTCACTCAGGAACTTCGACCTCCACACTGGGACCCGCTTGAAGTTAATATGAATAATGAATAACTATGCTCCCCAATGCAAGTAATCCCTTCGCATGATCACGAAGGTCTCATGATAAAGAAACATGAGTTACAACACTCGGCATCAAGTAATAACAGAATAACACATGGCACTACGGACACACAGGTCTACTCAAAATAATACTTATTGTAGGGATAACATGGAAGAAAAAATACTGTAACAAATACAGTAAGCATAAATAACTGTAACTCTAACCATGAAAATCATGACTGCATCAATATCATTGTGCCTCACAAAGTAACTACGTGAACATTTACTCACAACATAGCTCTAATAAGTACTGAATTACCAAGTCATTTCAACACAATAATAAATAATTCACAGTCCCCGGGCACCTAATACTTGGCCTACAAAAAAAAAAAAATCAAACATTTATCTGAGGCTCAGACAGAACTCTGTAGCATTTCGTATTCCAGTTACTAAATAATAATACTATACAGTACAGTACACAAATATATGGGAAATACCTCACTATCCAGCTCAAAAATGTAGGGGAGGTGAGCGGGAACACAGGACTCGCTTGTCCAAAAGCCAATGGCGTCACCGTTACACATCCTGAGGAACGACAACACGATTCTGCCCGAGTTTGTTTCTCTGTTTCGTCACTATTATCACTCGTGAGATATCACTATTCGCGCTTCAACATATCAGACATCATTAATATCAAATTACTTACAGAATTCCTTGGAGAGGGGGGGGGAGGGAGGAGTGAGGATGACGACCGTACCGACCAACTGCCACCTATCACGGCCGGTGAGCGAGTGAGACGCCAAAACTGCGTGAATGATGCAAAGGGGAGGGGCGGATGACAGCGTCCGTAATTTAATATTTTAATTATTACAGACTCGAGATAGACTCAGTGTGATGTCTTTCCCCTTACAATCGATTACTCAAAAAAAAAATAACATTCTCCAGTTACAATACTTACTCAGCAACCTCCCTCTCTTTATACTCTTACATCGAAAAATAATGAAAATCATCGTGCTTTACATCACTTTCTGCACGCGTACATTATGCTGGATCACGTGACCAAAGGCATATGTTCAAATCTCATTCGACTCTTATATTATAAAAAGACTTAATAGTAGTGAATTACAGTAGGGAAAAAAGTGACTTAGCAACAAGGTAATTAATCTATGTTCTGGACACGTCCACATGGTAACAGCCATGCCTCGGCCACTCCCTCTCACTTAACCGAACTTTTAGTCATATAATAAACTAGATACAGCTCATTATCACTTCTGGGCACTACACAACCATGTAAACACATCACGTCGAACAGAACAAAGAAACCACCCCCAAATCCCAAGCGTAGGTGGAGTAAGTTCATGTAGCAGCAACACATTCTGACAAAAGAAGTCTTGCGTAAGATAACAGTGTAAAAAAATTTCAGTCCGTGATAATGCGCTCTCGAAAGAATGTTAAATGAGGAAGGATGTGTGAGACGGAAGAAGTGCTGGGAGTAAGCGCTGTGCAAGGGTGTGGAAGTGTGGGGAGCAATACTGTGCGTAATTTACGGCGTCCATCTGGCAAATTTTTGACTTGGCCAAGAAATACATTAAAAACTTGTTGATGGATGTGATATTTGTGCCACATGCAAAGGAAACCAAGTACATTAATTTTAGTCCCTAAACCCAATCAACCGCCCTTTTCACTCGCCCCTTTCAGCCGTTCAAAAAATTTAATATCCCTATTCATCTCAAACTAACTGAACTGCATGATTAAAACTGATATAGCTTAAGGACCGTATACCATCAAGGAGATATTTGAGTTAAAATAATTATTTACAAAATATTTTAAAAACTAAATAAAATCGAATTTTTTTGTTTAAAAAATCTGCCAAACATTTTCCCTTACACACACACACACACATACCTAGAGAGAGCGAGAGAGAGAGAGAGAGAGAGAGAGATAAATAGGTATAGATATAGACAGATAGATAGATATAGATAGACAGATAGATAGATACAGATATAGAGAGATGGACAGATAGATCGTTCAATAAGCAAGGTCTAGGCTTGTGAAGAGTATTTCATTACAATCGGTCAAATAGTTACTGAGGAGTAGGAGACAGAAGGTAGAAAACTTAGATTTTGAGATAAGGGCCGATAAAGTTTCCGTATTTGTACCCATCCATAACGAGGTTATTTTATGCCTAAGACCCTTTTTATATAAGTTTTCTTTATATTCAAGTGAAAATCAAGTATATACTTTAATATATGAGGCTGCTTATCCTCATGGAAGTCGTATTTCATAAGTTTTGAGGCTTCTGGTCCCCCTCGTCCTCATGTGGTGATACTTCTAACTCGCTGGTTTTGTTAGCAGATTCCCTGCTTCACCTTCTGGGACACTTCTTGATTTTTTTTTCTTGCCTCCTTCAATGTCTCCAGCTTGCAAGGAAGACGTGGCATCTTGATTACAATTATGCATCAGGACAGGCGAGTTTTGGGTAGGGCTGCTGGACACAGGAAGCGCACACCACCACTACCTTACTCTATGCGTAACTGAGGTCTCTCACCGTCACTGGTGGCCTTGGGCGAGGCGAGTCTGGCTGTGTGTGTGTGTGTGTGTGCACCCTAATGTAAGATGCCATGAGTGAGGCTTTACAATATATTTTTTCGATAGCTCTCACTTATAATATTGTAACTATTATTATACGGCATCAGTGAATGTGCATGGGAGGGACGAATTTATTGGGGGGGGGGAGGCTAACCATAACAACAAAAATATGGCAAATTTTCCCGAAATACTACCCATGTTTAAAGAGCTGAGCTATATGTTGCTCGAGATTTTTTTTTCGATTTTTCCCATTTTTCAGTCGGTTGGCCCCCGTAAGGAAAGGTGTGGATAAAGAGGAACAATACTGTGCGAGATAAGGACAGCTTGTGGAAAGCAAGAAGGTAAATGAAATTAAAACTGGAGCATGATATGCATCAGGATATTGTGTGTGAAAAAAGAATGGGGTAAGGGAGGATTCAGGTTTGAGGATGTAGGTGTGAGTAAAATGTGAACAAAGAGAGAGAGAGAGAGAGAGAGAGAGAGAGAGGATACGTAGGTTTTGATAACGGGATGGATACTTAGTCTAGTAGAAGATGGGTAAGAGGTAGGAGAAGGGACGGGCAGTGTGTGTCAGAGTGATGGATAGGGGGCTTCTTTAGTTTGAGCATTAAATTCTTCATATCATTTTCATGCTAACATTGTGCGTTCATGAATTTAGTAATCATTTAGAAATAAACATTTTCTTGCACGATCATCCATTAGTCGAACCTCAAATCCTTCGAACTCCTTTTGCTTTCATGCCTGATATTTACTGTGCTTATAACTGTACTTCTACAAACATGGTATTTTGTTATAATAATAAATTTTCACGTTAGTTCTCGTAAGTGCACACCATGCCCTAATCTACTAGCATATTAATAAGCTTTCTAATATCAGTTGCCGATGTGCACTTATGTTTCGCTTAGCCTGAATCAAGTCCAACACACCTACCCAAATGAATACTGTACATTATTCATGTACATTATGTTATGAATACTGCAGCTATATTCCATATGGATGTGATACACACGTGCGTTAAAAAACCACCCACTTCAGCCTGTATGGAGAGGGAATCTCAGTGTGATATGATTACCATAACGGGGTTTGCCTGTCTATTCATACCCCTGGAGCCACGATGTAAAAAAACACTGTGCTATATCTACCAAAACGCCACTGTAACAGTTAAAAGTGCTGGCAACTGTACATTAGAATTTATTCCCTTGGCAACGTAACCACTATCTCAATAATTTCACAGTAGCTAGTGTGCTGCCATTCAATAATAGATTAATGTTACTGGTGCAACAATCTAGATTCAGTGCCACGGTTATAGGGGTGCGGATCGATGAACTAACTTAGAGCATACTCGTATTTCACAAGAAATGTTTGAAAACACGTGAACTAACTAGCATATTACTGTTATTAACTACAATTTTACTCAAGTTAATTTGGTGTTTGGGGTTACTGAATGCCAAACGGAGGAATGGAACTTTTGTAGGAGAATGTAAAACTGTAGATAATAATCAGGCCCTTAATTTTCAACGGATTTTATTGAGGGTGACTAGACCA
>NC_136961.1:32797523-32805023 GCF_032717465.1 Coenobita brevimanus | reverse complement strand
AAACTATGTAGGGAGGCATTAATTTCCCAGATGCTGTGCACGCAAACATTAGGGAGGTGGACAACTTGGTGGAGTTCATTATTCTTTCTGGCTATTAGCAACCTCTACGGACAATCACTTTTTTCTAGCCGGGATCATCTGACAGATTGGTCTCATCATAGTTTATGATGTTATGTGGAGACACTTTTTTTTTTTTTTAGATTACTAAAGTATGACCTAATGGCATTAGGAGTAACTTTTGCTCTGGCCACTTTAATGTTCTGAGACATAAGATGATTGAGTTCATGTTTGTGGCGTTTCAAGAAGCCTTGTGCCCAATCAGGATCAGGGAGATTATTCTTGAATCTTTTCACCGTTACACCATGTCTATCCAGGTACATTTTAATCAGTAAACGCAGCTCCATTGTATCTAATGGGAACCCCACTGAGAAAGAGTTAGCAAACTCTTCACAATATTATGTTCTTTCTCTATACTTAACACAGTTTGTCTCCTAGATTGCTTAACATGTTTCCTTTCAACAGCATCATGAAGTGTGCTTTTGGAGAAGCCATACTGGAAGCTGCTTGTCTTACACTGAGGTCACCGTTTCTGACAGCATCAACAGCTTTCTGGAAATTGGACTCAGACCTCTCTAGATTATAACCACCTCTACCACCGTTCCTAGCTGCTCCTACCCAATTATAAATTCGTCGCATTGTTAGTTTTCACAGGATGGCTGCCCTTTTTAGAGTTCATGCACTACCTAGTGCTATGACCGTTCCCATGAAAACTATATGCAGTTTAAAAGGGTGATGCATTTATTCACATAAGCCTCATTTCTGGGCAGAAATAATAAAATTTTACAGGTTTTTACTCCTGTCCGAAATCACCTTCAATTAAATGCCAAACCCTTAAAGGCATACGTTGTTGGACCTGTCTTGTATGACATACGTTGAGTGTAACCAACTCCTTTTTCGAAAAATCAAAACACATGGTTGTAATCAATTTTTATTGGGTTTCTGGCCATGAAAAGAAAGAACAACTCTTCTACTTTCCTGTGATATACTTACTTTAGTAATTATTGAAAAATAAAAATGTTTTATGGGTGACTAAAGGAACCTCACCAAAATTGCCTTTTTTTTTGACGTTACTGAATAAAAAATTAATTACTCGGCCCGTATGAGGATTTAAGATCTGAGATTATATATGCTGCTTCTCAGGTCCCGTGGCCGTATCCTGTAAGTGGCTCACACTTCTGGCTCATGAGGGTCACTGTGGGAAGGCACCCTGAAAAGGGCTAAAAAAAAAAAAAAAAAAAAAAAAAAAAGGGATATTTTCACTATACAAATTTTTTATGACGTTATGGTTCCCTGTACATACACCCTAATGACTTTGTAAATTTCGTATGACACTAAACTATGATTTTAAGACCCAAATGATGAGGACTGATACTTTATATGACGATAATATGACGATAATATAAGACACAATGTTTAGTTTTCTTTTACTGAACTACATCCCCTCACAATCGGTACACAGGGTTTAGCTGTGGCTGAGACACACTGAGAGGTCACACTTGATGCACTGGTGTTCACAAGAGTCTCTAGTTCTATGTCTGACAGCAGTGTCTTTCCTTGTCCTTTTCCTTTGTCCTTTGCCTTTGATATATGCTTTATATTCACTTTAGTCTTCACTTTAGTCTTTTGTTCCACTTTTATCTTAGTCTTTATATAATATTACTTATAATCAGCAAAAAAAATAAAAAAAAAAATAGGAAAAACCCAATAAAATAATATAGTACATAAAGTATAATATAAAGTGTAATATATGTAGTATATATATAGTATTTCTATAATATATAATGTAAATAATATATATAATATATAATAACATAAGATACATAACAAAAAAACAGTCATACACATATATTTCCAAAAAAATAGTGGCACACTCCTATAGTAGTTATACTTGTAGAGCATACGTTAAGTCCTAAAATCGTGAGTCCTGCACAGCATACGATAGGTCTGATGGACTAAAAACGCAAATAAATCCCACAATGGGAAAACAAGAGGGAGCACACTTACTTCACACAATAGGCCTAGGCAAACACTTCACATACCTGGACGGCCTGGCCAGCATCTTCAAAGGAAGACAAGGTACCACATGTTTTACAAAAACAATATCCCAATATGGTGAAGATATGCCTTTAAGGGTTGCAAATATGCTATACAGATAGCACTAATTTCATTATGTCTATCTTCATTCAACACATTTTCCTGACTAATGACACGCTTTAATGTATTCTATGTGCTCTGGCAGGTGTTTACCAGAAGAAGTTTGACAGTATTAAGATTTTTCATACAAATTGTAATCATGATAATTAGTTTTTTTTTTTTTTTTACCATACTCAAACATTACATTAAAAGAAGATATCACCATGGCAGCAAGAGAGAAACAGAAGGAACAAACACATGTAAACCGATTTCTGACTGATCAATCTTCCTGAGAGATATCCAGTACTAAAACCTTTTATTGCACAACTGTATGACCTTCCCCCGCATCCGATCTCACCCCCGCTGACGGTATATATATATATATATATATATATATATATATATATGTGTGTGTGTGTGTGTGTGTGTGTGTGTGTGTGTGTGTGGAAAATGTTTAAGTACTGTACGTATTATACTATAGCTCAATACCAAAATTAGAGGCATTTGTGGCACTATTTATCATAGTTTCCATACAAATCTACACTGCATGATTCCTAGTAATGAACAAGAACTTACAGCATTCCTTATATTTTGCTGTTAAGCAATTTTAAAAAATTAACATTGTGTCCAACTTGACGCCATGGTGACCAAATATTACAATATAAAAGTTTTATTGAATAATAATATCTGTAACAAGTAAGTCTTCATTGGTTACGAAACTGTTGTAGAGATATGTACCCAGTACCTCCGACGAGCTTGCAGGGTAGGAAGGATAGATTTTTTTTTTTTTTTTTATAACAGAAGGGAGGAAGGAGAAACAAATGAATTTAAAAAAATAATAATCCATACACCAGATTACTGGTGTCCTGTGTTCATAAAATATCTGTAACAGTTAGATTTGAACAGCTGTGGGTTGAAATTTGGAGGGAAACAACTCTGGGGAAGCGAGTTCCAGAGAGATGCAGTTCGGGGAATGAAAGAATTCTGATAGGCGGAAGTTCTGCAATATGGCTGAGTGACATTCCAGTCATGAGCGCTACCAGATGCCCGTGTAGCACGAGGGAAGGCATGGAGAGGTGGCACCATGGACGGAACTGCGTCTGAGCATTTGCCCAAAAAATATCTGTAAAATTATGCAAGGGAGGCAACATTCCTTCTTCCTTGCAGGGGAGGTAGTTTATTTGTAATGGCAGGGTTGTTAATAATTCTAACAGCTTTGTTCTGAATTTTATCTAGTTGTTTTAATGCAACGTCTCCACATCCATTCCACAAGGGTGAGCAATATTCAAGCTGAGAGTGCACATGACTCTTTTAAATTATAGCTAACTGCTCATCAACGAAGAACTTTCGGACTCTAAACAATAATCCAAGTTTCTTTGAGGCGGTTTTAGCAAGTGATCTAACATGAGAGGTCCAGCTGAGGGCATTGTTAAGTGAGATGCCAAGAATTTCAATACTTCTGGAGATGGGAATATTAGTGGCACTGAAGGTAATGTACGAATCTGGCAATAACTATCTATTAGTAAATTGTATATATTTAGTTTTACTAGCATTAAAAGGGACAAGGTTGTTTTGTCCCCATTCACTGAGCGTAGGTAGGTCCTGATTTATGGAGATGGCTGTACTGATTTGAGAGGTAGAAATATTAGACTTTGTAAATGGGTGTCTGAGTGTGAATGAACTATGTAGTGCTGAGTCACCAGCGTATGAATGGATGGGATTGTGGGTGACAGATAAGAGATCATTAATATGAACCAGGAATAGGGTTGGCGCCAGAACTGACCCCAGCGGCAGGCAGCGTTAATTGAGTGGAAATTAGAATATACATCATCTACTTTTACTCTTATTTTCCTGTCAGTGAGATATGAAGAAATCAAAGGAACAAAAGCAAGGGAGTTTGGACAGCAGGGAACGGTGCCACACTCTGTCGAAAGCTTTAGAAATATCTAGAGCTACTGCATGAGTTACTCCATGTAGATCAATTAATTGATGGATGGTATGAGTCAGGAGATTGAGTATGTCAATGGTGGATCTTTCGTGGGGAAAACTATATTGTCTATCACTAATTAAGTTGTTGGATTCAAGATGTTTAACAGTGTGCTTATTAATTAAAGCTTCAAATACCTTACCAAGAGAAGATGTGACAGCTATTGGTCTGTAATCAGAAGGGTCAGAGGAACTTCCTTTCTTCGGAATTGGGTGAATATTGGCTTCTTTCCATGAATTTGGGAATAAAGACATACGTATGCATATTCTGAAAAATTTAGGTAGAACAGAGGCAAGTTCAAGGGAACACTTTTTCTAAACAGTTGACGGACTTCCATCTGGGCCTGGAGCTTTGTTGGTAGGTAAAAATTGTCTGTGATGGATTTTACGTATCTTGTCTGTATTTTAAGTGGGGCAGTTTCGGAAGAGTCAAGTTCTAGTACTGGGACATTCTGGCTGGTATTGTCTATGGTAGAGTTTCTGGCAAATGTACTGGCAAAAATATCTGCTTTCCCACGTGGGTCATTTGTAATGTTGCCATCTGAAGATTTTAGTGGGGGAATGGAAGATGACTTGTTAAAGTTATTATTGAAAGAATGAAGAGTTGGCCAGAATATCCTATTGTCATTAGGGTTATTAAGTAGTTTTGATGCTTGCTTTTGAAGAAAGTTTGATTTAGCTACATTTAATACAGTTTTTGCATGATTTCTAGCGATTTTAAATTGAGAGAGTGATTCAGATATTTTTGATTTTAAGTAAGAGTTATATGCTAATGACTTTTGGGCTGTTGCTCTGGCACAGTTGCCATCAAACCATTTTGGAGAGTTCGATCTTTTAGTGAACTGTTGATTTGGTATGAATAAATCCATACTAGCTAGTATTAAGTCGCAAATGTGGGACTGGGTAGAACTGGCATCACTAGAGAAAAAAGACTGCCATGGAATGTCAGCAAAATAATTTCTAAATCCATCCCAGTTTGCCCTATCAAAGTGCCATCGGTTAACCCTGACAGGTTTAGAACGGGGAGGTGTGTGTGGGGGGGGTTAACTAATGAGGCTTTGATGAGACTGTGGCCAGAGGATCCAAGTGGTGACAGTACCTCTATCCTGTACTGATCTGGATTATTTGTCAAGAATATAACCAAGAGATGGGCGTTATGGTCAGGATTATCAGGTATTCTTGCTTTACCAGCTGGTGAGATTAAACAATTCTGCAAACAGCACACACTCTAGACCAGCGTCGTCAGTCCTGGCAGAATGCAATAACCATTCAGCGTTATGTATGTTAAAATCACCCAAAATGGTTATTTCGGTGCTAAGGGCAAGGTTAAGGTTACTCAACTGTGTGGATATGGAATCAAATACACTGGGTTCTAAAGAAGCACTGGGGGAGCGATAAACTACACAAATATATTTGGTAATATTTTGACAATTTAGTTTATATAATGAGTAATCAAAACTGGATGAAGTGAAGTTTAAAATAGTGTCAACTGCATATTGGGATTTGATATAACAACAGGGGCTGCACTTGTTACGGAAGTTTGTAAGGAGATGGTAACCGGGAAAATAAAATGGGGATATATCAGTAGAGGGTGAGATTTGTGGTTCTGTGAGGAAAAGGGCCAAAGGAGATATGAACTGAAAGAAAAAATTAACTGAGTATAAATTTGTGGTAAGGCCACGGATGTTGGTGAAAAATAAGGCCGTACTTTCACTTCTTCACTGACGATCACTGGCTGAAATAGCAACAGTCGCTGCCGGCACAGTCACTTGATGGCGACCGGGAGGACCCTGTGCCGCCAGCCCTACCCTGCCGGTGGTGGCAATCCGAGGTACCACCTCATTTGATAGTTACATTGCAAAAGCCATTAGTGAAGAAAGTGAATAGGTGTGATATGTTATGCGCATGTAGTGTGGTGTAGACAGTTGAAGGTAGAGGTATTATGAGAGCATGCTGGCCTACTCTTTGTGTAAATGAATGCACTGAAAATGTTCAGCAAAGGGACATGGTCAGGATAAAGTCCTGAGGGCTGGTGAAACGGGAGTTCCAGCTCTCCCTATCACCAGCTACCCATCCACCTCGGGAGTACTGCCCTGTTCGACTGGTGCTACAGACAGGAAGAGTAGCTAAAGAACGTGTATGTAAAAGATGTGGCATATCTGAGAAATGTAAGTTTATAAATTGTAGTGTTGTTGAAAGGGTGAAGAAAAATACCTTGAGATGGGCTGGTCATATGGAGAGAATGAACAGTAGTGATATGACTAAGAGAATATGTAAGAGTGGTATCAGAGGGATAGGTGTGAGAGGGATACCACCTGTGAGTTTGGACGACAGAGAAGCAGGATAGATAAGAGAGGTGAAAGAAGAATGTGAGGACTTGGATGTGCAAGAAATAGCTATTATGTCAAAATAGGGAAAGCTGGAGACTCTTCTGGCATGGCCACCCCCTTGGAGGGAGTTGCCTGAGCAAACGCGGAGTCAGAACTATAGATAATTGCCTGAGGGAATGTGGAATCAGAACCATAGATTGTTGCCTGAGAGAATGAGAAGTCAGAACTATAGATGGATAAATAGAACAAGAAAGCTCTCTTCAACACGATGATGTGCTTATGCGAGTAGAATAAATTAAATGAACTGAGCTCTCCTTGTCCTATATGATATAAAAGAAAGGGGTAGTTACATGTTAAAATTAAATCACATCAATTAGCTCTTTTAAGATATGGATCTGCTGTTTCTAGCATGACCAGGGCCAATAAAAGTAAAGATGAAACATATAACCACCATTATGTCAAGGTTACCCTTATTTTGAGAAGATACATAATTGTTACATTCTTTTGTTCTCATATTGCTGTCATTTATTCTACACTGACAATTTCAGTTTCGATGCAACAACTTTTGCAAAGATTTAAGTATCTCCATAATCATCATCATCTTAATCATGATTAGTATACTGAGGAGTATGGTTTTTAAAACTAAAATAATAATCTATTAAGTTTCACTGGGAGAAGCAGACAATAACATCTAAAATACATGTTAAACAAGATTTTTTTGTGTGTGGAAGCACTAGGAGAATTCAGGCAAAATTAAGTCAGAAACCGACTAATATACCGTAATACATGTAACAACCTGGACAAATTATTTCCATTAATGCTACACAAACCTATAAGAAATTCAATTCAAAAATTCTGGAAATTTTATTAAAGAGCAAATTCCTCATCAAAAGAAAGCTGTGTTCTCATAATCAACCCCTTAAGGGGTGGGCGACTAGTATAAACCCCGGTAGGACCACGTATTTTTCGGAAATAAAGTATCAAGGAATAA
>NC_136961.1:32754727-32797423 GCF_032717465.1 Coenobita brevimanus | reverse complement strand
ATATTCAGACTGAACAACCATGGAGACATGACACATCCCTGTTTCAATCCAACCTTCAAATAGAAAAATTCATTCAGTTTACTATCCACACGCACTGCAGCCTTAGCACCCTCATATATACGCTTCTTACGGCATTCAACAATTTCCCATCTACCTGCATACATTTTTAATACTTTCAATAATCCTTGTCTATTCACCCTGTCATATGCTTTCTCTAAATCTATGAAGGCTGCATACACCTTCTTTCCCTTTGTCTAGAAACATTTCCACTAAAGAGCTAAGAATGAATATCTGATCTACAGCCAAACTCTTCCCCTTCCTAAAACTCTGCCTATTCTTCTCCATCCAATTCCTTCTGCTAGTCTGCCAACCCTGTCAATAAGCATCTTACCATATAAATTTCTTCTAATATACTATAGCACTAGCCGTCTGTGTGTGTTCTTACCTCTAATTGCTCTTACCTAATTGTATCTTTACAGGAATGAGTCAAGCTCGTACTGTCCCGTGTCTTAAACCATATTTATCGTACATATCCTTAAATTTGTGAAATGTTTTGGTACACACTATTTCATTCGGCAGTGCATTCCATTGATCAGTTGCTCTGTTTGGGAAACTGAATTTCCTTACGTCTTTATCACCTCTCTTCTTGTGCACCTTTTTGCAGTGTCCTCTTGCTGATGCTTCTCCATGTGTTACGTAATCATTTATGTCTGTTTTCTCCTTCCCTGATGTGCAATTATACAGCATTATCATGTCACCTCTTTTCCTTCGCTCCTGTAGTGTTGGTAGATTCAGCCTTATTTAGTCTTTCTTTCGTAGCTTAGGTCCCTTAAGCTTGGTATCCATCTTGTAAAGTGGCCCTTTGAACTTTTTCAATCTTGTCTATGTGCTTTTTGAGATGAGGACTCCAGACTACTGATGCATATTCCAGGGTTGGTCTAATGAATGATGTTATTATCCTTCTTAGCATGTCTTCATTTATGTAAGGGAATGCTATTCTCATATTTGCAAGCAGGTGTATACATGTTCCGTACCTTCTCGCTGATGTGGTCAGCCGGAGATAGTCTGTTATTGATGATCACACCTAGGTCTTTCTCTCTTTCTGATGTGCATAGGGTTTTATTTCCTAACTTATAATCCCAACTGTAATTCTTTTTTCCACTTTTACCAAACTTGATTACATGACGTTTGTCCACATTGAATTCCATTTACCATGTACTAATTCCATTCATGAAGTTTATTTAATTCTTCTTGTAGCTCTTTACAAGAGTCTGTGTTAGTAATTCTCTCCTTGTGTTTTTGCATCATCTGCAAAAACATATTCAAGTAACTCTCATTTCCAATGTTACTGTTTATATCATTTATATACACTAAAAACATGATTGGTGCCAGCACTGAACCCTGTGGTACTCCACTAGTCACTTCTTTCCATGATGAGAAGTTTCCTCTCAGTACTGTTCTCATTTCTCTTTTTACAGAGAAAGTCTTGCATCCAACAAAACAGTCATTGCCTCGAATTCCTCCCCGACTTGTACAGTCTCCATAAAAGTCTTTGGTGTGGTACTGTGTCAAAAGCTTTCTTGAAATCTAAATAGATACTGTCCACCCATCCTTCCCTTTCCTGTATTGTGTTTGTTACTCTGTCATAGTAGCTCAACAGATTATTAATACATGATTTTCCTCTTCTGAAACCAAACTGTCTTTCTGTTATCATACTGTGTTCTTCTAGATGGTTTACCCATGCTTTTCTTTTTTAAGCTTTTCTAATACCTTTGGTTACAACACTGGTCAGTGATACTGGTCGGTAGTTGAGTGGATTTTGTCTATTTCCTTTCTTGAATAAGGGGACAATATTTGCTCTTTTCCAAATATCAGGTAGTTTACCTTGACTCAAGGCTTTCTTGAAAATTAAAAATAATGGTTTCATTTAACTCCTTTGTACATTCTCGTAGTACCCAACATGAAATTTCATCAGGACCACTTGCTTTTCCTCTGTCTAATTCACTTAACTCATCCTGTATTACTTTTTCTGCTATTTGTATATCTGGCAGTATGTGTGAACATGCATGTTCCACATAGTCCCTCTCAAAATTTTTTTCTTCTTTAAAAACTAATTGGAAATTCTTATTTAGTGCTTCACAAATATCCTTCCTCTTGTGTATAAGTGATTCTCTCGTCCGTAATTGATTGTATTATATCTTTTACTTTGGCTTTGCTTCTGATATAGCTGTAAAACAGCTTTGGCTGATCGCTACTTTTATTTATTATATCCTCCTCAAACTGTTTTTGGGCTTCCCTCCTTATTCTTGTATAATAGTTACTTGCTTGTTTGTAATTATTATACGCCCTTTCAATATTATGTCTTCTATATCTATGCCACAACAAATATCTTCTTTATTTTGTTTTTTTACATTCTGTTTTGAACCATTTCTGTATTTTCTTATCTGCTTCTTTGTGCTGTGGGATATACTTCTGGACTCCTATTTCATAAAATTCACAGAATTTTTTATATACAGCACTTAAATCTTGTCCCTCTAAGCTCATTTTCCCAATCAGCTTCTAAGAAATCCTTCTTTTAGGTCTTGATAATTTCCCCCTTTATAGTTTAGGCTCTTTTTGTAACTGTCATTGCTGTTTATTATGTCACATGCTATCCTGAAGTTATAATTTAGTACTGCATGATCGCGTTTGCTGAGTGGAGGGTGATATATTAAACTGTCAATATCATTTTCTTGCCTAGTAAATATTAGATCTAGCACTGAAGGTACATCAAGTCCTCTTTTTCTGGTGGTTTCCCTCACATGTTGCGTTAGGAAAATACTCTTGTACGAGATCCAGAAGCTTTTGAACCTAACAGCTTTCTTGGCTAATTATATCTAGAGTATTCCAATTTATATTTGTATTGAAATCCTCAGTTAGTATAATTCTTTTCGATTTCTCTTCCATTTTATGTAGTAATGATCTTAAACTCTGAATTGCACTCTCTGCCAGGTCCTCATATTCATCTCTTTCCTATGTGTTTGATCTTGGTGGCATGTACAAATTGGCTACAATTACATTACCTTCAGATGGGATGATCTCTGACTGGAATCAGTTCTACTTGGGATGGTATATCTAGTTTTATATCATTGACTTTTAGATTTTTCTTTTTTAAATTTTCACCTCTTTCCTCCATATATTGTATTCCTCTAAGTTTAGTATGTCATTGGATATCCTTGGTGTTAATTTTGTTTCAGTTAGGCATATTATATGTGGTTCATTTTTTCTGACATAATCATTCATCTCTAGTAATTTAGATACCATTCTATCCACATTGGAGCATGTCAACTTTATCATCTTGTTTATATACTTGTCATGACATGGTTCTACTACCTTCCTCCTTTTTATTCCATCTTGTTTGTGTACCACTTTCGTACCTGCAATCCTATTACTTTGTAAAAAATAATTTCTTCTTGTCCTCTTCTGATCTTCCCTCATTTTTTGTTTTTGCTTCCTCCCTTTTCTCTTTCAGTAATTCCAGTTCCTCTTGTGTTAGGCATCTTTTTATCCAGTAATATTTTTGAACTCCTCTTTTCCATAAGATTCTTTGCATTTTTTAGTATCTCTTCCACAGTGTTTAATTTCCTGGAAAGTCACCTTTAGAGGTCTTGTCTTGCTTTTCTCATATTTCCCTAACCTTTTGTGTTCATCTATGTCTTTACTACAGATTTCCTCTGATACTTCTTTCAGTAAGCTTCATTATACTTTGTTACCTCCTTTTTGTCTCTTGTGATCTTGTTTTTACTTACTTCCTCCTCTATATCAGCATTACTATATTTTGTTTATATCTAAGGAATCTCTGATTTAATCTTTGGATTGTTTCATGGATTAATCTTTTTTGTAATTTCCTCTTTTAATGCTGTTTCTGTCCACCCCTGTTTCTAAGTCTTTTCTTACTTTCACCATTTCAGCATACGTGGTTTCCACATCATTTTTGTAGCTTAGCACAGCTTCATTCACCTGCTATCTTCTCCTCGATATCACTGCTCTGGTCAATAAGACCGCTTACTTGTTTAATCATCTCTGCGCCATTTTTTAACTCCTCCATAATACTCTCATGATTGACTACTGTACTTGCCATTTCACTCGTTTTCTTCCTAAGTGTACCCAGTTCCACTGTTAATTCACTGATGGTTGCTGCCTTCTTTACTGGTCTCCCTTCCTAGTTTTCTTACTTCTTCCTTTTGCAGGTGCATCTGCTTCTGTATTTCATCAATTTCATTTGTGTGGGAGTGTGTGTGGTGATGAAGCCGAAACTGCACCAATATTCAAATCAACCAATAAATGAAAACAAAATCAGAAAAAAATCGCTGATGTGAAAAAAACCTTGGTCCCATCACCATTGATAAACTTTTACTATCATTTAATAAGCGATCACATTTTGAACAAAAAACTCCTCTCTCGGCGCTCTGGCATAGGATCTCCTAATAATTTTTTGCCCACAGCTATAACCAAAATATATGAGAAGAAAGTGAGAGCCCTTCGCAGGAGTGAGTGCGAGGGTCTCAAGGGGCCCACGACCATCAGGCTTTATGCTACGATGACAAATACCCCTAAGTTTATCATTATACTTCTTTTTCCCCTTTTCCTAAAAGGGAATACTTTCAAAAACAATCACGACATCTTCCACATCCATTCTACCTCACTATCTTTCCCCCATGTTTTTGCATTTCACCACACGCTCCATCAATTCCTCGGGGCTTTCCCCGTTTTATCTTTCTTCATTGTTTCCTCAACTTCGATCCTATTAATTTCTTCCTCTCTTCTCACATCTCTCATTTCCTATTATTCCCCAGTCACCTACACTCGTAATATTTTCTCCGCGTTCACCAATACCCTAAAGTAAAAGCTTCCTCCATTCGCTTCACTTTTTCTCCCTTCTCCACTCAGCAATCTAATAGTTTGAATTTCACTCCCCAACTACTTTTGAAAATCGTCTAACTCCCCTTACCTCTTTCCAGGACATTTTCTTGATGTTCCCTCCACTTTACACTTAAAGATTTTTCCAATTTCCTCATCCACTCTCTTCTTACTCTTACCAATCTTTTCAAATCTCTCTTCTTCTCTATATATAACTCTGTCATTCGTCTCCTCAACTTCTTCCGCGCCCCTGTTTCTCATCCAAACACTATAAGCTTTCTTCTTTTGTGCCACAGCCTCTCTCACCTCTTCATTCCACTATGTTGTTCCCTTTTGCATCCCCTTTCGTCTTCTCTTCACTCCACACACCACCTCACATGTCAGTTCAATGGGCGATATCTTGCAAAATTAAGGTGAGATATAAACTTGCTTATGGACACGTGTTAGCTTATCATTTACCATTAAGAAATGAAGTGATATTGTTTCCGGAAAATTGTAACACAGCATGACCATTTTCTTTTGTTAAGGTGGCGTCACACTGGGTTGAAGTGGATAACATGCAGAGCCAGTTTTGTGAGGGCAGCCAAACTGACCTATAGGGATGAGATTTCGCTCTAAGGTGAAATGGATTATAAGTCGACCTACAGGTGGCCTGTGGACCTGGTTCCAAATGAGCCTATATTAGTTTTGTAACTGGTCAGAAAATATTGTTATTCACAGAAGTAAACCAACTAAAATTGTTATGTAAAAATAATTTAATTCTTTTGTTTTTTATTCATTTCTATTTTTTCCAGACATTAAATTCTATATTCTGGACACTTTCATGACCAGCTTATGAGGCTGTCTGGTATTTTCCAAACAACAAGTGGAAATCAGATTTAGACCTGCACTTGATGTGGATCCTGCAGCAAGGAAAACTCTAGTAATTGCTTTGAAATGGCGCTGGAGTTGAAAGAAGAATGTGAGTAGGTTGCAGAAACTGAGGAAAAGGGACTGTGTACTCCGTGGTGGTTTACTGACAACGACGACGAGGTGTCGAGGGCAGATAACACACAGCCTTTTCTGTTTTGCAAAAACACACGAATGTGACAGTGTGACTCGACTCCACAAGCCGTGTTACTTCCTCAAAAGCTGCTCACATGTAAGCTTTACTTTCTTGGTCTAAGAGCATTGCCTTTTAGGAAAACAGTGTTAGACGAGGATAGGCTGTAATATTCATCTGAGTATAAAGACATTTGAAAGCACAAAGTTAGGCACCAATTTTTTGTGTTCGAATGAAAAGACAATAATTTAATTTTATACAGCATGTACATCACGGGAGAAATAGAAGCGTGGTAGAAGTTGAGAGGTGGAAGAGAGAGTTATATGCAGAGAGAAAGAGAGGTGAAAACATTAAAAAGAGAGAGTAAGAAGAGAGTGGATGAGGAATTTAGAAATGGGATCTTGAGTGTAAAGTGGAGGGACTGTGGGAAAAGAAAATGTTCTCCTGAGAGAGGTGAAAAGGGTAAGACAGGGTGGAAGTGAAATTTAGCAGGGGAGTGAAAGATAAAAATGGTAGAGATTACTAGTGGAGATGAGGTGCAAAGTGAGTGGATGTGGAGAGAACACTTTAAGGAACTAGGAACGTAGAGGATGGAAGGAATGCGAGTATAAGCGGCTGGGGAAATGCTGGGAGAAGGAGGAAGGTGAGAAGACAGAGCTGAAATCAGTAGGATAGAAGTAAAGCAATGAAGAAAGTTAAATCGGCAGCTCCTGTGAATTGATGGAGTGTGTGGAAATGAAGAAGCATGGGGGAGAGATAGTAGAAGAATGGATGTGGAAGATGCGCAGATTACCTGGGAGAAACAGAGTCCTGGAGGATTGGAAGTCAGGTATAACTATTCTCTTGTACAAAGGAAATTTTGGAAAAGAAGTGTGTGGTAATCATAGGTGTATTTATCTTCTTTAGTATAATAGGAAAAGTGTATGGTAGGGATATCTAATGATGAGTTAGAGAAAGAATGAGAGAAATTAGTTGAGAAGAAGAACAGGAAGGCTTTAGGGGAAGAGGAAGAGGTTGTGTAGACTGGAGGTCTATTCTTTGATCTCTAGGTGAAAAGTTTCTAGAGAAGGGAAAGAAGTTGTATGCGGCTTTGTGGATTTATAGTGCTTATATGACAGGGTGGATAGACAAGGCTGGTGGAAAGTGTTAAGAAGTTATTGGGAGTGGTGATGGTGTTGTTGAATGCTGTGAAGAGTATGTACGATGTTGCGAAGGCTGCAGTGTGTGTGGATGATGAACTGCTGAATTTTTTTCTCGAAAGTTGGTTTGAAACAGGGAATGTCATGTCTCCATATTATTAACTCTGTACATGGATGGGGCAATAAAAGAGGTACAAGGTAGGGTAGTGGATGTTGGAGTGGCCCTGGTGGAGAGAGGAGGGTGCTCGGAAACTCCCTGTACTGTTGTTTGTAGATGATACTGCTGTTGAGTGAAGACGAAGGGGAGCTGCAAGGCTTGGTAGATGACTTTGAGAGAGCAAAGAAATTGAACCAAAAGCAGAATGAAGGGAAGAGTAAAGTGATGGTCTTTGAGAGAGGTGAAGTCAGTGAATGTACAGCGAGGTTGGATGGTGAGGACTGGGAAAATGTGAGCATATTTGGTTACAGAGTAGTGTGACGAGTAAGGATGGAGGTTTGGAGGGCAAGTGCTTGAAAGGGTACAGTAGGGAAGAAAGGTTGCATGTCTCTTTTGAAAGCAGAAAGAGAGCAAGAGGGAAGTGAGCATGGAAGTGAAAAAGTTATTGATGACAGTATTGTGATACCAACTCTAACGTACGGAAGTGAAGCTTTGGACGTTGTTGGAAGAACACAAGTGAAGAGTGAGAGCAGCGGAAATGAGGCGCCGTGGAGGAGCCTGGGGAGCCACATGGAGGAGTATGGTACATGATTGAGACAGTATAAAGAAGCGCTGTAAAGTTGATGTGGATGAGGTAGGAAGCATTGCGAGGAACACACTGAGGTGCTAACATGTGGGAGAGGAGCGGAGGGTGGAAGACTGATAAGAGAGTGTATGTGAGTGGAGGTGGAGGGGGAAAAAGGAGGAGGAGGCTGAGGATGAGATGGGGCGGATGCGAGAGGTATATGAGAGAGGGTGTGTGAGTTAGGAGCAGTGGCAGTGAAATGGGCGGGGACAGGAGACTTGGAGGCCATTTGTTTGTGGCCATCTCAAACGTGGACTGAGGCCCAAAATAGATAGATAGATGTATTATTTGTCTTTATCACTGAAGATGTTTTGTTTGGATCAACCCAGAGAAAGTGGGAGCAAAGTAGCAATTAAGAAAAATTGCAAGAGACTTCTTATGTTCATCCCAAGGTAGCCTGTCTCTCACTAATGTTTATGCTTATGTTAAAGGAGGAGTTAAATACCTACTCTTAAAGGTAACTACCGTTGCCTAACGTTTCCAGGTTGAAGGCAAGTATACGTTATGTGAAGTATGGCCATTTATCTTGTCATTATTCATTGGTGAAATTGTATATAGCATCGCTGACTCATTAAACATTCTCTCTACTGTTCTCAAGTCTATAAATATTATCATTAAACGGTTACGTCATCAGTACGCTCATCATCAATATTATCCAATACAACGATTGTCAGGGCAGCCTGCGGTCTCCTCAGCCTAAATTCCCTCCTATAATGCTGGCATGTGTGTGTGTCATTTTGTGTGATATCTATCAATATCTCATAACTACATACAATTAATGAGTAAATAGCTTTAAATAAATACATGCGACACCTTTTAGTTTCAAAAGTGTCCTTATTGCACAGAAATTACTTATTTCAGACTTGAAAATTTATACACTCATATATAATATGTAGTGTGCAAGATATAAAGGGATATATAGACATAGTAAATATGAGCATAAATTTAAAATTCTGTTTAGTAGTGAAGAAGACCAAAGAGTGAATATTCACCTAGCCTCACTCGCACTTTGCCTGGCGGTACATGGCCATATTTAGTTACTGTGCCACAGTTACAACAATTCAACCTCTCACAGCCAGGTGTCTCCCTGTATTGCATAACATACGTCTTTTCTTCGTTTTTCATCAATTTACGCATATGGCTTACATTATGTCTAGGTTTATCTCTTAATATTTTGAAAATGAGGAGTTCTATCAGGGGTGTATATTGTCTGCCCAACTTTGGCAAATAATATATGTCAGCTTCTTCTTGATGACCTTGTTTTTCGTCTCAAGATCTTTCGCAACCGAATTTCAATAGGTCGTGTAAAGCATCAGCGGAAAACGCTCGAGGCCGTACAAGATGTATTACGGTATATTAGTCAGAAACCAACTAATATACCGTAATACATGTAACAACCTCAAGATATTATTTCCACTAATGCTACACAAACCTATTAGAAATTCAATTCCAAAAAATTCTTGAAATTTTATAAAAGAGCAAATTCCTCATCAAGAGAAAGCTGTTTTCATAATTAACCCCTTAAGGGGTGGGCGACTAATATACACCCCTGTAGGACTCCTCATTTTCCGGAAATAAAGTATTAAGGAATAAGCCTAGACATACATAATGTACATATGCGTAAATGGATGAAAAACAAAGAAAAGACGTATTACATATGCAATACAGGGTGACACCTGGCTGTGAGAGGTTGTTGTTGTAGCTGTGGCACAGTAGCAAATATGGCCAGCTTGCCACCAGGCAAAGTGGGGGTGAGGCTAGCAGAATATTCACTCTTTGGTCTTCTTCACTACTAAACACCAAATTTTATCATTTATGCACTGTTTACTATATTCTATGTCTTCACTTTATATCTTGCACACTACATATTATATATGATTGTATAAATTTTCAAGTCTGAAATAGGTAATTTCTATTTTAATAGAACTTTTAAAACTAAAATTTAATCACATGCATTTATTTAAAGCTGTTCACTCATTAATTATTATGTAGTTCTTGAGGGTGTGATAGATCTAGAAGCAGCACACACACACATGCCAGCATTATGGGAGGAGGTAGGCTGAGGAGACCGCAAACTGCCCTGACAATCGTTGTCTTGGATAATACTGATGATGAGCGTGGCTGGGCAAGCGTAGGTAGCTGTTTATAGACTTGAGTAGGTAGAGGGCATGACAGTATGGGTCAGCGATGCCATATTGCCCAATTTCACCAATGAATAATGACAAAA
This sequence comes from Coenobita brevimanus, assembly GCF_032717465.1. Classification (NCBI taxonomy): domain Eukaryota; kingdom Metazoa; phylum Arthropoda; class Malacostraca; order Decapoda; family Coenobitidae; genus Coenobita; species Coenobita brevimanus. The sequence goes on along the minus strand of NC_136961.1, from coordinate 32,787,334 downwards.
AATGGCCATACTTCACATAACGTTACCTGCCTTCTTATGTACAAACGTTAGGCAACGGTGGTTGCCTTTTAGGTAGGTATTTAACTCCTCCTTTAACATCAGCATAAGCATTAGTGAGAGACAGAACCTTGGGATGAACATAAAAGTCTCTTGCAATTTTTCTTAATTTCTACTTTGCTCCCACTCTCTGGGTTGATCCAAACAAAACATCTTCAGTGATAAAGACTGTGATGTACATCTATCTATCTATTACCAGACGCCTCAGTCCCGTTTGGGGTGGCCACAAACAAATAGCCTCCAAGTCTCCCTGTCCCCCGCCATTTCACTGCCCTGCTCCCAACTCACACCCCCCTCTCTCATATACCTCTCCACCCCATCCCTTCATCTCATCCTCGGCCTCCCCCTCCTTTTTCCCCCCTCCACCTCACTCACATACACTCTCTTCGTCAGTCTTTCACCCTCCATCCTCTCCACATGGCCAAACCACCTCAGTGTGTTCCTCATAATGCTTCCTATCACATCCACATCAACACCACAACGCTTCTTTATATCCTCAATCATCAGCCTGTCTCTCCATGTGGCTCCACAGGCTCCTCTTAAATAACTCATTTCCACTGCTCTCACTCTTCACTTGTGTTCTTCCAACAACGTCCAAGCTTCACTTCCGTACGTTAGAGTTGGTATCACAATACTGTCATGTAGTAACTTTTTCACTTCCATGCTCACTTCCCTGTTTCTTCTCACTGCTTTCAAAGAACCAGCAACCTTTCTTCCCTGCTGTACCCTTTCAAGCACTTCACCCTCCAAACCTCCATCCTTACTCGTCACACTACCCAAGTACTTAAATGTACTCACATTTTCCAATTCCTCACCATCCAACCTCGCTGTACATTCACTGACTTCACCTCTCTCAAAGACCATCACTTTACTCTTCCCTACATTCACCTTTTGATTCCGTTTCTTACACACTCTCTCAAAGTCATCCACCAAGCCTTGCAGCTCCCCTTCGTCTTCACTCAACAACACAGTATCATCTGCAAACAACAGTACAGGGAGTTTCCAAACACTATCCTCTCTCACCAGGGCCACTCCAACATCCACTACCCTACCTTGTACCTCTTTTATTACCCCATCCATGTACAGATTAAACAACCATGGAGACATGACATCCCTGTTTCAAACCAACTTCTTCAAAGAGAAAAATTCACTTAGTTCATCATCCACACACACTGCAGCCTTCGCACCATCGTACATACTCTTCACAGCATTCAACAACTTCCCATCTACTCCCAATATTCTTAACACTTTCCACAAGCCTTGTCTATCCACCCTGTCATATGCTTTCTCCAAATCCATGAAAGCCGCATACAACTTCTTTCCCTTCTCTAGAAACTTTTCCACTAAAGATCAAAGAATGAATATCTGATCTACACAACCTCTTCTCTTCCTAAAGCCTTCCTGTTCTTCTCCAACTAATTTCTCTGTTCTTTCTCTAACTCTGTCAATAAGTATCCTACCATACACTTTTCCTATTATACTAAGAAGACAAATGCCCCTATGATTACCACACACTTCTTTTTCCCGTTTTCCTTTGTACAAGGGAATAATTATACCTGACTTCCAATCCTCCGGGACTCTACCTTCCTCCCAGGCCAATCTGCACATCTTCCACATCCATTCTTCTACTATCTCTCCCCCATGCTTCACCATTTCACCACACACTCCATCAATTCCTGGGGCTTTCCCCGATTTAACTTTCTTCATTGCTTCCACAACTTCTATCCTACTGATTTCTTCCTGTCTTCTCACCTTCCTCCTTCTCCCAGCCATTCCCCAGCCGCTTATACTCGCATTACTTCCATCCTCTACGTTCCACAATTCCTTAAAGTGTTCTCTCCATCTGCTCACTTTTTCTCCCTTCTCCACTAGTAATCTACCATTTTTATCTTTCACTCCCCTGCTAATTTCACTTCCACCCTGTCTTACCCTTTTCACCTCTCTCCAGAACATTTTCTTACAGTCCCTCCACTTTACACTCAAATTCCTTCCAAATTCCTCATCCACTCTCTTCTTACTCTCTCTTACTAATCTTTTCACCTCTCTTTCTCTCTACATATAACTCTCTCTTCCGCCTCTCAACTTCTACCACGCCCCTATTTCTCACGTGATGTACATACTGTATAAAATTGGCATTGTTGTCTTTACATTCGAACACAAAAAATTAGTGTATAACATTGGCACAAATGTCTTTATACTCAGACAGATAATACAGCCTATCCTCGTCTAACACTGTTTTCCCTAAAGGCGGTATCACTCTTAGACCAAAAGTGGCTTACATGTGAGCAGCTTTTGAGAGGCAAAACGGCTAGCAGAGTCGAATGCCTGTCACATTCGTGTGTTTTTGTGAGCTGAAAAGGCTAACAGTGTTGTCTGCCTCGACACCTCGTCGTCATTTGTAAACAAACCACCACGGAGTACACAGTCCCTTTTCCTCAGTTTCTGCAACCGCCTCACATTCTTTAGCAACTCCAGCGCCACAAAGCAGTTTACTAGAGTTTTCCTTGCTGCAGGATCCACATCGAATGCAGGTCACAATCTGATTTCCACTTGTTGTTTGGAAAATAGCAGACAGCCTCTGCAGCTGGTCACCAGTGTCCGAATACCGATTTAATGTCACAAGAAAAAAATAGAAATGAATAAAAAACAAAAGAATTAAATTATTTTTACTTAACAATTTTAGTTACAGTTTACTTCTGTGAATAACAATATTTTCTGACCAGTTACAAAACTAATATAGGCTCATTTGGGTTCTAGTCCCACCAGGCTGTGGGTCAAACTTGTTATCCATTTCACCTTACAAGTGAAATCTCGCTCCCTATGGGTCAGTTTGGCTACCCTCACAAAACTGGCTCGCATGTTAGCCACTTCTGACCCAGTGTGACGCCACCTTAACAAGAAAATGGTCTAACATGGTACAATTTTCCGGAAGCAATATCGCTTCAAACATGGTCATTGATAAGCTAACACGTGTCCATAAACAAGTTTATATCTCACCTTAATTTTGCAAGATATCATACATTAATTTGACATGTGAGGTGGTGTGTGGGGTGAAGAGAAGACGAAAGGGGATGCAAGGAACAACATAGTGGAATGAAGAGGTGAGAGAGGCTGTGGCACAAAAGAAGAAAGCTTATAGTGTTTGGATGAGAAACAGGGGCGTGGAAGAAGTTGAGAGACGGATGACAGAGTTATATATAGAGAGGAAGAGAGATTTGAAAAGATTGGTAAGAGAAAGAAGAGAGTGGATGAGGAATTTGGAAGGAATTTAAGTGTAAAGTGGAGGGAACGTAAGAAAATGTCCTGGAAAGAGGTAAAGAGAGTTAGACAGGGTGCCAAAGTAGTTGGGGAGTGAAAGATAAAACTGGTAGATTACTAGTGGAGAAGGGAGAAAAAGTGAGCAGATGGAGGAAGCACTTTAGGGTATTGTTGAACATAGAGAAAGTAATGCGAGTGTAGGTGGCTGGGGAATGGCTGGGAAACAGAGAGATGTGAGAAGAGAGGAAGAAATTAGTAGGATCGAAGTTGAGGAAGCAATGAAGAAAGTTAAAACGGGGAAAGCCCCAGGAATTGATGGAGCGTGTGGTGAAATGCTGAAGCATGGGGGAAAGATAGTGGTAGAATGGATGTGGAAGATGTGCAGATTGGCCCAGAAATTATTCCCCTTTACAAAGGAAAAGGGGAAAAAGAAGTATGTGGTAAACATAGGGGTATTTGTCATCATAGCATAATACAAGTGGTCGTGGGCCCTTAGGGCCCCTCGCACTTGCTCCTGCAGAGGGCTCTCGCACTGCTATAATATATTTTAGTTATAGCTGTGGGCAAAAAATTGTACGGAGATCCTATGCCGGGCGCCGAGAGAGGAGTTTTTTTGTTCAAAATGTGATCGCTTATTAAATATAGTAAAAGTTTATCAATGGTGATGGGACCAAGGTTTTTTCACATCAGCGATTTTTTTGCGATTTTTGTGCCAATTTAGGTGCGATTTGAATGTGCAGTTTCGGCTGCCCAAAACACACACATACACACAAATGAAATTGATGAAATACAGAAGCAGATGCACTTGCAAAAGGAAGAAATAGAAAAACTAGGAAGGGAGGCCAATAAGAAAGACACAACCATCAGTGAATTAACAGTGGAACTGAGTACACTTAGGAAGAAAACGAGTGAAATGGCAAGTACAGTAGTCAATCATGAGAGTGTTATGGAGGAGTTAAAAAATGACACAGAGACAATTAGGCAAGTAAGCAGTCTTATTGACCAGAGCAGTGATATCGAGGAGAAGATAACACAGGTGAATGAAGCTGTGCAAAGCTACAAAAATGATGTGGAAACCACGTATGCTGAAATGGTGAAAGTAAAGAAAGACTTAGAAACGAGGGTGGACGAAAGAGCATTAAAAAGGAAGTGAAAAGATTAATCCAAAACAATCCAAAGTTAGTCAGAGATTCAGTAGATATAAACAAATCTATAGTAATCACTGGTATAGAAGAGGAAGAAGTAAAAAACAAGATCACAAGAGACAAAAAGGAGATGGCAAATGTAATGAGCTTACTGAAAGAAGTATCAGAGGAAATCTGTAGTAAAGACATAGATGAACACAAAAGGTTAGGGAAATATGAGAAAAGCAAGACAAGACCTCTAAAGGTGACTTTCCAGAGTGTAAACACTGTGGAAGAGATACTAAAAAATGCAAAGAATCTTATGGAAAAAGAGGAGTTCAAAAATATATGGATAAAAAGATGCCTAACACAAGAGGAACTGGAATTACTGAAAGAGAAAAGGGAGGAAGCAAAAACAAAAAATGAGGGAAGATCAGAAGAGGACAAGAAGAAATTATTTTTACAAAGTAATAGGATTGCAGGTACGAAAGTGGTACACAAACAAGATGGAATAAAAAGGAGGAAGGTAGTAGAACCATGTCATGACAAGTATATAAACAAGATGATAAAGTTGACGTACTCCAATGTGGATAGAATGGTATCTAAATTACTAGAGATGAATGATTATGTCAGAGAAAATGAACCACATATAATATGCCTAACTGAAACAAAATTAACACCAAGGATATCCAATGACATACTAAACTTAGAGGAATACAATATATGGAGAAGAGACAGAAATTTAAAAAAAGAAAAATCTAAAAGTCAATGATATAAAACTAGATATACCATCCCAAGTAGAACTGATTCCAGTAGAGATCATCACATCTGAAGGTAATGTAATTGTAGCCAATTTGTACATGCCACCAAGATCAAACACATGGGAAAGAGATGAATATGAGGACCTGGCAGAGAGTACAATTCAGAGTTTAAGATCATTACTACATAAAATGGAAGAGAAATCAGAAAGAATTATACTAACTGAGGATTTCAATACAAATATAAATTGGAATACTCTAGATATAATTAGCCAAGAAAGCTGTTGGGACCAAAAGCTTCTGGATCTCGTACAAGAGTATTTCCTAACGCAACATGTGAGGGAAACCACCAGAAAAAGAGGACTTGATGTACCTTCAGTGCTAGATCTAATATTTACTAGGCAAGAAAATGATATTGACAGTTTAATATATCACCCTCCACTCGGCAAACGCGATCATGCAGTACTAAATTATAACTTCAGGATAGCATATGACATAATAAACAGCAATGACAGTTACAAAAAGAGCCTAAACTATAAAAAGGGAAATTATCAAGACCTAAAGAAGGATTTCTTAGAAGCTGATTGGGAAAATGAGCTTAGAGGACAAGATTTAAATGCTGTATATAAAAAATTCTGTGAATTTTATGAAATAGGAGTCCAGAAGTATATCCCACAGCACAAAGAAGCAGATAAGAAAATACAGAAATGGTTCAATACAGAATGTAAAAAATCAAAAGAAAGAAGAGATTTGTTGTGGAATAGATATAGAAGACATAATAGTGAAAGGGCGTATAATAATTACAAACAAGCAAGAAACGATTATACAAGAATAAGGAGGGAAGCCCAAAAACAGTTTGAGGAGGATATAATAAATAAAAGTAGCGATCAACCAAAGCTGTTTTACAGCTATATCAGAAGCAAAACCAAAGTAAAAGATATAATACAATCAATTACGGACGAGGGAATCACTTATACACAAGAGAAGGATATTTGTGAAGCACTAAATAAGAATTTCCAATTAGTTTTTAAAGAAGAAAAAAATTTTGAGAGGGACTATGTGGAACATGCATGTTCACACATACTACCAGATATACAAATAGCAGAAAAAGTAATACAGGATGAGTTAAGTAGATTAGACAGAGGAAAAGCAAGTGGTCCTGATGAAATTTCATGTTGGGTACTACGAGAATGTGCAAAGGAGTTAAGTAAACCATTATTTTTAATTTTCAAGAAAGCCTTGAGTCAAGGTAAACTACCTGATATTTGGAAAAGAGCAAATATTGTCCCCTTATTCAAGAAAGGAAATAGACAAAATCCACTCAACTACCGACCAGTATCACTGACCAGTGTTGTAAGCAAGGTATTAGAAAAGCTTAAAAGAAAAGCATGGGTAAACCATCTAGAAGAACACAGTATGATAACAGAAAGACAGTTTGGTTTCAGAAGAGGAAAATCATGTATTAATAATCTGTTGAGCTACTATGACAGAGTAACAAACACAATACAGGAAAGGGAAGGATGGGTGGACAGTATCTATTTAGATTTCAAGAAAGCTTTTGACACAGTACCACACCAAAGACTTTTATGGAAACTGTACCATCAAGGAGGAATTCGAGGCAAACTGTTTTGTTGGATGCAAGACTTTCTCATAAAAAGAGAAATGAGAACAGTACTAAGAGGAAACTACTCATCATGGAAAGAAGTGACTAGTGGAGTACCACAGGGTTCAGTGCTGGCACCAATCATGTTTTTAGTGTATATAAATGATATAAACAGTAACATTGGAAATGAGAGTTACTTGAATATGTTTGCAGATGATGCAAAAATACAAAGGAGAATTACTAACACAGACTCTTGTAAAGAGCTACAAGAAGAATTAAATAAACTTCATGAATGGAGTAGTACATGGTAAATGGAATTCAATGTGGACAAGCGTCATGTAATCAAGTTTGGTAAAAGTGGAAAAAGACCTGATTGGGATTATAAGTTAGGAAATAAAACCCTATACACATCAGAAAGAGAGAAAGACCTAGGTGTGATCATCAATAACAGACTATCTCCGGCTGACCACATCAGCGAGAAGGTACGGAACATGTATACACTGCTTGCAAATATGAGAATAGCATTCACATACATAAATGAAGACATGCTAAGAAGGATAATAACATCATTCATTAGACCAACCCTGGAATATGCATCAGTAGTCTGGAGTCCTCATCTCAAAAAGCACATAGACAAGATTGAAAAAGTTCAAAGGGCCGCTACAAGATGGATACCAAGCTTAAGGGACCTAAGCTACGAAGAAAGACTAAATAAACTGAATCTACCAACACTACAGGAGCGAAGGAAAAGAGGTGACATGATAATGCTATATAAGTGCACATCAGGGAAGGAGAAAACAGACATAAATGATTACGTAACACATGGAGAAGCATCAGCAAGAGGACACTGCAAAAAAGTGCACAAGAAGAGAGGTGATAAAGACGTAAGGAAATTCAGTTTCCCAAACAGAGCAACTGATCAATGGAATGCACTGCCGAATGAAATAGTGTGTGCCAAAACATTTCACAAATTTAAGGATATGTACGATAAATATGGTTTAAGACACGGGACAGTACGAGCTTGACTCATTCCTGTAAAGATACAATTAGGTAAGAACAATTAGGTAAGAACACACACAGACGGCTAGTGCTATAGTATATTAGAAGAAATTTATATGGTAAGATACTTATTGACAGGGTTAGCGAACTAGCAGAGGAATTAGTTGGAGAAGAATAGGCAGGTTTTAGGAAGGGAAGAGTTTGTGTAGATCAGATATTCATTCTTAGCTCTTTAGTGGAAATGTTTCTAGACAAGGGAAAGAAGGTGTATGCAGCCTTCATAGATTTAGAGAAAGCATATGACAGGGTGAATAGACAAGGATTGTGGAAAGTATTAAAAATGTATGGAGTAGATGGGAAATTGTTGAATGCCGTGAAGCGTATATATGAGGGTGCTAAGGCTGCAGTGCGTGTGGATAGTAAACTGAATGAATTTTTCTATTTGAAGGTTGGATTGAAACAGGGATGTGTCATGTCTCCATGGTTGTTCAGTCTGAATATGGAAGGGGTAACAAAAGAGATACAAGGTAGGGCAGTGGATGTTGGGGCAGCTCTAATGAGAGAGGGCAGTGTTTGGAAACTCCCTGTACTGTTGTTTGCAGATGATACTGTGTTGTTAACCCACGCCGTCCCGGGGACGTACTTCCACGTCCTCACGTTTTGTCACAGCTAATCCCGGGGACGTACTTCAACGTCCTGCAATTGCAAGGTTCATAATTTCCACAATTTTCAAAATTCGCGGGAGATTTTCGTTTCGCCTGGGTACCCAAGCCTCCCCTACCTGCCGCCAGGCGGGCAGCGTCCTAGACCCCGCGTGACCCGCGCTCGCCCTTGTCTCGGTCACTCACCTGCCAGCAGTGACCCAGGTCAGACATGGCGCGGAAAGGTCTCTCAGACGAGGAAATCGCATTCCGTCCTGGAAGCCTTCACTGGAGACAGTAATTCTCCACTCGATGATGATGTGGTGGATCGCGATTACATCCAGCCAGAGGAAGAAATAAGTAGCAGTGATGAGGAGGTCCCTTTGCCCCGAAAAACGCGGTATGTGACATACCGTAAGGCAAGGGAAGGCCAGCCTGCTCCCCAACCACGTGCACAGCTATCTCTCCATCACGATTCTGATCAGGACGAGGATGAGGACGATGAGGATGACGGAGGCCTAGGACGTGATATCGCCGTGTGGTTGGGAAAGGAGAAAATATCACCACGTGGATCAGAAGGTGGGGCGAGATGACACCTAAGGTATGGTCAAAGTACTTTGTCTGGGGAAGTGGCAAGTGGTGTGGTGGGATTGCTGGGAGAAAGGGAAAGTGTTGTGGCGGCAGCGCGGGGTGAAAGTGAGAGTGGTGTGGGGGGTAGTGTGGGGTGAAGGGGCCAGTGGTGTGAGGGAGGCAGCACGAGCACGTGGTGCTCGTAGGCCTAGGGGAGAGGAGGTTGAGTCACTCCCCAGCACTTCTTTCACCCCTGAATATTCCCAAACTTCCTCCCCACAGCCCCAGGATGTGGGGAAAGGAAAGAAAGGGAAGGGAAAGGGTAAAGGAAAAGGGAGAGGGAAGCGTATTGTGAGTGATGAGAGGCGCCGCTTCCCTCCACCTCCCCAACCTCCCCCACCACCCTCACCTCCCCACCCTGACGAAGGGGACGATGGTGACGTGGCTGGAGACGTGGTGTCACGTGGAACTGGGAGGATGGGGAGTAATTTTACTCCCATCATTCACCCTTTCACTGAGGAGTGGCGGTCAGGTTGCACGGCTCCAGGTGTAAATGCTGGGTCGTCACGGTTAGATTTTTTCAACTTGTTATTTGGTGAGGCGTTTGTTGGGCGCATAGTAGAACAAACAAATATTTTTTCACAATCCCAGCACCTTGAAAGTGAACGTTTAGGAACCACAAGCAAGCATGCAGAACAGTATGACTATCCCGTGACTATTTCAGAGATGTTCCTATTTTTTGCCCTGGTAATCTTGATGGGTGTGGTGAGGAAAAATCAAATTCCTGCCTACTGGACAACGGACCCAATCATCCTCACACCTTTCTTTGGAAAGGTGATGGGTCGTAACAGATTTCAGTTTATTCTCGGCCGCCTCCACTTTTTTGATGCAGATGATCCAGCCAATGCAAATAACACCGATAAAATGAGGAGAATTAGGCTGGTATTTGATCATTTACGGGAAATGTTCTGCTCCTCATTTGATCCCTACAGAGACCTCGTCATAGACGAGAGTCTTGTGTTGTGGAGAGGCAATATTTCCTCTAGGCAGTACATACCCAGCAAGAGACACCGTTTCGGGTTCAAGATCTTTGTTATGTGTGACTGTAAGACTGGTTATGTGCAAGACATAGTCTTGTACACGGGCGCACAGACATATAATAGAAGATCGGAGTATAGGACTCTCTGGGGCCGTGGTGAAGACAATGATAGAAGAGTACCTTCATCGTGGTCATGTGTTGTACCTGGACAACTGGTACACTAGCCCTCTCCTCGCTAGGTTCCTCCACCAACACGACACCGGAGTCTGTGGTACAGTCAAGAGAAACCGTCGCCATATGGTCAAGATAGGGAGGAAACTTGACAAGAACGAAGTGGTTTTCTTCCAGGCCAATAACATCCTTGCAACCCTGTGAAACCACAACAGGGAAGTTTGCCTCCTATCAACTGTTCACAGCCCCCTGATGCACTGCACAGACTCCATGGATCACCGTAGCGAGAGGAGGCGCAACATATGGAAACCAGAGTCTGTACTTGCCTATAATCTGAACATGAGGCAAGTTGATCAGTCAGACTCGATGATTTCAAGTGTTGACTGTGCCAGGACCACGATGAAGTGGTACAAGAAACTCTTTTTCCACTTGCTCGACATCACGGTCCTGAACGCCCACTACGTGCACGCAATGACCACCGGAGTATCCGAGACCTTTGAGGGGTTTGTGAGGGAGCTGGCACGTGAAATAATCGCCCAGCATGCCCAGGACAGACCCCCACACCGCACCCGCGCCCCCCGTGCTGCTCAGACTCCCCTACGTCTTGCAGGCCGCCACTACCCCAGCGCAATCCCTTCCGAACGAAACCATCGTAAACCCCAGCGGCGCTGCCATGTATGTAGGCACTCGATAGTCAGACCATCCACACAGAGAAAAGACACAAGATACGAGTGTGTCGAGTGCAATGTTGCGTTGTGCCTTCAGCCTTGTTTCAAGGAATATCATAATTTCCTCCACTACTGAAACTGTGTGGGAAGGCGAAATGACGCTCATGATAATGGTTGGGCCAGTCAGTAGGTGCTAAGTCAAATATAAAGTTGAAACGGGTGTTATTTTTTCAGAAAAGTAATGTATAAGATGAGAATTAGTGTAAGTGGAAAGAATTGTTATCAAAACTACACCCACTGTGTAAATCTGGTCAGTAAATATGTGATAGCAAGGAAATAAAGTGGAAACGGGTGTAATGTTAGCATGAATAAAATGTATAAGTTGAACATTACTGTAAGTTGTCATAATTGATGTCACGAGTACACCCACATTCTGGTCAGTAAGTATGTGATAGGAAGTATATACAGTGGAAGATGTTGTAATGTTAGTAGTAAGGTATTTTATAAGTTGATTACTAGTGTAAGATGAAACAAATGATATCGCGATAACACTCCCTGTGTAAGTACGCGCAAATATGACGCTAAGTTCCATCGTACGTTCAGAAATGATGTGATATCAATTATATCAAGTGTTTACATGTGCAATGTTAGTGTAGAATTATTATATAAGTACAAAAATAGGTTGTAAGTTGAATTAGTTGTCATAGCGACTTCACCGTGTGTGTTATTATGCGCTATTATTACGCTATATATTTACGTAAGGCCTGAAATAATCTCAAAACAGTTCTATAAAGTTGAAAAGTGTATAATAATATTAGAAAAGTATTATGTAAGTAGAAAAAGCACAATACGAGTTGAAACAACAGGCACAGCGAGTTCACTCACTATGTAAATAAGCGCTAACATTACGCTAAATGTTATCAAAAGGCCTGTGAATACGTAAAAACAGTTCAATAAAATGTAAAATGGTATAATGTTATTGTAGAAGTATTATGTAAGTAAAAAAAATTATATGTATCATGATTTTAGAATGTTAGCGATTCATCGTGACCAATTTGGCCAATTTTGCTTGTTTTGCACATTTTAGCGGTACAATGCTTATTTCTGCTCTATTTTTGTATAAAATCCAATATACTCTTTTATCACATGTTTTTATGTTTGTAATAAATTCATTTCTACTTACTTTCATTGGTTTCCCAAACTTATAATACCATAGAAAACGTTTGAGGCTCACACCGCCTAGGGAGAACACGGGGCCAGGTGGGACCAAGGCATACCTGGTTAAGCTAATTAGGGACCCCGGGGACCACTTTCTTTGCCACCGGCCATTGTTTCTGACCAAAAGCGAAAGTTTAAGCAAAAAAAAAAAAGGATCGAAAAATGGCCGGGATTGGGGGGTACCAGTGGTCGAAAAGTGGCCGGGACGGGGCGGGTTAATTGAAGACGAAGGGGAGCTGCTAGGCTTGGTGGCTGAGTCTGGGAGAGTATGTAAGAAACAGAATCTAAGTTGAATATAATGAAGATTAAAGTTATGGTCTTCGAGAGAAGTGAAGTCACTGAATATAGAGTGAGGTTTTATGAGGAGGAAATGGAAAATGTGAGTGCGTTTAAGTACTTGGGTAATGTGATGAGTAAGAATAGAAGTTTGGAGGGTGAAGTGCTTGAAAGGGTACAACAAGGAAGAAAGGTTGCTGGTTCCTTGAAAGAAGTGATAAGAAACAGGGTAGTGAGCATGGAAGTGAAAAAGTTACTACATGACAGAATTGTGATACCATCTTTAACATATGGAAGTGAAGCTTGGACCTTGTTGTAGGAACACAAGTCAAGAGTGAGAGCAGTGGAAATAAGCTACTTGCGAAAAGCATGTGGAGTCACATCAGAGAAGACTGACAAATAAGAACGTGAAGGAGCGTTGTGGTGTGGATGTGACAGGAAGCGTTAGGAGAAACACACTGAGGTGGTTTGGCCATGTGGAGAGGATCGAGAGTGAAAGACTTACGAAGAGAGTGTATGTGAGTGAGGTGGAGGGGGAGAGAGGAAGGGGAAGGCCAAGGATGAGATGGAAGGATGGAGTAGAGAGATATATGAGAGAGGGAGGGTGAGCTGGGAGCTGGGGAGTGAAATGGAAGGGGACAGAGCGACATGGAGGCGATTTGATTGTGGCCACTCCTTACGGGATTAAGGCGTCTGGCAATAGATAGATAGATAGAACTGTGTTCAGAGGTACTTTACCAGCCCTTACAGAATGAACTCCCCGCGGTGTCTGCTGTCTGACTGGCTGGCCACTGGCTTGTGGTGCCTATCGTGTCCAGACCACGTTACCAAGATAAAGAAAACGTTCGAAGTTTTAACTCCGACGTTGAACCACAGAACAAAATAAAACCATGCTTTCTTGTATAATTCCATGATTGTTTGTTTGTTTATTTGTTTGTTTTTGTAAAGCATACATGTCACTAAAGGGTTTATGACTTAGATTTTGTCATATAGATTCTGTAAAAAAAAAAAAAAAAAATATGCTCACTTGGTTCTGATGCCACCCTCCCGCCCCCCTACCGTCCCTTTTTCCCTCATGGTCCCATGGTACCTCTCCTCCCCGCTGGATCTTTCCACCTCCCACTTTGGGAACCACTGATCTAAATGAACTCTTAAGACTCCTACCTACATGTACGTACTTCCTAAGCTGAGGAAAAATTTTAATGATAGCAAGAGTACAATAAAAAAAAGGCAGCTCGATACTGAAGTTAACTGAACAGCAGGCTAGGAACATGTTTACATTAACATCCTCTAATATACCTAGTAAATTATTGTGATCATTACACACACACACACACACACACACACACACACACACACACACACAGAAGATATATTTCACTCAAAACTTATTGAGGCTAAATACAAATTATTTTTAAATTCACGGTGTTAACCTTATATATTTTTTCATTAATTGTAGTTTATTTGGAGGCCCCCTCAGAAAGCTTGAGGGAGGTGAGTGCCCCTCACTGCCCCCCCCAAATGATGCCCCTGATTGTTAGCTGGGGAATGGTGTTACTAACCAAACCTGAAGATAAAAAACATTGTTAATCTGACGATGGGCCATTGCTAACTGAGGCAGGGTGTTATTTTTTATTAACATCAATAAAGTGGGGTATCACTTAACCCACTGCATCCCGTTGATGTATGGATACGTCACTGCGTTTTGTCATGGTGACACCCTATGACGTATTCATACGTTTCACAATTGCAAGGTCTGTCATTTGCACATTTTTCAAGTTTTGTGGGTGATTTCTGGTAGGCATATAAATGTGGGAGACCTTCTATCTGCCGTCAGGCAGGGATACTGCCTAGCCCCACCTGATCCCCCTCCCCCCCACACGCCATTTTCTTGGCAACTCACCTGTTAGCAGTGACCTGGCCAGTAAAGACATGCCGTGCCACGGTCTCTCCAATGACGAAATTCAAGGCAAAAATGATTCCTGAGGTGAAGGACAAAGGGAGAAACAAGCCAGAGGAAGAAACAAGAGAAGTGATGAGGCAGTAACATCGTAAAAGGTGCCATATGTTGATTTGTTTGCTGAGTGAACAATGCTTAGATTGCCTATATTATTGTGTGAAAACCAATACACCCTTGTACAACATATAAATTCGTACCAAATAAATATATATATAACTGTTATGAGTGGTTTGGAATAGTTACCCCTCCAATAGAAAACATCTTCTCTGGAGCCTGGCCTGAGAGAACACAGTACCAAGGTGAGAGTACTGTTACCTGTATTGGTACTTCTAAACTCAACTGAGCACTTTCTCTCTGAATTTTCGATGTTTCTCATAAAAAGCAGAGGCTTTAGCCAAAAAAAAAAAAAAAAAAAAAAAAATCTGCTGGGATTGGGGAGGGTCATTGGTTAAATATTTGCCGAGATGCAGCGGGTTAAAGGGGTATCGTATAGTGAGGAGTCACTCCATATGCTTCTTTCATAAAGCATGGTGTTTGGCAGGGGTGAAAAAAGAAAAAGGAAAGTGTATATAACACTAACAATTGCTGCACTATTTCTTTTTATACGACAGTTAACGTAAATTTATCTTAATTTGGTATGTACAGACCTTGTGTCCATTTATCAATAAGTTTGCGTAGCTACTTGAATTTCCTTCAACAAGGAAAGGTCAGTGGCTTGAACATACCGAAGATCATCTACTGTTTCGCCACCTATACTGATAAGATGTTCAAACACTTCCTCCAGTAATTGTGGAAGGAGATTTGGAAGAATACTCTGAACTGACTTCTTGATTGCTTCCATTATCCCACAGCCCTGATGACACAGAAAGCACAGAGACGAACGATGAAAAAAAAAAAAAAAAAAAATAATGGCAAATACTAATTAAAATAAACATTAATGAACACTATAAATGGTAATGATCATATGAAGAGGGGCCCATGATTATTTCTGGTCATATGTTATGTATGTTTTAGAGATGTATCGGATATCGGCAACCTTATCCATGGAACATTCACATTATTTTAAAATCTGCTTCTGCATGCTCGTTTGTAATTTAATATACATCCGCATATGCGATTTTATAACAGTCAACATCCGCAGCCACATCCTCATCAACAAAAAGAGGATTTGGTGGGTCAATGGAAATATAGAGAAAACTATGTACATTGATCTCTGGTGATCTTAGACTGAGCATAGCATCAGTCTGTCAAAGCACAATGATTATAATATCTTAGAGATGTGATGTGTAGAGAAATACTGAGATAGGACACGTGGAGAGCCTGGAGAATGAAAAACGGATGAAAAGATATATGAGTATGAATGTGAAGGACAAAGAACTATGATGCTGACCATAGAAAACTTGGGATGAAGTCCAGTAAAACAACCTTAGGATAAGGAGACTAAGCAGAGAACCTGCCAGAGGTCGGGCAGCTTGGATTAATGGAAATATAGAGAAAACTATGTACATTGATCTCTGGTGAATCTAGACTGAGCATAGTATCAGTCTGTCAAAGCACAATGATTATAATATCTTAGAGATGTGATGTGTAGAGAAATACTGAGATAGTTTGGACACGTGAGAGACTGGAGAATGATAAGCGGGTGAAAAGATGTATGAACATGAATGTGAAGGGCTGATAACTATGATGTAGACCTTAGAAAACTTGGAATGAGGTCCAGTAAAATAACCTTAGGATGAGGAGACTAAGCAAAGAAGCTTCCAAAGGCCGGGCAGCTTGGAAAGCCGATATTAGGTCAATAAGCCTGACACATGCATATATAAGGCCTTTCAAAATGAAACGAAAAGAGACATGTAGTGATTTGCCATGGAGTCCTTATCACCGCAAGACCCTCAATTCTAGGCTTCAGTTGGTTTTCTGCAAGTGAGTGATGGGTTATTCCCCAGTCTGCCGGCCCTGCCTCCCTCCTCTCTCTGCCACCAAAATCAGTTAGATTTTAAAAGCTGCAATATATTTGTACTTATTCATTTATAATCCTTTGCATCCTGCATATAATGGTATGCATAAATATGCTGTTAAATGCTGGGATGGCATTCGTGGTGCCTAGATGACAGTACAGCAGTTAATAGAAATTTATTTACATATTTGGCAGACCTCACCCTTGCAAGACGTGACCAATGAATCGTAAAATTTGAAACATCAATTGCTAGCGTCATTGTACCTCAGAATTACTATAGCCTAACTACTTAACCACAGAACTGCTTCAAATTTTATTAGCATTTGTGGACTTAGGAAAATCATTCATGTGAGTTTTACCGGCTCCGACTGTTCCCAAAACCTGACACCTCCAACTCCACAACCCTGCATGTTGGGTGACGATGTCTAGTTATAGGCCTGGGGGGGGGGGTTATCGGGGTACCTATGCGTTATCCATCGTTTTGCAATATCCGTTGGAAGGTTTGACTGAATTTTAACAAATACGAGGGAGTTCACTGTAGCTGAAATGTGAAAACTGTAACATAAACAGGAATTTAGGCTATTGCTCTTCTCGTGACTGAGTAACGATTACTGTACTCTGTTAAACTATTATATCCACAAGGATATAATAGTCTGACATCCACATCTGCATCCACATCTCCTGTTTTCAGAAAACTGGCAGCCAAAGAATATCTAAGGCTATCTGCATAACTTGTATTCAGACATCCGAGACACCTCTAATAAGTTCCCTAAATTACTAGGACCCCGTCAAATGTGAATTTGATGAACAGATAATTCCTGCGGCCAAGTTCTCAACTGTATGGTATCTATGATACCTACAGTACTTAAATGTGATGAAAATATCTTTTTCTTAGAGAATGTTATGGAGCACTGACTAAATGGGCATTTTACACAGGTGTCCTCATGAATGAGGTGTCTCAAATGCTTTAATAAATCCTGGATCCCATCACAAATTGGTTAGCACAATGGCATCACACATTGTAATTTTATATTAAGATTCATAGCAATAAATTTCTCATGATTTCTTATCCCGAGTTTTTCCTGAGGGTCACCATATATATGAGTACTTAGCTATGTATATGAGGACAGTTTCCATTTACACATCCTTCAAGGACACACATACACTCTTCTGTATTCCTTTGAATGTATTTAGGACATGCAAATTGTGTTTCCGTGGTAAGCAAATTATGACACAAAATTCACTGCTATACTTTGGCCTTTTATATATATATATATATATATATATATATATATATATATATATATATATATAATTCCTACACAGTCCTTTCAGAACTTACTACTGTATAAGCAGGTCCCATTTGCATGAGCAGATGCTTTCCAAGAAATGTGGTTGTTATCTGAAAATATGCACGGCAAAGTACATAAACTATGAGAAAATAGGGGTTCAAATCCAAGTCACCAACTGACACCGATAATGCTATGTATGCAAATCAAAAATAAGAAATAAAAGTTACACCAACAACACACACTTAAAAAAAACACATAAACCTTTGATAAAGCAAATCTATTGGAGAGGAAGAAAACTGGAAGAGAAAATAACATACGAAAATGCATTATATCTCCTGATTTTCAAGCAAATTCACTTCATCGAAATTTTACTCATAGTTATTGAAAAGTGTCATACTTGTATATTTTCCATACCAGTACTCATTTCATCGGATTCGTGTAATGTATATTGACAGTTCAGATATGGGACCTGCCTGTTATGGTAAGTTTGGTTAGGTCAGTGGTAGCTTAGGTATGGTTGGGTTAGACATGGTTATGATAGGATTTGGTAGGATTAGGACAGTTCTGAGGTATAGTTAGACAAGGTTATGGTAGGGTTTGTTTAAGACTGGGATAGTTCTGAGGTAAGACAGTGTTTTGATAGGGTTTGGTTAAGATTAGGATAGTTAGGTTGGACAGGGTTATGATAGGGTTTGGTTAAGATTAGGATTGTTCTGAGGTTTGGTACGGTTAGGTTAGACAGGGTTATGATAGGGTTTAGGTAAGATTAGGATAGTTCTGAGGTTAGGTACCGTTAGTTTAGACAGGGTTATGATAGGGTTTGGTTAAGATTAGGGTAGGTCTGAGGTTAGGTTAAATGTGGGCAAAAGAAATACAAGTCACTATTTAATATACTGTGAAATTTCCTGAAGGAAATGCCATACATATCTGAGGTAAACCAGCCATTCACTCACCACTGTATACACTGGAAATGAGGAATTTTATTTATTTGTCTTTTCACCGTGACACAGAACCGTTCAGGTACGAAAAAATGCTGATTGTGCGCCCGGGCCTAGCTCAGTCAAAACAAACACCCAAACAAGTGACCAGTGTGATGTGCAAAGGCACTGCCATACTTAAAACCATTCCTGCACCACTAGTTTTCGAGTAAAATCTTAACAGAAAAATTTAAAAGCATCTTTTCTATCTTAACCTTCATTCTTATCTTCAATATGGGTTCCGTCAGGGACGCTCCACTGGCGACCTTCTCACCTACCTTTCAGACTCCTGGTCATCCTCCTTTCGGGACTTTGGCGGACGCTGTGCCATTGCACTTGACATCTCAAAGGCTTTCGATCGAGTCTGTCATAAATCTTTAATTTCCAAACTGCCCTCTTACGATTTCAATCCTTCTATCTGTGCCTTCATCGTTAGCTTCCTCTCTGGTCGTTCTATAGCTGCTGTTGTAGACGGCCATCGTTCTTCTCCTAGATCTGTCAACAGTGGTGTTCCTCAGGGCTCTGTCCTATCACCAACTCTCTTCTTTTTATTCATCAATGACCTTCTAAGCTGTACATCTAACCCTATCCACTCATCTTATCTCTGACCGGGGTAAAAATAATCTTGTTGTTTTTAATGCATCAAAGACTCAGTTCTCACACCTATCAACCCGATAAAATCTTCCACAAGTATACCCACTAATGTTTAATAATATTCAGCTTAATCCTGCATCGTACTTGAACATGCTCGGGACTTATCTTGGAAAGATCATATTACATCCCTTGTAAAATCTGCTTCCAAAAGATTGGGTGTGCTAGGCACACTTTGCACCTTCTTTACCCCTGCACAATTGTTGACTCTGTACAGGGGTTTTATCCGCCCCTGTGTGGAGTACAACTCTCATGTGTGGGGAGGCTCCCCACATACAGCTCTTCTCAATAGGGTGGAGTCAAAGGCTTCTCATTTCATTAACTCTCCTCCTCTTACTGACTCCCTTCAACCTGTCTCTTTGCTGCACTGTTGCATCTTTATCTCTTTTCTATCTCTACTTCAATGGTCACTGCTCCTTTGAACTGTCTGCATGCATTTCTCCACCTCTACGACGGGCACGTAGCACCCGTCTAGCAGCAAAGTCTCATCCTTTTTCTGTCCAACTCTATAATGCAAGAGATAAACGATACTCCCAGTCCTTCATTTATGCAACAGGTCAACTCAGGAACTGTCTCCCTCTGTCTGTATTTCCTGCTTCCTATGATCTCCAGTCTTTCAAACGCGGTGTATCCAGGCATCTTGAAATATTGGATCTTGAATTTGGCTCTCTCTTGTATTTTGTTTTTCTCTTGGAAGGAACGATTATTGTGGGCTCGCGGCCTTTGGTTCCTTCTTCCTCGCATTTAAAAAAGTATATGAACTTAGAAATTAAAAATTGGAATATCGGATTTTTTTTTTTTTTTTTTTTTTTTTTTTTTTTTTTTTTAAGCACAGAAACATTGCACTCCCCTTTCATATACAGTAAAAGAGATTTGCGCTCCTGCTGCTAAACAAATACACAAGTGACGAATGTGAAGCGCAAAACTTTGTAGCTGCCATTCCCCTTTGTATTCTGTTGTTTCTCCTCCTTGCCATATTTCCATGAAATGTAGTACTGCTAAAAGTAACAACTGACAGAATAAAATCTGTTACTTAGGTAAAGTTTGATGTCTCCATCCGAGTAGAACTCCATTCTCTTCTCAGTTCCTGTAGGCTGGCACGATGCTTAAGTACCCGAAATAAATGGAATGGCTGCGATCTTCTTCTATATGATTAATTTCAAGCTGATTGCCTTAGGTAAAAATGATATAAAACGAATACGTATTGCCATACAAAAGCGTTACCTGGCAACATTTCTGAAGCTTGATGCCAGGTGTTGCAATAAACACGTGCATGCAAGTATACATTGATACAGTATCTAAAACATATTTTTATGGTCATTGGTGTATCAGCAAAGAGTAAGTTTTTTATTTCAAGTACTGTACTTCATAAAAAATAATATCGAAGATATTAACTTAGCAGAAGAAAACAGTTTGCAATTATTAGTCACATGTCTTTGTTTATTATAGTGATATTCCTGTAATTCATTGTATCATAATAATATACTGTCTAAACAATATAAAGGGTTCTGGTATCTCGGAACACTCTCAATATTGCATTCTAAACATTTTAACTAAGAATGAATCAAAGCTATAAAGACATCAGAACCAAAATGCATGCCATATAAAACAGTCCGAAATGTATTTTCTGTTTACAGGATTTCCATGTTAGTTTTACATGAACTAAGATATTTTTTACAGTGAAAGTGCACTGCGTGCCTCTCGTGATTAGGGGAAAATGCAACCAGAGAGTAAAAAACGCAGTGATCAGTGAAACGGCGATAGCAGACGGACACTGATACAACGCTGCACCAAGAAGAAAAGTTGAAGGAACTAAGTACGAGGAGAGGGCTGTTCAGTCGAGCTGTACTTTGTGAGTTCTTCCACTCATGAGATGTGTATCCTCACAAGGGCTAATAAAGGCTCTGCATAAAGTAAGCAATTGTGCAGCATTATATAGTGTATGAAGTCGGTTTAGGTAATCCAGCCTGAATCTCTGAAGCGGATTTTGCAAGGGAAGTAATATGAGCTTTCCATGATAGATACCGAAAGAAGGAAACCTCAGGGATACACATTCATGATGTACCGAGTTGTATATTTCTGAATATTAAGGGATAATGTAATGGGAGTTACTTTCAGATAAGAAGATGGAGGACTCGAGATTTTTATGCCGTAAAAACAACAAGTTTTCGTTTACACCAGCCAGAAATTATATATACATCAGAAACCAGGTGTGCCATTATCTTATTATGAGTCTGTTTAAGTAACAGGTTTGGTGGACGTTGCGAGAGGCACATTGAAAACTGGAGGGTGGAATGGACGGGGCTAGAGATGCAACTAAGATTACTATGGCAAGGTGCCGCAAGGGACAGGAAGAATTTGAGTTGGAGAGTTCAAAGCGTTTTTTGCGAATGAACTTCTTACCAGAGTGGAGAACAGACTTAGCACGGTCCCAGGCAGAGAAATAAATGATACTCAGGGGTGGGTAGGCTCCGGTATCTTTTGTAGGCCTTTTCCTTTTTGTGGACAGCATTAGAACAAGTGTGATTAAATCAAGGTTATCTTGTAATAGTCTCAAGTTAAGAGAAAGGAATGTATACATCCATATTTGAGGCACACTCAGATGACTCTCGGTCATGTATGAAATAATCACTCAAAGGAAAATCACAGAAAAACTGCCTGAGGGCCTTCCTTCTTGGAAGGGTCCATGGGCCTTACTAGAGCGATAGGATAGGTTAAGATGATGAGGCTGTGATTGAAGGACCCCAGTAGATAAAAGATAAACAGATTAGGCACAAGGATTAAAGGTATGGAAGTGATCAGATATGCTGGAACTCTCCAAGGCAGTCAGGGATATGGGCAGAGTGCTGCAGAAGCAACTGTAGGTCACTAAAGATAGAAAATATATGGGCTTGTTCATCAGGTGTATCTCTAAATGAAGAAAGGAGTCAAAAGTGGTGATGAACATTGAAATAATCTAACATGGAGGTTTCAGAGAAAGGAGAAGCTGATTGGATGTGTTCCAACTAAAATGTAAGATAGTCAAAGAATTTTTCGATGTCAGTAGAATTAGGGGATAAGTACACACCACATATATTTAGTCAGAAAATGACACGATAGCCAAAGCCAGAAAGTGAGGAATTCAGATGATTCAATTACAGGTACAAGAGAGCAAGAAGTACTGCAGCCTACTAACACACACCAGCCACTTTTGGTTTTGAAGTGTGTGTAGAGAAAGTAAGAGGATACAGAGAAGGGTTTGCTATCAGTCGCCTCAGACAGTTGTGTCTCAGTGAGGAAGTGAAGGTGAGGTTTAGAGGAGGAGGGGTGGTGTTCAACAGTGAGAAAACTAGAGGAAAGGCCACGAATGCTGCAGAAACTTATAAAGAGCGAGTCCGGCAGTGGTTCCATGCACCTCAAATGGTGGTCACTGGATGAGGGGCAGATGATGGGGGATTGTGTGGTCAGCTCTCCCCCCCTCCCCGCGACTCCAGGGCTGGATGTTGAGACACCATTTTTGCTGAATTTCGAATAGGAAGTGTGGTATGTAATGTGAATGTAGATAGAAAGTTAGAGGAAACTGTATGAGAGGGGATGCTGGCCTACTCTCTGTGTTATTAAAACACTGAAAAAAAGTTCAGCAAAGGAGGATGGTCACAAGCTGGTCTCAAGGACTGATGAAATGGGAGCTCCAGCTCTACCCGTCACCATTTTCTCATCCACATTGGAAGTACCGTCCTGTTCAGCACATATAACAGCATTATTGAAAGACATATTCACTGCATGTCATGGGAGAAAGTTCCTGTTGGTCAGAAAGAAAAAGAAAACCAAAATCAAGGGCAGCTCTATATGGGAATCCTGGACCTGAACTGACCTTGACCTTAGCTTTTCTTTTTATGAGCTAGTGATGCTCGTGTACAGTGAACAAACTCTCTCTCTCTCTCTCTCTCTCTCTCTCTCTCTCTCTCTCAGGCTTGGTATCGAGAAGCGTGTTAGCAGTGGTGTAAACTGATGGGCGGTGCTGTGTGGATACTGTGGCTTGGCCTAACTGTGTGCTGCCTCTTCGCTCACTGCTGTCTGCCACGCTGCTGTGGTACGTACTTCAGTTTTATGCTATTAAAAGGAAAAGTACGTCCTTAAATGGAGTAGGAGGATGGTGGTCAATTCATGGGTGAGACAGTGACGAAATGTGTAAAATACACACACACACACACACACACACACACACACACACACACACACACACACACACACACACACACACACACACACACACACACACACACACACACACACACACACACAGCCTGCTGCTGTCATATCACAGAGCAATGTAACAAAATGATTATTTTCTCCTTAAAATTGGGAGGAGTCGTTCCCCTTAGCATAAGTTGACACGACAGCACTGGCAGGGCACGGCTGCACTAACACAACGTAACGAAGGCAGTAACAAGACATATCCCAGCACTGACATGACGTATCATGGTATAACAGCACTGACATACTGTAACATGACATTGCATGGGTGACAGAGCATTGCATAATAACGCCAATATGAGATCACTGACAGGTTGTTATAAACTGAAATACAGTTTTATTAATGGACAAAGGTTATATTGATCATTCACCGGAGACATGTTGTGGAAGAAACACGTGTATCATTTGTTAACTGACGGAAACTTTAATGATACATCGTCTAGCAGGTAAAATGCATCCATCGTCAGCACAGAAACCGACTGATTTAAGCTCTGATGATGAATCCATCTCTGGTGCTACGTTATCCATCGTTAGTGGGTTATATATATATATATATATATATATATATATATATATATATATATATATATATATATATATATATATATATATATATATATCTTGTCTCACTTGTTCCATGATGTCAGCTGACATTTAACTAATTTTCCTTTTCACTGTGTCGTCGTTTGACGAGGCAATTTGTTGAATCTATGAGCACTTGATTCTCCAAGAACCCACTTGACCATCTTTACAGCAGCGGCTTAATGTTTCACCAATCATTTGGGCCTTTTTCTTCCTTCCCATTTCAAGGGAAACCATCTTATGATGCCTGTATTATACTTAAGTTCTGTTGTTGGAAAGCACCATTCCCATCTAGTCTCTGTTTTTCTAAACTCTGTTTATGGCACCTGAAGAAACTGAGGTCTTTCTCTGCATACTGAAGGTGGATTATTGTCAAATGATGCTTCAGCTTATTAGGCCTTATAGAATAATCCCCCCAGCACTTTGAAACACAGCACAAACTGAGGTTTCTCGATGCCATCAGCGAGGATTTACGTAAACCTATACTTAATGTATTCATCATTGTACTTCGGCTTCCTATCAGCAATGGCAGCCATCGCAAATCTATTAAAACAATTATATATAGAATCACACAGAGATAAAGTTAAAATTTATGAGGCCACTTGCACCAAAGTGAATTACCGGAATTCACCACATTTAAAATCAATGTCTAAATAAAAATCGCCAGCGTCAAATGACTTTTACCAAACTCACATGATATATTTTTTACTACACTCAGTAAGTTAAATTTTATACAATATGAAGTGACTGGTTTTGAGTATTTCGTTTTTTGGCAAATAATACTGCATTCCTTTGATCGTTATTTTTTGCTTCTACTAAGTTTAAGATTCTTGACAGAAACTTTCAAGATAATAGTGTTGATGTTATTAATAGCACAATTGAAGCAAAATTCGTCTGTTGTCATAGTATCTACTAAATTTTC
Source organism: Coenobita brevimanus (assembly GCF_032717465.1). Taxonomy (NCBI): domain Eukaryota; kingdom Metazoa; phylum Arthropoda; class Malacostraca; order Decapoda; family Coenobitidae; genus Coenobita; species Coenobita brevimanus. The sequence goes on along the minus strand of NC_136961.1, from coordinate 32,762,375 downwards.
CGAATTCTTCCCGTGTGGCAGCTGGGTTCCGTCGTTGCCTTTACTTATGGAGAGATAATATTAAATCATGGTTATAGGTACTATTAAAAAAAAGAAACATGAACTAATTACCTATTTACTTATTGTGCATCCACAATAAGGAAGCTTCGTCATAACTATTTGTGGTATATAAGGTATGAATTTTGGCATCATAAACACGTCTGTGACCTTTAAAAATAGTTCGTCATTCATATATGGAACATGTACTTTAGATGAACCTAAGGTAGCTTCTTATTCAACATCAACATGATCTGAAGACAAAGGTGCGGAGGAAAGCATGGGTACATTTTACATTTGTCCCAATAACTGGGTAACGGTATACTTAACTGTAACCAAATACCTTTCAGATAAGAAGAGGGACGACAACAACATTTCTGGAAGTTAAATAAATAATAATAAATGTACATTAAAATATAATACCAGATCAGTTTCTTCACTACCGATGCTAAGTTTGCCGGATTAAATAATTGCACATTTTATACCAGAGAGTAAGTTATTATTAACTGTAATTGTTAAAAATTAAAGAAATATGTTTCCCTCCCAGCCAATGCTACAGGACGACACATTGCAGAAATCCTACCCCAGTACACAGGCGTCACTCTACTTAACAACGCCAAATAACCAACTCACACCGACGTGGTCGCCTAGACCTAACATTTGCCTCCACTGCATTGGTCGATTATCTTACGTGGGATATCAACTCTGGCATCACTAGTAACCACTATCCAGTTACTATCACCCTTCAGACCAGGGGCGTCATTTGGTGGGAGCAGCGAGGAGCGCTCGCCCCCCCACCCCCCCAAGCTTTCTTAGGGGCCTTCAAATCAACTACATTTAATGGAAAAAAATATATAAGGTTAACACCGTGAATTTAAAAACGATTTGTATTTAGCCTCAATACGTTTTGAGTGAAATATATCTTCTGTGTGTGTGTGTGTGTGTGTGTGTGTGTGTGTGTGTAATGATCACAATAATTTACTAGGTGTATTAGAGGATGTCAATGTAATATGTTCCTAGCCTGGTGTTCAGTTAACTTCAGTATCGAGCTGCCTTTTTTATTGTATTCTTGCTATCATTAAAAGTTTTTCTTCAGCTTAGGAAGTACGTACATGTAGGCATGAGTCTTAAGAGTTCATTTAGATCAGTGGTTCCCAAAGTGGGAGGTGGAAAGATCCAGAGGAGAGGTGAGGTACCGTGGAACCGTGAGGGAAAAAGGGACGGTAGGGGTGTCATAAAAGACTTTGTAGTTACTTGTAGAGAAGGTTTGTTGTTTAGTTGTCACTCTCGATTTCTTGTAGTAGGATTTAAAGATGAATACAGTGAGTGGATCTTAAATTATCATCTTCAGAGAAATCTAAGTTGAGCAGGGTATGTCTTACAGAGACAATATAATAAGTAAGTCTGGTTTAGCCCCTCTTTCTTGTTCACTCTCTCCACTACCTGTCGGTTCAAATGCTAGCCTCCTTCTGAGCTCTCCTTCCTAAATTCTGGTGAAACAGGGGTCGTGTCACGTGTGTTACACTGTGGTTGGAAAGTTCCAGAAACCTGTGTGTGAGTATGTGTGTATGTCACTAGGCTTTGTTCCCCTGCTATCTCGCTGACACACTACCTACATCATCCCCTTACATTGCTACTTCCTATCTGTCGTCAACATTTCCTCAGTTAACTTGCAAGATCATTTCCCTTTCCCAGGCTCGCATGGAGCTGTCTATCTATCTATTTATCTATCTATCTATTATGATTTGTAATTATAAAACCTGCCTGTTCTTCTCCAACTGATTCCTCTGTTATTTCGCTAACTCTGTCAATAAGTATCCTACCATATACATTTCTTCTAATATACTATAGCACTAGCCATGTGTGTGTGTGTGTGTGTGTGTGTGTGTGTGTGTGTGTGTGTGTGTGTGTGTGTGTGTGTGTGTGTGTGTGTGTGTTTGGGGCAGCCGAAACTACACATTCAAATCGCACCTAAATTGGCACAAAAATCGCAAAAAAATCGCTGATGTGAAAAGAACTTGGTCCCATCACCACTGATAAACTTTTAATATATTTAATAAGCGATCACATTTTGACCAAAAAAAAAAACGCCTCTCTCGGTGCCTGGCATAGGATCTCTGTAGAATTTTTTGCCCACAGCTATAACTAAATTATAGCAGTGCGAGAGCCCTCCGCAGGAGCACATGCGAGGGGCCCTAAGGGCCCACGAGCACTTGTATTACACTATGATGACAAATACCCCTATGTTTACCACATACTTCTTTTTCCCCTTTTCCTTTGTACAGGGGAATAATTTCCGGGCCAATCTGCACATCTTCCACATCCATTCTACCACTATCTTTCCCCCATGCTTCAGCATTTCACCACGCACTCCATCAATTCCTGGGGCTTTCCCCGTTTTAACTTCTTCATTGCTTCCTCAACTTCCATCCTACTAATGTCTTCCTCTCTTCTCACATCTCTCTGTTTCCCAGCCATTCCCCAGCCACTTACACTCGCATTACTTTCATTCTTTATGTTCAACAATACCCTAAAGTGTTTCCTCCATCTGCTCACTTTTTCTCCCTTCTCCACTAGTAATCTACCAGTTTTATCTTTCACTCCCCAACTACTTTGGCACCCTGTCTAATTCTCTTTACCTCTTTCCAGGACATTTTCTTAAGTTCCCTCCACTTTACACTTAAATTCCTTCCAAATTCCTCATCCACTCTCTTCTTACTCTCTCTTACCAATCTTTTCAAATCTCTCTTCCTCTCTATATATAACTCTGTCATCCGTCTCTCAACTTCTTCCACGCCCCTGTTTCTCATCCAATCTCTATATGCTTTCTTCTTTTGTGCCACAGCCTCTCTCACCTCTTCATTCCACTATGTTGTTCCTTGCATCCCCTTTCGTCTTCTCTTCATCCCACACACCATCTCACATGTCAAATTAATGTATGATATCTTGCCAAGTAACAATAATAATCTCTTGGAATTGGTAGAGTATAAAGCTGCTTTATGTAGAAAATACGACATTATTCACCATGGCACGTAGGCCACAAAGGGCACTACAAATAACTTTGCAAAGCAGAGAACACGGAGATATCCACTGTTGCAGTAGTTTATTCAGTTTTTAATGCAATAAATATACGTGTTTAGTTTTCAATTCCTCTGATGAATTTTGAAATTAATATATTATTCTTACCTGAGCATCTTCCAAATTTAAAAATCATCATTCTATTTCTCCCACCTCTTAGTGTAGTGCTTACTTTTTCACCTTTCTTTATATGGTCCATGATATTTTGGGGGCTAGTAAAGTAAAACCTTTCCATTTTTAATTCAATTACAAGTTTATAACTTTTCATTCTCAATTTTATATTCATTATATTTCCAATTGGCTATTTGAATGAAGTTAGTTTAAGCTTTCACCAAATACAAATATTTTAATTGGTATTTGGTCTATTATCCAAGTTCATTAGCATATAATGCAATGATGTGAACTTTACCATGCACTTTAAATTACATATTCAACTTCACACAGAAATACTGCCAATGCTAGATTATCTATTGTGTGTGTGTCAGGAAGTATTGGTTTAGTAAATAATTATATACAGGCTATATATTTGTTTAATGATTTAATTCTCTTAATATAGCTTTGCATGTGGCTTCAAAATGCTCGCTGGCCACACTCCCATGTGGGGAGGTGGGAGTAGGGGGGCCTCCTAATTAGCCTTTGTTTAATGATTTAATTCTCTTAATATAGCTTTGCATGTGGCTTCAAAATGCTCGCTGGCCACACTCCCATGTGGGGAGGTGGGAGTAGGGGGGCCTCCTAATTAGCCTATGCCCCCCTCAAGAAAAATTGAAATGACACCCCTGCTTCAAACCCCAGTCTTCCACCAAGTTGCTGCACAAGAGCCACGCTGGAGACTCGACAAAGCCAACTGGACCTTGTTCAAAGCCAAGATAGAGGAGTGGGAAGAATCCTATGAACCAACAGATGATGTCAATCAGCTGGAGCGTGACTTAACGAAAGCAATGCAGGATGCAGCAAATGCATCCAAACCAAAATACTACCCTGGGAAATCAGCAAGAAAGGACTGGTGGTATTATAAGGACAGAATTAAAGAATACAACCATCAGGCATGTATGGCACAGTGCAAATTCCGTCGAACTAGATCAGATCTAGACCTCGCCAATCTTCGAGCTGCAACCGCCCACCAACAGGAAGTAGCTGCAGAAGTAAGGATAGAGAAATGGCTTGAATGGTGTGCCACATTTAATGCATACACATCCCTGAGAGATCTCTGGCAAAAACTCCGCACTGCCACTGGACATCAGCCAAGATGCAGGCTTCACCATAATCCTGTGCAAGATGCTCAACGTCTTGCTGTGCAGTTTGCGGGTAGAACATACAGTTCCTCACTGCCCGCAAATATCACAGTAAAACTACAGGAAAATCAGCCAGAACGTCAACAAAGGGTTGATCAGGCCTGTGCTCAAGCCGATGACACTGAGAGATTTCACCCTTTAAGAACTCAAAGCAGCCATGAAAAAGAGCAAGGACACAGCACCAGGCCATGACCACCTCACATATTCCATGGTGGCACACATAGGGACGGCAGGTGAAGTGGCATTGCTGCGACTTATCAATACATCGTGGCAACAAGGTCAACTACCAGACATGTGGAAGAAGGCCGACATAATTCCTATATCCAAGCGCTCTGACCCAACATCTCACCGTCCAATCTCCCTCCTCTCTGTGCTGTGGAAGACATACGAACGTCACATACTCACTCGGCTTAGATACAAGCTGGGGACACCCCACGAGAACCTTCACGGCTTCACCAAGGGTCAGAGCACACAGCTACCTTACTTTCCCTCGTGCATGGTAACAATGCTGTCGTAGTTTGCCTGGACTTGGAGAAGGCTCTTGAGCTTGCCAACCCCCTCGCCATACTCGATGGCCTAGCCAGGAAGATTATCCAAGGACGACTCCTGCATATGGTGGCAGATTACTTGCATGGCCGGCAAGCCAGAGTCAAACTACAAGGCTATTACTCTGACTACCACTACGTAGAGAATGGCACGCCCCAAGGAGGAATCTTTAGCCCAACATTATTCAACATCCTAATGACGATGCTACTGGATATGAAACTCCCCGAGGGCTGCACTCTAATATCCTATGCGGATGACGTTGCCCTCATTGTCGCTGGTGGGCATGGCCCCAGGATCCACACTACAAGAAAAGCCTTAAATATTCTGCAGGATGCCTGTGATGATCTAGGCCTAAAGATTTCTACCACCAAAACTAAAGCAATGAGGTTTGGGAAACATAATATCAAGCTGTATCTAAAGATTTACGGTCAAGACATTGAATGGGTAGCAAAGTTCCAGTACCTTGGAGTGTGGATTGATCAAAACCTTACCTTTGTACAAGAAGTCACTTATCTCAGGGATCGAGTGAATTCCTGACTACGTCCCATGCCAGCGTTGGCTTTTCGAAACAATGGCTGCAAGTGCCGTGTGTTGAGGGCCTTTTAAACACATCCCATCCGATCAGTTATTGATTATGCTGCCCTTACAATCACTGGACTCAGTAAGAACCAGCAAAATCGCCTTGAAGTTGCTCAGAATCAGCGTGCCCGTGTACTGTTGGGGGCTCCCAGATGGACACTGACCGACAATGCCCTAGAAGGGTGGCAGCTTACAACTCTGTATCAGAGGGCTCAACGACTGTGTGCCAACTTTGTTGCGAAGATAATACAGTCACCAGAAGACAGCAGATTCCGACAGAAATTTGTCTCTTCACTTCAGCAAGGGCAAGAAATGCTTCCTCTAAACAAATGGTCAGGTAGAGCAGTGAAAGCTCTCTGGAAATTTGAGTTAGAAACAACACTGTTACAGAAGGGACCTGATGGACCCAGCCCTCGATACACACCGCCACCACCATGGGCACCACCTCCTCCCACGTACAGCATCATGCCTGGCCCACATCGAAGTTTAAGCGAGGCAGCCCTTAGACAGAAGGCTCTTCAACACATAGCAACTCTCCGAATAAACGATACCTCCATATATTTCAATGATGGCTCAGTTGACGACAAATCTAAAAGAGCAGGAGCCGCTTTCATTGCTGATTCCCTCCTTCCCATTAAAATATCAATCACGGGATGTTGCAGCTCACTTCTGGCAGAAGCTGTGGCCATCCAGCAAGCACTAACTCACGTACTCACTACCCACCAGAAACATGCGATCATCAATACAGACTCACTCTCCCTCATCTATGCCCTCCAGCAGACACCCCAAAGAGACAACATCTCACTCATTACAGATATATTGGCACAGCTGATGCAGCTGCAAGAACATGGAAGACAAATCATCATCAACTGGGTCCCTGGCCTTATGAATATAGCAGGGAACGAAATTGTTGGTAAGGCTGCCAGAGCAGCCTGCACCCAACCTAATCCCGACTTTTGCGTAAACTTACACCCCAGCAGAGCTAAACTGTAGGAGGAAGCAAGGCAGAAGGATAGAAAACACTTACCACACACAAGACAGCTTCACAACACTCAGTTTCTGCCAAGTGGTACAGGACCGTCATTCAATGTGACCCACCAGCTCTCAACACCTCCACTACCAGGGCTGAAGAGCAACACTTATATAGAATTCGACTGGGTTGGATGTGTAGATGGAAGCGATGTGAACACCCGGCTGAGCCATGTGCACACTGTAACACCCCAGCCAGCAGCCTTGATCACTGGCTCCTTACCTGCCCCGCCACTGCCTTCCTTCACAGGGGACCCAACATCACTGCCACGGGCATCACACTACGTTTGATTCAAGGCTGGACCACCTACACGAAGGAACAGGTGGCTCTCCACCCACCACCACGTTAACCTACACTCAACACCTACAACACTGTGATACGCAAAAACACTAATAACAACATAATATTGTTATTGTAGTTGTACAGTCGGCCTAAGAAGTGACGGCGGAGTATCCAGTAGTTTTCGGTCACCGTTAGTGCACATACTCTTCCTTATATTTCCACGAGGTGAAACCTAATATGTAGTTGTTACAAAAAACAATAAATCAGTGCCGAAGTACCCGTATATTTCAAAATTGTAGGAAGCATTCCGTTAATTACGATAATAGGAAATCCTAAACGGAAGTAATTGAAATTTCACGACTATCGCTCTGCGACAGTCAGGAATAATTTGCGTGTATGGTAACACGCAAATTTTTTTTAGTAGCGTAAGACTGAGCAAAAGGGAGCTTCAATAAACAATTAAAAGTAGTAATTATTATTTATAAAATAAATTCCGTTACAATACAAGGAAATAATTTAAAGTCATTTATTTCCGTTTCCAATGTCTCCATGGACCACGACAGAAAGCGGGAAGGCAGCGTAAGCCAGTAAGCTATTTTAAGTGTTTCGATCAACACGCACGATAGGAGATAACATTTACTCAAAGACATGCAGTTATTACACTCCCTTTAGCCAGTTTCCCATTAAGTAAAATCTCTGGATTATTTAATATAAGCCAGAGGCCTATCGGTGAAAGAAGTATAAAAACAGAACCTCGAAATTTGCCTAGAGTCGGAGCTCCTTGGAGAATGCTGACTTTAGT
>NC_136961.1:32734727-32749727 GCF_032717465.1 Coenobita brevimanus | reverse complement strand
GTCACAACCTCACTCTGTCATCACTGTCTGGCACGACTGCACAGGCAAGAAGTGTAAGTTTCAACGTATATACGAGTATTGTAATACTTTAAGTTAGTGAAAAAGATGGTAAATGGGATCCTCCCCTCCCCCCCCCCTCTCTCTCTCTGTACCCTACATTCACTTCACCCTTCCTTCCTCCCCTATCTAACCCTCTGTACCCTACATTTACTTCACCCCTCCTTCCTACCCTATTAAACCCTCTGTACCCTACATTCACTTCACCCTTCCTTCCTCCCCTATCTAACCATATGTTCCCTACATTAATTTCACTCCTCCTTCTTTCCCTGTCTACAGTAACCCTCCTTCCTCTCCTTTGTACCCTGCATTTGCTTCACCCCTCTTTCCTCCCCTATCTAACACCATGTGTCTCATACATCTAACCCAGCTGATTCCCAAACAAAGCTTCGTATCTGGAGAAGATGTAAGATATTTTACGTGATCGTACAACATTTTTGTCCGTAATGGAAGACTTATTCACAGTAATACTCAGGTGTGAAGATAAAATAAACAGATTTTTATGCACACTTAAGGGTAAGAGCATTATTAGTGACTGTTTGTTCACAACTGTATGTAAGTGGCCTTCCTAAGATTCATAAAGAGGGTGTCCCTTTACGTCCCATCCTCTCTGCCATGGTACGTGTAATTACGGCTTATCAAAATTCCTTGTCCCATTGCTATCATCCATTACCACCAATGAGTATACTGTGAAAGATTCTTTTAGTTTTACTAAGGAGCTGATGAATAAATCGTTCGGTGACTGTGTTTTGGCCAGTTTCGATATCAAGTCTCTATTTACGAACATTCCTGTTGCTGAAATTATCAATATTTGTTTGGATCGTTTATTCTCTAGTACTCATAACAGTAATGTACTTGATTCTTCTCAGTTTAAGAAACTTCTGGAACTGGCAACTAAGGACAGCATATTTTTATTTGACAATAAAGCATATAAACAATGTGATGGTGTTGCTATGGGATCACCTTTCGGACCGACACTAGCCAATGCTTTCCTGGTGCTACCACGAAGAGCGATGGCTGGCTGAGTGTCCTACTGATTTTAAACCCTTGTTTTAACGTCGTTATGTTGATTACACCTTTATGATTTTTAGGTTTACTGATCTTGTCTCGTTGTTTCTCAGTTATTTGAATTCTCAACATGGCAACATCATGTTCACCTGTGACCTACAAAGTAATACTTTAGCATTTTTAGATATAAATATTCTCCGTTGGGACAATAGTTCTGAAACTGCCTTATACACGAAGCCAACCTTCACTGGATTATGCATGAAATTTTCCTCTTTCCTCCCACTGAGTTATAAACGTAATCTAGTCAGCACTCTCACCCATAGAGCTTCTGAGTTATGCTTGAATTATTTTTATCTTGATAAGGAATTTAATTTTCTTAAAGATTTGTTGTTTAAAAATGGTTTCCCCAAAAGATTCACCGAAACGTACATTGGTAAGACCCTTAATAAATTTATTATTGTTTCAAAGGTCCAAGTCATTACTGTTCCGAAAAACACTATATACTTTGCCATAACATACACGGGACCCCTTAGCTTCACACTGAGGAACTAACTTAAAAAACTTCTAGCTTAACAATTCCCACAAGTGTCACTTAGAGTTGTATTTAAAACCCAAAAAACTGTCCAGAGTTTTTTCAAGGTAAAAGACACCATTCTCTCGCACAAGCATCCGTTGTTTACCTCTTCACGTGTGCCAACTGTAGGGCGACATATATAGGTAAAACAAAAAGACACCTAAAGACACGAATCCATGAACACTTAGGTCGTTCAGTTCGAACAGGCCAGTTAATCACCAATCCACCACACTCAGCAATATGGGACCACTCACAACAACACGACCATCCTTTCTCTCATTCCCGTGTGTATGTGTGTGGATATTTGCCCCACACTTGGTGGGGCACGGGCAAACAAAGAGCCCGTCAGGGAAGTAGCAGAAGGTGGCTCTCTGAATGAGAGCATAGCGGGGCCGACGACTACTGGCAGAGGAGGCAGCAAAGGCAGGGAAGGGCCGTGAGAAGGAGAGCAGGCAAGCACAACGATGGTCGTGGAGGGCAGTGAGGGACGTGCAGAGGTGGACAGAGGCGCGGCGCCAGGTGGAGGGCGCCAACGAAGAACTGCAGGTGGAAAACCGCCCCGATATTGCCCTTAACCCCCTTGCCCCTGGTCGAAAAGGCGATGCAACACTCTCCCAGCTCAACAGCAGGTGGAAGCCGAGGAGGGAGGCCCAGTCACGGTCGTAGGGAGGGCAGGCCCCGGTCCAGGTAGTGGTGGAGGGAGGGTCATAGGCTGGTCGGCGGGTGGAGGAGCCTCGACCTCCTGGTCGGCAGGACCTAGGCCGTCTACCTCCAGGTAGAAGGGACAGGCCAACCCTCCTCGGTGCTGCTAAGAGCTGGTCCCGCCGCGGACTGGATGGAGGTGTTGCCTCGGCGAGCGGTGAGCTGCGAGTGTCTCATTCCCACTTCACAGTTCTTGGTGGTAACAGGAATGACACGGACCTTCCCATTATGGAAGCTTTGTACCATTATCGCTTTAATCCTTCAATCAGTGGCGTGGCTTCCTGTGAACTGTTTTGTTTCCCACTTTAGGTACGTTTCTTACACTATTGCACTTACTGTTTTATAGAAACGTTTTGCTTGCGTACTCCTACCCCCTTCATTTTAGATCTAATTCTTATTGGTTTACGAACCTGGTATATTAATGGACTTCGTTTTTGTACTCTCATGTTTTTAGTCTTGTTTTGATTCTTAGAAGATATAAAAATCTTAACTGTGTATATTTCTCGATTGTAGATTTTGTTCTGAAGATGGAATAAGTATTTTCCGAAAAGTCAGCAAATAAAGACCCAAACTTCACCACGATGTTTGTGTTCTGCTTGGTGATCCTCTTCCTATATATATATATATATATATATATATATATATATATATATATATATATAGTGGTATGTGCGGGCGCTCACCATTCATTTACTTGATGTAGTGCTACACTCGGGTGCCTGCCCTTTCCTCTCTTCCTTCCTTATTTCCTACCTTCTTCTTCTGTATTTTCTTTCCTTCATTCTTTCCTCTTTCTTCTGCTACGGGCCACTCCACACTGAGTGACGAGCAAATGGTTTCCTGTACACCAGGAAACAAATTACTATACTACGTTACTTGGTAACTATATAACTGAATTATGGCGCCTGGTGGTTTAGTTGGTAATTAAGGCGCTCCAGTCGGATTGAGCTGGTGCACTTTTCTCTCCAAGGGGTGGTTGGGGTTTAATGCTCACGTAATGCCACTCAGGGAAGACTCAGGCTAGTCACACGGTCAAAAAAATAAATGAATAAATAAATGAATAAATTCCAGTTTATTAATAACAGAGGGTAAAACTTGCTCCTATATAAAGGCCAGAGAACTCCAAAATATCATATCCGTATCATGTCAGTAAGACGTGGCGCCTAGACACTTTATTATGCAGCCACCTCCTTGTGGTGAGTTCCGAGTAGTGCACGGTCACACTGTGACCGTCCACAATTCAGAACTCACCACGAGGAGGTATCTACAAATGGAGTTCCACACCTGACCCATCCCATCCACCCTTCCATTAAACTGGGCCAGATTTACTCTGCTTTGTTATCCTTCTTTGATACGAATGATGGCATTATTTTCCTTGATTTGAGTATGTTTCATATGTACCCATCTTTGTTTCTGTAACCATTAACTTTTGCAGATGCTTCAGTCACAACCTTTACTGTGCGTTCAACTGACTGAGTATGGCAAGAATACTTTGGACACAGCTTTTCCACAAGTTCAGGACTTTCAACCAAACCATGTAGTTCAACAACAGTCAAATTCTTGAGAAGTGGTGGTTCTGTAATATCCACCACATCCCAAATGATCATTTGAGTATAATGAGCTGCCCCAAAATTTATCTTTGGTACTCTGAATTGTCCTCTTTCTTGTCTCGAGTTGTTTCTTGCTACTAGAATTTTCTTCACAGCATCTCTTCTGATGTCAATATCTTCATCAAATGCCATGCACAAAAGTATGTTTTCCTGATAAGCATAGAAAGCATCTGTTTGAATTGCCTGGGTAGCAGCCTTATATGTTCCCAAGCATTCATCTTCCATATATTTGATCTTGGTAACAACATTGAATAGATGTTTTTGGCCTTTGACGCAGGAAGGATTTTTCTTAACCTCAAACCAGGTCGGAATGTATACAGTCATCAAATATTTGGCTAATGTTTTCAGTGTTTTCGAAGGAAGAGGCACTGAGCAGTACAATTTCAAAATTCTTGCACATGCTGTCAGCCATCTTGAATGTGCTAATGGGCCTGGTTCAACTGAAGAGAATGATGCAGGAAATTTTCCAGATGACACTGCATACTATATGGTCAGAATACATTTTGGTCCTTACTTAAATCTAGCTCTGAATAGGTCTCATGAAACTTCTTCGCATCATCTACTTAAATTGATTCAAAATTTAACACAGGGAGGTTACTAACTGTTTCTCCTATCTTCTTTCAAATCTTTTCTTTGAATGCTTTGGGCCCAGAGGTTTCACAATCCAAATGTTTAAATATACTGTATACCGAAATGGAAGCTCATTGAAATGTGACAGACATATAAGCCACTGCAAAGGGCGGTTATGAAAATCTTCAATCAATTTTATTTCTCCGCCTTTTGTCCCTGTATTAAGAGGTGTACCATCACACCCTACAGCAACAAGCATCTCAGTTTTCAGCCCACAGGTCATCAAGCACTCAGAAATAGCAGCTGCAGTTTCTCCATCAGGAGTTACATGGTCAAGGTATGCAGGGCCTGGCTCTATAACTAATGAAACGTGTTCCTCTAATATGCTTACTTAGTGAATGGACAGACAACCATTTTCATCTTTTCTCTCTTCCAGTGTAAATATTTTGTCTTTTACTCCATCAAAATACAGTGCTGTTATGTCTTCCATTTCTATATACTGAAGTTTTTCTCTGCCTGATTTTCTGGCACGTGTTACTTTTGGCTTGTCTATAACAAATTTCTTGTTTTCGGGTGAAACAAGTCCAGCACCCACTAGAGCGGAAGTGGCAATTGAAGCGGCATCTCTATTACTCACACCAAATCAATGAGCATCTCTTTCAACCAGTTCACAATTGATTCGCATTCGTGATATCTTAATTTTTCCCTCTTTTATTCTACACTCGGACAATATATTTCATCTCTACCATCATTTTCCAAACTATTATCAGCATCATTCATTTCCTCCATCCCACTTTGACCTTTCAGACAAATAGAATCGCAAGTTTTCATTTTGTAGTTCTCTGCATTCCGTTTCCTTATTGCTAGTTGTAGCAGGATTTTCGTTTTTGTATCCACTTTTCCAATGTACATCTATTTCCTCTTTGATCTGAAAGAACTCTCATTCAGTTACAGGCACCTTTCTTTTCTTTGAACACTTACACTCTTCGAAGGATTTACATTTGCAACAGGAGATATCAAATAGCTCCTTCTGCATATGAGTTTTGTTATTTTCAAGCTGTTTGTTGTAGCCATCTTTCCCCTTGTTTTTCAGTCGAGTCTTTTACATAGAATGGTTGTCAAAGCCAGCTGTGTAATTCTTATTAGGTGAACACAAGGAACTGAAGCGTTTTCCCAAAGACACCGAAGTTCTGATCCAAGATCCTTCGCTAGTTCCTTCACAAACACTTTTGATTTTTTTGTTTCAGCAAAAAGTAAGTGTGCCTTCACATCCCACTTCTTTGGAAGTTGCTTGTCACTAATAGTTCTTAAAGTGCCAGAAATATCATGAGTTAAGGCACACCGAGTAATGTGAACCATATTTGTAGTTCTCCAAGATATTTAGTTAAGTATTAATACCTGAAAAAAAAAAATAATATGAGGGCAAAGAATAGATGATTAAATACAAACACGAAATACAAGGCCTGACCTATAAGACTCCTACGACGGCACTGATGCGCCAGATTCAACTAATGGTGAGATATTAACGAGGCAGGCGCAACCTTCATATGAACATAGATTACACCAAAATTTTGCATACATGATATTTTCATTATGGATTAACTTCACAAGTTGGATTTTTCTACCCGGTCTAATATATATATATATATATATATATATATATATATATATATATATATATATATACACACACACACACACACACACACAGTATATACACACAACTCAGTGTTTAATTATATCGTAAATGTGTCTTATTTTAGCTGATACTGTTACCTCTTACAAAATTAATCACCATTTCCAATGTGTCTTCCATTTGTTCAAATGATGGTAGTGTGAAGACCAGACAAAAGATAAACGTTGTTGTGTCATTGTGGTTTGGAATCAAATACAAATTTCCATTACGGTACATTTTTGGTATATATTATGTAAATGTACACTTCCGTAGGGTGAAATTTAGGATCAATGTTTAGAACGATAAGCTGAGGAATTTTTTAGATGGTGACGAGGTTGTACTGTGTGACTGTGGTGGTGGTGAGTGACGACCCAGCCTTCCTCGCTGCCTTCTCTGAATCCTCCTTCAAGAGCCACCTCCTGCTGGTCCAGACAACGAAGCTGCTAGCCTTCACTCACCTGCCTCTTCACCGCCTCCACACCCTCCACCATCTTCAAAAGACCCTATCACGTACAAACTCACTCATCTCCGTCGTCAATGACAACTCAGCTGATTTCCGGTAATTTCCATCAGCCAAAAACATCATCTTCATAACAGTTTTATCATTTCTGTCCGTCATTATCATAACTATTATGAGTATACTATAAATGCTACTGCTACTATTACTACTACTGCTCCTACTACGACTACGACAAAGACAACTACTACTGTAGGTGCTAGAACGTATTAAGAGAAGTACCTTGAAATGGTTTGGCCATGTGGAGAGAAGCGTGTGTGTGTGTGTGTGTGTGTGTGTGTGTGTGTGTATGAGGTGAACGGTGGTAAGTAGAGGGGGAATCAAGGATGAGACAGAGAGATAGGGTGGAGAGGTAAATGAAAGGGTGTGAGCTGCATAAAGAGCAACCTGATGGAGGACAGAGTGGCATGTACAGTAGGCGATTCGTTCGTGGTAACCCCATCGGGATTAAGGTATCTGGTTATAAATAAATCAACTTATCATCAACCTGATCATTATCATCATCATCATCCAGTTTCCCACTTTAAAAAATTGGAAGTGCACTGTACGATCCACAGACAGGAAATAAAACACACCAATAGGGCAACAACTGCCTAGTGAAATGGGCCATACATCCACTGACCTATGATTCAAACCACTTAAATCATGGTCTGTATTAAAGAATATATACAAAATCCCTGATATTGTCCGATTCTCTAAATAGAGGCCTCTGGTAGTTAACCCGCCCTGTCCCGTTGACGTATGGGTACGTTGCAATGATTTGCATTTGCCAGTCCCGGCGACGTACTGGTACGTCGTGCAATTGCAAAGTGCATAATTTCGACAATTTTCAAATTTCGCGCTTGATTTTCGGTACATATCCTCGCATGACCCTCCCCTACCTGCCACCAGGCGGGGACACTCAGCGACCCCACGCGACCCGCGCTAACCCGCAGCTCGTCCACTCACCTGGTAGCAACAGTCCTGCTCAGACATGGCTACGAGAGGTCTCTCAGAGGTCGAAATTCAAGCCACCCTGGACGCCTTTAAAGGCGACAGTGATTCCCCACTGGACGACGAGGTTGTTGATAAAGATTATGTGCAGCCAGATTAGGAGGAAACCACCAGCAGTGATGAAGAAGTCCCGTCCCCCAGGAAGCGGCAGTACTTGACTTACTGTGCTGCTAGAGAGGGGCAGCTAGCCAAGAAACCACGTGCAACATCCTATGCCCAGCCACAACATGATGTAGAACCCGAATTCGACGACGAGGACGAGGATGGAGTCGTGGGACGTGCTGCCCCGAGCACACACTATGTCGGACGAGCAGGTATGGACCTAGTATTTTGTTTGGGGAGGAAGTGCCGTGGAGGGAGTGGGGAGTGAAAGGGAAAGTGCAGGGAGGAGTATGGAAAGTGAGAGTGGCGTGAGTGAGTCATTGCTCTCCCTAGGTAGTGTGAGGTGGCAGAGTGTATCACGTGGGCGAGTTCGGGTGTGTTCTGTATCACATGGGGTTGTGATGGAGGGGGAAGATGGGGAGGAACCACTCCCCAGCACGTCTTATGCTCCCCAATATTCCCCTACTTCATCCCCACAGCCCCCTAATGTTCCTCAAGGGCATAAGGGTAAGGGAAAGGGAAAGGGTAAAGGCAGAGGGAAGGGGAGTGACAGTGGGGAAGCCCTCCGCACTCCTTCTCCCCAACCTCCCCCACCAGGATATCCTCCCCACCCAGACGAAGACGGTGATGGGGATGAGGGATTTGTGGGATGGAATTGGGAGGATGGGAGTGATTTTTCTCCCCTCATTCACCCCTTCACTGAGCAGGGGCACTCTGGCTGCATTGCTCCCGGAATTCACCGTAATTCCACCAGGTTGGATTTTTTCCACCTGTTTTTTAGTGAGGCATTCGTGGAGCAGATTGTTTACCAAACCAACCTTTTTGCAAGCACCCACTGCCGTGAGAGTGAAAGATTGGGAATAAGGAGTAGGCATTCTATCATATATGATTACCCTGTCTCCCTTTCAGAAATGTTCCTATTTTTTGCCCTGGTCCTTTTGATGGGTATTATACGAAAGAACAGAATTCTGACTTACTAGACAAGGGACCCTGTTATGTTTACCCCAATATTTGGGCATGTGATGAGCCGTAATCGGTTTCAACAAATTTTAAGTCGCCTCCATTTCTATGATGCTCATGATCCTGCAAATGCGAATGACACAGATAAGATGAGGCGAATTAGGTTGGTCTTTGCTCACCTGAGGCAAACCTTTCGTTCGTCATTTTATCCCTATAGAGATCTCTTCATAGACGAGAGTCTCGTGTTGTGGAGAGGTATTATTTCATTTAGGCAGTATATACCCAGCATAAGGCACCATTTTGGGTTCAAGATCTTTGTTATGTGCGACTGTAGGACTGGATACGTGCAAGACATAGTCTTGTACACCGGTGCACAGACGGACATATTAGAAGATCGGAGTATTGGACTGTCAGGAGCAGTGGTAAAGACAATGATAGAAGACTACCTTCATCGTGGTCACGTCCTCTACCTGGACAACTGGTACACTAGCCCTCTTCTCGCTCGTTATCTTCACATGCATGAAACGGGAGTCTGTGGAACCGTGAAGGTGAACCGGCGTCACATGGCCAAGGTAGGGCAGAAACTTGACAGGAATGAGGTTGTCTTCTTCAAAGCCAACAACATCCTTGCAACTGTGTGGAACCATAATAGAGAAGTAAGCCTCTTGTCAACGGTTCACCGCCCCTTGATGCACCGTACTGATTCCGTTGATTACCGGAGCGAGAACAGGCGTCACATTTGGAAACCTGAGTGTCATGGACTATAACATAAACATGCGCCTGGTGGACCAGTCAGACTCCATCATATCGACGGTAGAGTGTGCCAGGACCACGATGAAGTGGTATAAGAAACTGTTCTTTCACTTGCTAGACATCACTGCTCTCAATTGCCACCACCTTCACGCCATGACAACAGGAGTTCAGGAAACCTTTGAAGGGTTTGTGAGGGAGCTCACAAGAGAGATGTTTGCACGTTATGCTGTTGAAAGGCCCCAACATCGCACCCGCACTGTCCCTATTTCCCAAACTCCCCTGAGAATATCCGGCCGCCATTTCCCCACTCCTATCCCTCCCCAGCCAAACAGACCTAGGCCCAAACGCAGGTGTCACGTGTGTAACAATTCCCGGGTGAGACTCACCACACAGAGGAAGGACACCCGCTATGCGTGTGTCGAGTGTGACGTGGGTCTCTGTATTCACCCATGTTTCAGCGAATATCACACGTTGATGCAATTCTAATATGGTGTGAATGTGATAGGACGCTGAAACTATGAAGTAAATGCGACAAACAGACACTCAGTGAAATTATCAGTCATGTTGATCTGAAAATATTAGTATAAAGTACATACGGGTATAACATAAGTGCAAAAATTGTAAGTGTATAAGTATGCTGTAAGTGGAAACATACCTAGCGAGGGTTTTATGATGCGATATTCTGTCGCTCAGTGCAATAAATAAGGCCCGTAAATATGTAATTATTATTATTGGAAATGCTAACGGGTATAATATAAGTCCAAATTATTGTAAGTGCTGAAATATATTCTAAGTCAAAATATTCCTAGCGTGTGTATAGAGATGCGATATCCTGACGCTCAGTTGAATGAATAAGGCCCGTAATTATGAAAATAGAAGTCAACAAGTGGGAAAGTGTGTAATATATGTGAAGAATTAGTATATAAGTGTTTGAGTATTATGTTGGTGGAAACATTCATTGCGAGGGTATTTTCATGTGACATTCTGACGCTCACGTGAATAAATAATGCCAGTAAGTATGTTTAGTGCAGTATTGGGGTGTACATGTGTGTAATGTAAGTGGGAAAGCATAATTGGAGTGAATAAATAAAGTAGAAGATGAAACACGAGAGTGTGAGATTGTGCTTGCTACGTGAATATGCGCTAGCATTTCCCTAAATGCCCTCGTAATGAATGTAAATAATTGAAAACATTTTCAGTGGTGGAGGAAAGGTTCTATGTAAAGGGAAAAATAATAGGAAAGTGATAAAACTATTGGGTATGTTGAAATACGAATCATAGTGAGTGCGCTTAGTAAGCCGATGTGCGCTAAACTTATGCTGCATGTCATCATAATGAATGAAAACATCTGAAAACATTTACAAACAGTAGAAATTGGTAAAATGTCATTGAAACAGAAGTATACAAGTAGAAAAAATGATATGTTGACTGATACAAGAAACTTAGCATATAGCATGTTACGACTCGGACCTAACTCGCTATGCTCGCGCGATGGTACAATGCTTATTTTTCATATATATGTGTCTGAAATCCGTTATATTTCTACTGTTATTGTTTATTAGTTCAAATTCAATAAATATAGAGGGGTTGTGTGTTGTTTCTCCCAATATTCCCTACCATAGAAAACGTGAGTGCTTCACACGTCAATGATAGAATACGACACCTGGCGCGGTGGACCTTACCTGTTCCGACCACTTATAGACCACGGTAAGCCCTTTCTTGGTGATTTTCCTTCGTTTCTCAACCAAAGCGGAAGTTTTAGCCCAAATTTTTTTTTTTCCAAAATAGCTCGGGACTGGGGGATGTCGGAGGTGCGGAAAACCTCGGGACGTGATGGGTTAAATAATTAATAAGACTATATTTTCTCAGGTATTATAATTGCATTGACTATCATGCCTTTTAGTACTTGCTGCGCCGACGATAATTAGAAAATTCTCAAAATGTACGAATGCTACAGTACTACCACAGCCCTGGCTCATCTAAATCAGGGTGGGAGGGCTGAGATTTGAAACATCAGCTCTTTTTCATCTGTCCCATTATTATACCCACATGCCAGATGTAGCAAGGACGAGTGTGTGTGTGTGTGTGTGTGTGTGTGTGTATTTATTAGTCCGTCTTTCTGTGAAGAATATAATTCGGAAAATTTTGACAGTATGGACCAGACTAGTTGAAGAGTTGAGAGTCACACAGGCAACTAACTTTTTGTTTTTGTTTTGTTTTTTTAGCAAAAAGACAAAGGTCATGGCAAAGTCAGCTGTAAGAACTTTGGCCCAATATACACCAAACTGGTTGGGTGAATTGAGGTTAAGGCAAAATAATGGTCGGGACAGACACAATGAGGTGCTTAGTCATCCAATATCCTGGGATACAAGGCTGTGCATCATCCACGTTACCTCATTTATCTTCCTTACATGTTGCCCTATGCACTCATTAAACCTCTCATCCCATAATGAGTGAATGGACACCTGAGTCGAGTGAGTCAGGTGCCCACATCATGATCTGAACCATGATGGTATCGGGCTGGCAGCTACACAGTCAGCAATGCTAATCACTCATTCACCGCGATGACTTTACACCAGCTCAGGTTAGGCAAGGATTATATGTCAATATCCAAAGATAATTTTACAGCATTTCAGATTTAGCAAGATTTTGTGTGTGTGTGTGTGTGTGTCAATGATCAAAGTCAATGTCACATGGCAAGATCAAATGTTCAGCGCAATAACTGATTCCTTATTCGATTTCGGCCAAAACTTGGTGGCAGTTTTGAGGGCCAGTCTTGGATGAAAACATTCAATATTAAAGGTAAAGATCAAATGGGTAAAGCCAGCTCAGGTCTGATCAGAACTGAATCGAATCTGGTGGAATGACTGAGGTCGGATAAGGATGAGCTATTTTGAATATTAAAACAGTTGAAGGTCACGGCCACAGGACAAAGTCAAATGCTTGGCCCTTTGATGAATACTGGAGTATGGCATGGGAGTTGCACTCTGTGAATGCTTCTTCTTCTTCTTTGCAGCAAATTGTGTTCTAGTGGCTCAGCGTCATCTAAACGGATGTAGCACATAAGGGTCTATAACACAGGGATGGCTGGGGGTCATTGTTCGTATATTGTCATAAGGGGAGGAAGCAGCTGGTCACCCATACCTTACAAGGATGTAGTCACTGGAACGCCTAGCTCTGGGTCTCTGCGTTCTTAATATGGCAGAAAGGCTTGTATGACACTACAAAAGAACAAGAAGCAGCACTCAGGGAGTGCCAAACCCATGTTCAACAATTGCTCAACAGCCCGAACACTGGCTTACGCTCTATGACCTTAGACCAACTGTTCTCAAAACCGAATTTATTTATCCTTGCCTTACGATAAATTTTTCTTTCTGCTTTGGAGGAAACATATTCAGAACTGACTTAAGTGTACCGCGTGTCCTCGACCTTTGATATGTTACTCTCAGAATGTTATCCTAGACTAACGCTCAACCCTTCCTAATAGCATGATCCAAATCGAATCAGAGCTGCTAATGCTACACAGTAAAAAATTTGATTATGATATATACCCCTGACATTTAACTGATTATTTTGAAAATACATTAGCTTCATCGATGCTCTACCCTTAAATCATCCATAAAAGTTGGTCTGAATTACATAAAAACTGCTTAAATGGACCTTGTCCTTTAATCTACTACTCTCAAAAACAACAGGTCAACCACTGAAACAACAGGTCAGTCACTGGGCTGATTCTTAAATTTTCCGCCAAGTTAGGTAGAGGTGGGATAGAAACCGAGTTATTTTGTTAACAGACACAAACAGACAGACTGACACACACACACACACACACGCACGGAGCCGGAGAGAGCAGACGTCCCAGCCATCGCTGCTAACCTTGAATAGTTTCAGGAATTTTGTCTGTCCTGTCTCCTAAGGTCTTGCTTTAAATTCAAAATAATGAAAGTTAATAGACTACCAAAAATGTAAAGATTTTTTGACTAGATTGTACATGAATGTTTGTAGTTTTTTTTCGGTAACAGCTGTTTTGGTATTTAACCAACATCAAACATGGCCGAAAATATAAACAATGAGGGACTGGAATTTCAAGGATTTGATGCTAATACCAATGTCATGGACCTGGTTAAAACATTAATTATGAGGATTAGTGAACTCGAAAAGAAAGTAGAGAATCTAGTGATAAAGGATGTGTCAGTAAATACGGAAACCACCATACAGAGTCTGATCCAGTCCAGTGAAACAGCCAATGAAGAAATTAGGAATTTGAAGAGGGAAAATGTTGAACTGAGGAGGAAACTAGAAGAGAGTACTAATAAAACGGAGAAGGTGAGTAATGTATTAGAAGAACATAAGGCAAAGCGGGCACACGTAGAAGAAGAACAGAAAGAAGTGGCCAGCTTAAGAGAGATCATCCAGGAAGAAAGGGAAATGAACAAGAAAGAAATGGAAGAAAATGTAGTGAAAATACTGAAGAAAAAAGAGAAAATAGTGAGAGAAACTGTAGAAAGGAACAGATGTGTGGTAGTATTTGGAAATAGGGAAGAGGAAGAAAAGGTTAGGTTCGTAAGACTCGAGAGAGACACGAACATGGTGAGAGGAATATTAGGCAAGATTGACCCCGAAGGAGACAAGTGGGTAAAAGAAATTGAGGAAGTAAGGAGGATAGGGCCTTACAAGAAAGGGGAAACAAGACCAATGAGAGTCAAGTTTACATCAGAAAGTGTAATAAATGAAATACTTAAAGTGACCTGGAAATTAAGCAAAGAGGCGGGGATGGAAAATATTACAATAAGAAAAGATCTGAATGAAGAAGAAAGAGAAGTTTTAAAATCATTAAAGGAAGAAGTAAAGGAAAAAAATGATAAGAGGACAGAGGAAGAATGTAATACTTTTTTTTGGAGAGTATTGGATATGAAAGTAAGGAAATGGTATTTAAGGAAATAGAAGTGAAGGAAACTAAGGGGGATGGTTGTGAAAGATCAGAAGTTGAGGAAGTGGTACGGACAGAGAGTAGGAGAGAAGAGGGTATTAAGAATGTCAAAAATAATTTGAAGGTGATATATACTAATGTTGATGGTTTCATATCGACAAGGATCGAAATTAATGATTTCTTAAGAGAGCATGAACCTGATGTCATGTGCTTTGTAGAGACCAAATTAAGAGAAGATATTGATGTTCATTTGGGAGATGGTAAATACAAACTGTGGAGAAAAGACAGAAAAGAAAAAAAGGGAGGAGGAGTGATGATAGCAGTGAAGAACAACATAAATGTAGAAACTGTGGAAATGGGAGAAGGCAGGGCTGAAGTGATATATATGAAATTAGAAACTGGAGAGAATGTTAAGAGAGATATGGCGGTAGTGTATGTTCCCCCAAAGACGAGAGCATGGAAGGATGATGAATACCATAAGATGTTGTCAGATATGGCTAGCTACTTGCAAAAAATAATTGAGAAAAGCAATAATATAATTTTGGTGGG
>NC_136961.1:32722227-32729727 GCF_032717465.1 Coenobita brevimanus | reverse complement strand
ATGCAGAACATGTGTCCAGGCCGTCTAAGCTTTTTTTTTTTTTTTTTTTTTTTTTTTTTTTTTTTTAGCCAGCATGGTTTCTATGCTGGTTGACTTTGCCTAGTGGATAATTTGTGACTGAGGGACTTTATCCTCCCATGTGCGTCCTGGGATGCGTTGTAAGAATCATGTTTAAAAAGATTCAAGCTGTATGGTGGTCCAAAAAATAAACCAGATTTTTGCTGATCCACAAGGCTGCCCTTGTTCCTACTAGCAATACATATTTCTGGTAAAAACTTCATCAGATCTGAACAATATTTAGAGGATGCAGAAAATGAAGGCTTTGGGGGATACCCGAGAGAAAGAGGACAAAATTCGTATGATTTCAAGCACTGTTCCAAATGTGTTAGTGTTTTATTAACAACTTTTACCAATGCATAAAACAAATAGAATGGCACTCAGTAGAGCGCATACCTCCTCCAACACCCTATCTCGCAGAGTTAAAATGAAAAAAAAAAAAAAAATCTTGGATCCGCACATTTATCCGGATCCGCACCTAAATTTAATGGAGTAAGCCCAATTTTCTACCAAGTTTCGTGGTAATACGTCCAGTAGTTTTTGTGTAATCTTACTCACAAACCAACCAACCTCCTTGGCGGAGGTAAAAATTTATTGATGTGAGTTCATTACTTACAAATTATTAACAACTTTAATCGCTGTACAAAACAAAATTGTATAAATGCTCGTGAGTTTTTTACATCTACTACACTGGTAAGTGATTCGGAGGAGAGATTGAGACAGTTGTTAGAGGAGTTTGGAAGGGTGTGTGAATGGAGGAAATTGGGAGTAAATGAGAATAAGAATAAAGTGATGAAGTGTATGAGGTTGTAGATGGTAGAAGGATGAATACAGTTTTGAATGGTGAGTTTCTTAAGAAGGTTGAGTGTTTTAAGCATTTTGGGTCACATGTTGCTGCAGATGGAAGAATAAATGTAGAAGTGAAGTTTAGAACGAATGAAGTAGGACAGGTGGTGGGAGGAATGAAATAAGTCTTTAGCTGCCGTTCGCTTAGAATGGATGTAAAACGAAGACTATATGGGAGTGTAGTGGTACCGACTGCGTTATACTGGGCTGAAACATGGAATAGAGTAAAAGTTTAAATGTTATGGAGTTGAGGTGTCTGAGGAGCATGCGTGGAGTGAGGCGCATGGATTGAGTGAGAAATGATGAAGTGCGTAAGAGAATTGGAGTTATGCAGGAGATTGCTGATCGAACTGAACAGAGAGTGTTGCGATGGTTTGGGCATACGGAGAGAGTGGATGAAGAGCGATTGGTGAAAAAGATAACTGGATCGGATATGAGAGGTGTAAGGCTGAGAGGAAGACCACGAATTGGATGGATGAACAGTGTGAACAGAGCGTTAGATGCGAAAGGGATGTTTGTTGAGTAAGGAAGAGTGGCTGTGCATGATAGGAATGACTGGAGAGAAATGGTGAATGAATAATTGGTGACGTGGCCCTGAAGGGATATTCTCCCGCATTAGGTCTGATCAGCTGATTAGGTCAGGTGCTGGTAAGGGGATGGGTACAGTATGATATGGCAGGGATAAACCAGCTCTGCTGTCAGGCCCTGCTGTGAATGTTGCTGAATGCATTGCGCAATTGACCCTTGTTCTGTGTGGTGCAGTGAGGATGTGTCCTTTCTTCCCTTGGGGCTTGGTACGAATAAATGTGTGAGTGTGAATGAGTAAAATGGGGTGTGTCGTCCTGTCTCGGCTGCTTCCCTTTCTTTGGGGGCAGCAGCATAGATATGTAGATAAAAGAGTTCTGTAATGATAGTATAACATGCCATATATTTACTTACTAAGTATACACATATAACATCTATGCTTATCATACAATTAAACTTATAAAGTTTAGGCAAGTAGAGTTCAGTGAAAAGTTTAAGTACTTTATTGTGGCAAGACTGCAGATTTACTGAAAGATGAGTGCCTTTGCCTATGAATTTTGGCTGTTTGTAAAAATCTGCTTTCGGTCTTCATGTTTTGTCAGTGTACTGTTGTAATACTCAGTGAGACTAATGCCTCTTTTTGTGCTATCATTCACCACTTTTACTCAGATTTTCTTCTGTATGGCAAGATAAGTGTCACCTGCTAGCCAGGTAGTATGGTCTTTTTTCTAGAAATTCCAACTTCACCGTCTACAGTTACCATGTTAAAGAGTTTCACTGACCTGCTTGTAATGTATGCTTCTAATGGATGACTAGTTTCAACTTCTGTAGCTGGAGTGCGATGTGCACAGTCTGGTTTTGGTGGTCTCTAAGTTTGCAACCATTGCAGCCTTTGTTTTGCTGCTTATAGAGTTGTCAAACAGACCCATTGGTGATAGGTGTTCAGAAAAAATACCGGATATGCCGCTTGATTGCTTTCAAGGCATTCTCTCGAATAATGACATCGTGGTATGACTGAATCATGTTAATCAACTTCAAACAATTGAAAAGGTCCTTTCGTGGGATTGGAGATTCATTTCAGAACCTATCGTATATCACAAACAGTGCAACTTTCAGTAAGCCATTTACTTCACGAGCAGTGAGCTTAAACTGATCACTAAAGAGCAATATTTTCAAAGTACATTTTTTTTTTCATCATCCAGTGGGCATGGTGTATGGCTCCAGGAGAACGACATCTGTATTCTCCATCAGGTGTACTGCCTAGAAATGTGAGACAGCTCCATAATTTCCATGTAGTTTTCATGTGGATGTTCTTCGTTTATTGCATGTGAATAGCATATTTTCATTTCCCGGTACAGAAATTCTTGAGTGGAACTAAACATCACATTTCCTGGCTGAAAAGGTTCTTGACTGATCTTGTTCCATCGCTTCTGAAAATGTTTAAATGATTCATTTCTTGGCCAGATGACGGTCCAAGGGTTTCAGTTACAACATCTAATAAAATTTCTTCATATATGTGGTGAAGACGGGCTAGCCATATAAGTTCCTTTCCAAAAGATGCCTGACATTAAATCTGTATTTGAAGCTGTAGGCTAATATCAAATACCAAGCCTTTGTATTGTATAAGTTCCTAAGAGATGCCTGTATTAGTGTCCAAGCACATGACCGTAAACCTGTATTTGAAGCTGTAGTATCAAATACCAAGCCTTTAGCTTTTGACTTAAGATGCCAATCTTCTAACAGGTCAGTGCAGGCTTTGGCGTGTTCCTCACCAATACTGCTGTTTACCTTTGGTATATCAAGTAGTTTTTCTCTTTCAAATCCTGCTGCCAATATGGCCACTCTGTCCACTTGTTTAGATTTGATACCTGCAAAATCAGGTAAGAGATTTCCATCCCAGTGCAGGAAAAGGGATATAAGCTAATCTGTGATTGATCTCTCTCTTGAAGCTCTTAATTCCAGATTCTTAATCCGAACACGACGTATACCACTTCCTGATAATGACTAATCAGTAACGTCATGATCCAGAGCCCTTCCTACAGAACTGGTGACGCACACTGGCTATACCAGAGAGATTAATCCTGCCTAATGCTGATGCAACATGTGGTGTCACAAATATATTATGGCTCTTTCTAGATTTCTTGGGTTCTGTTGGTCCATCTGGTACAGAAAGATCATGTGATTTTGAATCTTCACTCCTGTCACTGCTATTACTCAGATTTTCTGTATCTTTCCTATCTGTAGAAGTAAATTGTTTCCCTTTTCTTTTCTTCTTTTTTTTCTTGCTCAGATCTGATTTGCTTTCGTTTTTCATTTTGTGCCAAGATTTTGTCAACAGAACTCATGCTGCAGCTAGAAGTGTCTTCACATTGCATCATAGGTAGGTTTTATCATCTTAGTTTCCCATGCTTTGAAGAGCATCTTTGCTCCATATGTGAGAAAGACTGTGAAGTTCATCAAGAAACATTAAAAATTTGTTCCTTTAACCTCCGATACTCAGATTTTCTTAGACGAGCTTTTTTGAGTAGACAATGCTCATCATAATCTTTTAATAGCTTTTGCTGAGCTGAGTCATTCCATTGTACTGGTATTCTGGCTCTCTGTCAGCATATTATGGTAGTCCTGACAGCTATTTTGGCACTTTTCTGAAAGTTTTGTTTTCTACATAATGATAAAATAGTAAAGTCTTTTAGACATACACATTTTGGGGAAAGTCCGTTGTATGAGATATCTCTTTCTGGTTTTCCACTCAGCTCAATCCTGCATCGTCTTTAAACATACCTGGGGATTCATTCACTCGGTATTTATCTTGGAAAGATCATAATACATCTCTTGTAAAATCTGCTTCCAAGAGATAAGGTTTGCTAAGCCGACTCCGTACCTTTTTTACCACTGCACAGTTGTTGACTTTATACAATGGTTATATTCGCCCCAGTTTAGAGTACAACTCTCATGCGTGGGGAGGCTCTACACACACAGTTCTTCCCAACAAGGTGGAGTCAAAGGCTTTTCATCTCCTCTTACTGGCTCCTTTCAACCTCTGTCTCATTGCCTCGTTAATGCATCTTTATTTCTTTTCTATTCCTACTTTAATGGTTACTGGTCCTCTGTACTATATGCTTGTACCCTCTACCATTATGATGGGCACATAGCACCCATTTAGCAACAAACTCTCATCGCTTTTCTGTCCAACTCTCTGATGCAGGAGTTAACCGTTACTCCTAGTCCTTCATTTATGCAACAGGCGAACTCTGGAACTGTCTCTCTCTGCCTGTATTTTCTACTTCCTGTAATTACTAGTCTTTCAAATGCATTGTGTCCAGGCATCTCAAAATGAACGGATCTTGAATTTGGCTCTCTGTTGTACTGTTCTTGTTTTTTCTTGGAAGGAAGGTTTACAGGCCTTTGGTTCCTTCTCCCTTGCATTAAAAAAGAAGTACTGTACACTGATAGGAAACTTCGAGTTTCTGACATCTTTATAACATGCTCAGCTGCAATGGACTACAACAATATTAAAAAGAGCTTGCTCAAAAAGACTAATGTTTGTGACTGAAGCTTTAAATTTGTCTAAACTCTAAAACTGTTCTCACTGGTACATATATTACAGATTTGAAACAATCCTGATGATTATTTTTGGCTGTCCTACAGTTTAAAGGGTATGAAAGTGTGAGGCATTGACCGTAGAAGCAGTCTAAGAGCTGGAAAGCTGGATAGTGGACAACTTAATTATGCATGTGCAGAGGTTTACTTTAACACCAGTAACACAAATCTGGTGAAGAAAAAAATAAAGTCTGATAATACTTTAGTAGGCTACCCAAATAACCACGGTGAGAATTTCGTACAAGTGACACAAAATATTACTTTTTGTGCAACCTCTAAAATTTTTTAAAATGAGCTAAAATTTTCCCTGCGATGTCTGTTTGCCTAATGGGAGAGGGGTAGCCTTGCAGAGCACTACATTTTATATATATGTTTTTTTTTTACCCATGGATTGTTGACCACCCTACTGTCCAGAATTCAGCACTGTATAAGAGGGAGGAGAGGTGTGCAGTTGTATACACTGATCTCTTCGTCTCGATTCTCAAGCTGGTGTTTCCAAAGACTCTGGATCTGTGATTCATGAAAGGCGTGGTTGATTCATTTAAGAACAGTACCAAGGTACGTAAAATTCTCCACCTATTTTCCATTTTCGCCATTTATCTGTGATGCAAGAGGTTCTATTGTGTTGTTTCTCTGAGATATTATTTCTGTTTTACTGATATTTACTTAGACCCCGATTGCATGATGTATGTTGGAAATGATGGTGATAAACTGTTGTAGGGTTTCTGGGGTTTGTGCAAGGGTTGCACAGACATCATCATATTGCTGCTCTAGGAAATGGGCTATTTCAGTCATTGGTTGTGCTTGAAGACGTCTGATATTAAATAAGTTACCTACGGGACGGAACAGGATTTTTATTCCATTATCATTGCTCATTTGTTGGTGACCTATAAGGGTGACTACAGTGAGACAGATGCTGAAAATGACAGGAGCCAGGACACATCCCTGCTTTACGCCCACCCCTACACTGAAGTGTTCGGATTTGCTCCCACCCTTGGACACATGAGCATTCTTGTTGTCCCATGCAGGCTCTTTAGGATGGCACGAAATTTGTTTGGACCTCCAAATTTTGTCAGAGTATTCCACAAAACTTCCCTGTTGACAGTGTAAATGCTTTTCCAAGGTAGATGAATCCATTATACAAGTCACAGTTTTACTCATGGCATTCTCTTGTATCTGTCAGGCAACAAAAATCGAATCATAGGTACTTCATCCCTTTCGAAATCTACATCGTATTTCAGGAAATGTTGACTTAGTTAAATGTTTTGTAGGTGGGACATCAAGATCTGGTGCTTGAGAAGCAACTGGGATGTTATCAAGGATATTGTGCTTCACTGTGTTTCTTTGATTGAGTAAAGTGTTGATGTGCTGCATCCATCTTTCAAGGAATGCTTGCTTGTCTTTCAGAAGCTCTCCTTTGGCCTATCGAACAGGGTTTATGTTGTGTTTGGCTGGCCCATAGACTTGTTGGACTTGTTGAATCCATGCTGGTCATTAATATCAGTCAGTCATTGCAGCTCTTTTGTTTGCTCAGTCCACCATT
This sequence comes from Coenobita brevimanus, assembly GCF_032717465.1. Lineage (NCBI taxonomy): Eukaryota > Metazoa > Arthropoda > Malacostraca > Decapoda > Coenobitidae > Coenobita > Coenobita brevimanus. Next base: position 32,723,156 of record NC_136961.1, on the reverse strand, counting down.
TGTTCTCCATGCCACCTAGCTTTCTCTAGGTTTTACTTCAGAGATTCTGGAATTCAGTCTTTAGGGTTAAGGAGCTTGGACAAGCGAACCAGTTATGTGCTCTATTGTTCATTGCAAGAAGGTCATTTATACGCTCAGCATTTTCATCAAATCAGTCTTGATGGCAGTGAGTGAAGAAGCCTAATGTTTATTCTGCAGTGCTATGAATCAGTATCTTAATGTTTGGCCACTCGGAGTCTAGGTTTGATGCATTGTTGTTTGGATCAAGTGGTGGGCATTCAGAGAGCTTGTCTGTAACAGTGGTGTGGAAGGTGTTACAAGGTGCCATGTTCTTTCAGCTACTACTGATAAGTTTCTTGATGGATGATATATTGTGCACTTGTGGACATAATATGACTTACTGCAGTTTGATGACTATCAGGCTATGGTCTGTTGCACACTGAGCAACTCTCATTGTTCGAGTTATAAGAACTTCTCTTCGATATCGCTGCCCTAAAATGGCATAGTCAATTACCTGTAGGTGCCAATGTCTAGATCATGGGTACATCCATGTGGTTTTGTGTTTATTCGTAAGTTTAAAAATGGTGTTGATGATTACCAGACTATAGTATGAACATATGGAATGTAATCTAAGACCATTGTTGTCCATGTAACCAATACCGTGACAGTCTGTAATGCCATGCCAGAAATGATTATCTTTTCCTACTCTGCCATTAAAATCTCCTTGCAGAATCGTTTGTCATTTGGTGGTATTTAGCAAACGGTGGCATCCAAAGATTCATAAAAAGAATCTTTGTCAGTGTCCTCTGAATCAAGCATTATGACATTGGTACTGATGAGTGTTGCATATTGGCCTTGATGGAGTGGTATACACCACAACATCAGGCTCTGATATGTTCACAGGAGTTTCTTGTATATTCTCTAGAAGA
>NC_136961.1:32559727-32717227 GCF_032717465.1 Coenobita brevimanus | reverse complement strand
TCATACATACTCTTCACAGGATTCAACAACTTCCCATCTACTCCATATATTCTTAATACTTTCCACAATCCTTGTCTATCCACCCTGTCATATGCTTTCTCCAAATGCATGAAAGCCTCATACAACTTCTTTCCCTTCTCTTGAAACTAAGATCTAAGAAAGAATATCTGATCTACACAACCTCTTTCCTTCCAAAAGCCTCCCTGTTCTTCTCCAACTAATTCCTCTGTTCTTTCCCTAACTCTGTCAATAAGTATCCTACTATACACTTTTCCTATTACACTAAGAAGACAAATGCCCCTATGATTACCACACACTTCTTTTTCCCCTTTTCCTTTGTACAAGGGAATAATTATACCTGACTATGCTGAGTAAAATGTATTATTCAAGACCTAGCCAGTTGACTGTATACATGAGTTTATTGCTGCTTCCTTACACTGTCATACTCAGTACTGTAATATGATATAAACCCTTCTTTTGCATATCTGGGATGATGGTGTATTATTTTACTTAATTCGTGCAATAACCAGACGATTTTATTCAGCACTGGAATGATGTCTGCTGGTGCAGGAAGTTTCGTCTTAACCCCTTAACCGTGGGGCATCACTTTCGTGAAGCTCAGCCACAATGGATCATACCGGGGGGCGTCACTTTTGTGATTCTGTGTTATTTTGAATTATCCCGGGCTCTCAAGTGGTGGCTTGTATCATCTATCATTACTGCCAATGTCCGACACTAGTCAGCACTCCAAATCTCATCTGTACACCCATCCATTGTTGACATTTTAGCAATTTTACCCTCTTTGTGACTCCCCTCCCTACCTGCCCTCCATTACCCTGTCCTCTCACCTCCCATGCCGCGCTGCACTATGCAAATTTCTCCCGGATTTTTCCACAGATTTCATTCATTGAAATAAGCCCTATGCCCTATACTTATACAAAATAATATATACTAAAAAAAAATAAGGTAAGTGATAGTGTTATACACCAGGAATTGGCTAATTATCACCTGACAACACCTCACGTGCATTCATTCACTACATTACCACGGTAATTTCCCCTTTGAATTATGCCTTGTAATCGATGTCTGTAATAAAAATATATATCAGAAAAGAAGGGAGAAGCCTAAGTGACATTTACATTTACCTGGAACTACCTATTTCTTTATGTATTGCCGAGATTTTCTACCTATAAAAAATTAGCATGTAAGTTAGCAGCAGTCAGCCTCAGTGTCATTGTCAACCCTTGCCTTCTCAGATAAGCCACGGCATTTAGTTCCTTGTCCTCCGCTGTAGTGAAACTATGTCGCACTCGCGCCCTGCCATTCCTGCCGCTTCTGCTCCCATTGCAAAGGGCCCCATGACCTCTACCCCTAAGAAAAGTAGTGAGGGAAGCAGGAAAGGACTTAGTGACTCTGCAGTGGCACGTGAACTTGCAGAATTGTCCATGGTGATGATGGACAGTGATTTTGACGATTCGGGTGAATCATGTGATGAGCCGGGTGAGGTAATCGTGCCAGAAATTGCTAGTACGAGTGCTTCAGTGTCGGAAGTAGTCTCTAGCTCCAAGGGAAAGGATCCGTTCGTGCAGCAAGGCGAGGAATTGGGAAGGGAGTGAAAAGGTGGCGTGTTAGCCCCAGAACAATGCCCCCGTGTGACCCAGCCCGCCATGAGTCCCGAGTGCATTCAACTCCCCATTCCCCAAGCCCCACTTCACTCATTTCTTCCTCATCGTCGGCTGAGTTATCTCAGGAGTCTTCGTCGTCAGAGTCACCACCAGCATCAACAGTGAAGGCAGGCCGTAATGGAAGAGGTAAATCCAGGACTTTGAAAAGTAGAGTTGTTAGTAGGGTAAGGGCTGCTAGTGCTGTACGGCAACCCAGGGTCAGTGCGAGTGACCTTGAACGAGATAAATCTGCCTCACAGCCAACCACCACCACCATCACCACCACCCGCCCTACACTGCCACGACAGGGAATCCTGGACGCCTTCACGTGGACGGAAGGGTCAGATTTTGTGCCTGAACATTTAGTGTTTGATGAGAGCTCCTCAGGAGTTCAGCCTGCCTTCACTATTGATGATAGTGCTGAGTGTATGGACTACCTTTTGGCCTTCCTAGATGACGAAGTCATGCAGCACATATGTGATGAGACCAACAAGTATGAATCACAACGTGCTGCAAGTGGTACAGGTGCAGCCAAGATGCAACAGTGGTCCATGCTGGGAGTGCAGGAGCTGTATGTGTTCTTTGCCCTCATGCTTCTCATGCCACACTCCAAGAAGCATGAGTTGGAATAATACTGGTCCATGGACCCCTTACTACCCTCACCCACCTTCAATAAGTACATGGCCAGAGATCGCTTCCGGAACATTATGGGAAACCTGCATTTTGCCGACAATGATGTACCTTCCCAAACCGACCCACTCTGGAAGATCCGGGAGATTCTGAGCAGAATGAAGGATAAGTTTATGTCATTCTTCCATCCCTTTCAGAAGGTTGTCATTGACTAATCCTTGGTTTTGTTCAGAGGACGTCTTCGGTTTGTTCAGTACATTCCAAGCAAACACCATCACTTTGGAATTAAGTTCTTTGTACTGTGCGACTGTAAGATGGGGTACATCCTTGACTTCGTCATTTATTCAGCCAGGACTGTCGATCTGGATAAAACACACCACCTTGGCTTCTCAGGCTGTGTAGTGAAAGTGCTCCTTGAAAAGTATTTTGGTGGGAATCACATGCTATATACAGACAACTACTATACAGCACCGAAACTTGCCAAACACCTTTCTGAGCACGGCATTGGCTCCTGCGGCACTGTCAAAAGTAATCGTGCCCACTTCCCCAAATTCACAGAGGCAGGAACCTTGCAGCGAGGAGACGTGCACCTATGCAAGTCTGAGAAGATGCTGGCAATACAGTGGCATGACAAGAGGGTCGTGCACATGCTCACCACCATACATAAGGGGGAGATGACAGACAGTGGGAAGGTCGACCGTAGGACAGGCGAACCTGTGATGAAACCTGATGCTGTGTTGGACTACAATATCAACATGAGGCTGGTGGACAAGTCCGACATGATGATTGGTGAGATCGACTGCCTCAGGAAGAATACTAGGTGGTACAGGAAAGTTTTTCTGCACCTCATAGATATGACGATGCTGAATGCCTTCATCCTGTACAAGATGAAGGTCAAGCCACCCAAGTCCTTCTCCCTGAGGTTGTTCGCCAGGACTTGTGTCCAGCAGCTGCTGGAAAGATATGGTAGGGTGACAGCAGCAACTCCAAGGCGCCATCCAGTAACACTTCCCGACCGACTTGAGCAGAGGGCGTATATGGATCGGCACAGACTGGAGCTTATGCCTGCCACAGGGAAAAGGAAGGCTGCGATTCGCAGGTGTCAGGTGTGTGCACATACCACCCGCCGCACACCTGAGCACCTCTTGTCAGTGCGCTGAGTGCCAGGTTCCCCTCTGTGTTACCTGCTTCTTTGATTACCACAGCCAGAAGCAGTTCTAACAGTGCAAGTGTGAAAGGAGAATAATGTGGAAATAATGTGTAAATAGCAAGTGAAAACAATGGATGTTTAGTACATATGATTGAACAGTGTATTATAGTTTTATCTTACTGAAAGTGACAGTGAATAACATAGTGTAAGTAAAATAGAAAGGTAAATATTGAAAACAGAATAGAAAATATAAATAGTAATTTAAGTAATTAGTAATATAAGAATATGAGTACAAATAATTTATGTTATAACAGTGAAAGTGAATCCGTGGCTCTACATATTTTACTGAATGAAAAATTGAATGACTTCAGTGACTAAACTAATACTACTGAAGGAAATTTATGGAGAAAGACTCCAGATATATATAGGTGTGATATAGTAATAGAAATATAAAGTGTGAGGGGTTTTATGAATAATAAATGACAGAGTACCAAGAGCGAACTAGCGCAAGTGCGACGATCAGACGCGCTCGTAATTTCCATTGCTCTCACAGTGTTTTTTTTTTTTTTGGAGTATGGATCCCAAACTACTTGAAAATCATAGAGTAGTGTTTATAGTGTTAATATCTGGCTGTGGTAATCATATTACGGGTTGTCAGGAAGTGTAAAGCGGAGACTTCATTACCCAACTTCAGAGGTCTCCACAAGTCCTACGGTAACCAACGAAGGCTCAACAAACATTCCAGGAGAAAGCTGTAGGTATGTGCCATAAGTATATTTAATTTTAATATTCTAGGTCTAATAACTGATTTTTGGCAAATATTTTTTGAGAGTCTGTCGGAGCCTGAATAACCCCGCGGGACACGCAAAACATTGGTAAACATGCCCGCGGTGTAGGGGTTAATAACTCTCCTTCTCTTACTGCCTCCTTTCAACCTTTCTCTCTCTTAGCCACACTGTTGTATCTTAATCTCTTTTTTATTTCTACGTCAGTGATGCTCTTCTGAACTGTCTGCATGTCGTCCATTACGGCAGATGTGTAGCATCCATCTAGCAGCAAACTTTCACCACCCTTTGTCCAGCTCTCTAATAGAAGAATTAACCGAAACCACCAGCTCTTCATGTATGCAACAGGTCAACTCTGGAACTGTCTTTCTCTGTCTGCATTTCCTTCTGCCTACGACCTCTAGTCTTTCAAATGCAATGTGTCCAGACATCTCGAAATGAACAGACATTGAATTGGGCTTTTCGTTTTTTTTTTTTTTTTTAATTCACGGACGTAACAACGTTGCAGACTTCTGTTCTCTGGTTCCTTCTTCAGTTCATTAAAAAATTATATATAAAACGTAGGGTTCGAAAAGTTCCTATTACCCGAAAAATCATTTTCTGAAAGTCGCATGAAATCAAGGTGAATTATACATCATTGGACTGAGGAGGCGAGACTCTTCAGCTAGTTCAGTTTAACTCTTTTTACTCCCACCAAAGCATCTTAATGAGAGTGATGTGTCCGAATAACAATAATTTTACTCCTGTCTGCACTCACTTTCACCCATCAAATTTGGTGGGTAGACAGGCCATATCCCTAGGAACAATCGCTTATCTTTTGGGACCTATCCGGATTGTATTACAAATTCTGCATCTGGAAAACCCTTTTTGCGAAACCTTAATCAATGATGAGAAAACCTAACCCATTATGAAGAGTGGTTTGGAAATAACGTTGACCCTGTCGGAGAGATATGCTCCATTGAGTGCCCCTCTAGTTGTTTGTCTATTAACAGGATTACTCAAAAACTAAAAGAGATATGGACCAAATTTGTTGGGTAGGTAGCCCATGTCCCAAGGAACAATGGATTAACTTTTGAGACCGAAGTTAGTTTGTTTGTCTGTTAGCAGAATTGCTCAAAAACTAGAAGAGGGATTTTGACTAAATTTGGTGGGTAGATAGCCCATGTCCCAGTGAACAATAGAGTAACTTTTGTGACCGATCCGGATCGTATTGCAGATTATGGATCCGAAAACACTTTTTGCCAAACCCTAATCAATGATGAGAGAACTTAACCCATTTTGAAGAGTGGTTTGGAAATTATGTTGCCCTTGATAGAGAGATGTACTTCACTGTGTGCCCCTCTAGTTAATATCTGCATTCATTTTCAAACACCGTTATGTAAACGAAAGTCAGTACAGCCTCATCTGCAGTTGAAGTGTCCATTTTCCCCGAGTGTGTTGTTTTGCACCAGGTACTCTTACGTGAGAGCCGCCGACAGAGCATGGGGCGCCAGGCTGAACAATGGGTCGTGGACCGGCATGTTGGGCCTACTGATGAGGGAGGTAAGCTGTAACAATTTTTTTCATATGCTTCTTTCCACTTTCCGCCTTGCTTCATTTACATGATGTTGTGGTAATGTTGTGGTGTTGCAGTGGTGTGAGGTATTGGTATGGTGATCGTGTTGTATGGTAAGCCGATGGTGGTGTGGTATGCGGTATTTAAATTAGTGTTTGCACACGCTTCGCTAGTGAGGGTGTTATATTTTGATTGGTGTGTTTTGTGTGTGTGTGTGTGTGTGTGTGTGTGTGTGTGTGTGTGTGTGTGTGTGTTTTAGCAAAGGAACACAAAGTTTATATTCAGTTTAAACCAAAATTGGTGGATGAGCTGAGGGTAAGTGACTGACTAAACTTATTGCTCTTAGGAACAAGAGGTCAAGGTCACAGGATTAGGTCAAACGGTGAATTTGGGAAATCATTTGTGGTAGATGGTGGCGACCATCATCCACTCACTTGATGTAGTGCTGCCTACTGCTTTCTTAGCCTTTATCATTCTTTTTGTGTGCCTGCCCTCCTCTCTTCCTATTTCTCCCATCTTTCCTGTCGCTTCTTGTTGCTTTTCTTTACAGGTGGCTTTACATTGAGTGACAAGCCAAATGGTTTCCTGTAAGCCAAGAAACCATTTACAACGCTGGGTGGTAACCATATAACCAAACCATACGTGCTCCCTACGTGTCAACAAGTGGGTTGGTGGAGGATTAGTTCCCCTCCCCGTAAAACAAATAACTCAAAGTCAAATGGCTACCCCTTACGGGATTATGGCGTCTGGCAATAGATAGATAGATAGATCTTAAACAGTTTTTACCCAATTTAACACAAAGCGTAGGGGAAGGGTTGAAGGTAAGGCAAGAATGAAGTGATTCATTTTCTATAAAAGCCGATCATAAGTCAAGATCACAGGGGCAGGTCATAGATAGACCTGTGTGTGTGTGTGTGTGTGTGTGTGTGTGTAATCAGTTTTGACCAGAGTTAATCACAGTTGCTGAAAGGATTGCCGACCAGTCCAAACATAAAACCTTTTTTTTTTTTTTCTTTTAAGAACAATAGGTCATGGAACAAGGTTAAATAATGTTTTTCCAATTTAGACTAAACAGTGTCGTATATCAGGGTTTAAGGGGAAAAAATGTTTTTGATTTGATTTGAACCAAACTTGATTGAACAGTTAAGGGTCAGGCAAGAACAAAAGGATTCATTTGTGAAAACAATAAGTGAAAGGTCAAGATCACAGGGCAAACTATAAAATGCAACCTATGTCTCTCTGTGAATAACATAACTAAAACAACTTTGATGTGTTTTTGGATCAGAATAGGTGGATGAGTTGAGGATCACCCTAGAGGTTTATCTCTTGTTTTTGAGAACAATAGGTCAAAGTTCATCGTCACATGACAAGGTCAGCTTAGAATGTTTTTATCTAATGTATACAAAATTGTGTGGACAGATACAGAGTAAAACATGGATAAGGAAATTCGATTTTTAGAATAATTCAAAGTTTAAGGTCACAGGGAATGTTCAAAGTTCAGGGTCACCGAGCAAGGTCAGCTCAGACACTTTTGAGCTGGTTTGAACCAAAGTGGGTGGAAGGGTTAAGGGTTAGGCTCGAATGTAGCAAAATTTATTTTCCCTGAAAGCAGTTAAAGGTCAAGGTTACGGGGGAAAGTTTAATATTGGCCCTTAGACCAGTTGGTGGGTATGGATATTGTGCTCTCCAAGTGCTCTTTGTTGAAAATTATTGTCTTATGATTGATACTGCAATCATTTTTAAATAATATAAATCGAGGTAGCTTGTGCTGAATAAATTCAAACTGATATTGTGCTGAGATAGAATAAAACCCAGCAGATTTAGAAAAAAAAAAATTACTTTTACAGGGGAGACGGTGGCTGCATCGGTAGAGAGATGGCCTGCAGTCCTACCGGACCCAGGTTCGAATCCCCACTGGGGCAGGGAACAGTTTAAGGATTTGAATTTCGTTAAATCCGACATGTAAAAATTCCCCTGCTAATACCAATACACCAGTCCTGTATGAGACAGCCCTAGCATGTATTAAATATGGACGGTGGGTGTTAGCGCCGAAGTGGTGACATGTAGAGGTGTATGGTATGTAGGAGGACTACTGGGCCTTGATAGCAGGCTGTGAAGCTTATGCCCAGCGTCGGACACACACACACACACACACACACACAATTGTAAACTCTGTGTCTATTTGTTTGCCTGTTTTTTCAGTGCATGTGTGTTTTGGCATATAGTGTGCAAACAAGTGTTTGGCTATATGGATTTGCATTAGTGTAAAAGCAGAAAGAGAGATGATGGCTTACAACCACGATCTATGGAGACGAGAAAAGACAGACATATCAGTACTTCAGATTGCTGACACTTCAGTTGGACAGCAGCGCAAAGTTTATTATGCCAAAAAGTGTTTTTATATCAAGATATGCCAATATATATATATATATATATATATATATATATATATATATATATATATATATATATATATATATATATATATTGTTACGGAACAGAGAAAGATAATGAACACTTCAAGTGAGAATACTAAAATCACTACTGTCCCGCAAAGTTCCAGGTTCAAAACAAAAGACTTTGGTAAAATTACAAGTTAAAGTTTAATGCTCAAACTAACAACTAAACATTCAGGACTCATAAGGATAATGTAATGGCAAAACAGGTTACATATATGGTTAACTGCAATAGCCTCTATTAACACGAAATTAGCAAGAGCAAATTTATCTAAGTCCGCCCTGATAAAATGAGAGCACCGGATAATGCTCAGTTAAAGCAAGATATAATATTATTACAGATACAAAATATTACCAACACTGGCTGACAGCAAAAACCTTACCAGGCTCACGAATTAACGTCCCATGCCACACAGTACAAGAAAAATGGCAACAACACCCATACTCAAATTATACAGCAGCTAGATGGCTGGAGACTACCTGAGCACTCACAAAAATAATAATACACTATACAGGGGAGGACAGAGATGTGAACAAAATGAGGAGTAGATCTAAGTGGCAGCTAATGTAGAGACTGAGCTCATTATATAGGGGGCCGACGAGCTTGATTCAACTTGTAAGAAGGACGAGCAAATGAAGGGACAGGGGACAAAGAGTTGACAATCCTGCTCTGAACAACAGAAAGAACGACTTACTCTACTATAAGGGGGAGAAGGGGGGAGTGAGGTAGAACACGCAAGCCTGGTCGCTATGGAAGCCACGTGGCGAATCGTGATCAAACCTGCAGCATACTGTACATTAGAATTATACAAAGGATGATGATATCATAGGGTATGTAACACCTCCCCACAAAGAAAAAGAAATTTACAAAGGAAATTTCTTATTACTCTAAAACAATCTGTCTAAAGTCTGGATAAGCAATCTGCAATAACATTTTCTTTCCCCTTGACATGTTGTATGTCTAATGAATACTCCCGAAGAAATAGACTCCATCTTGTCAATCTCTGATTTTTATCTTTAAACTTACTAAGGAATTTCAGTGGGTATGATCGGTATAAATTACTCTGGGGTCAAAACCAGAACACAAATAAAATGAATAATGCTGTAAACCCAAAATCAAGGCCAAAAGCTCTTTCTCAATAGTTGTGTAGTTCTTCTGAGGTGGAGTGAACTTCTTACTGTAATAAGATACAGGGTGTTCAATACCCTGATCATCCTCTTGCAGCAAAACAGCCCCAGCTCCTGTATCACTTGCGTCAACAGCCATCTTAAAAGGCTTAGCAAAATTCGGATTAGTGAGCACTGGCTGACTTGATAGGATAGCTCTAAGTTTACTGAAAGAGGATTCACAGTTATCGGTCCAGACAAATTTAACTCCCTTTTTCAGTAGGTCTGTAAGTGGTGATACAAGAATTGAAAAGTTAAGAACAAATCTCCTGTAATAACCTACCATTCCCAAAAATCTTTGTAGCTCTTTCCTACTTTTAGGTCTGGGAAGATCACTTATAACCTGAACATTAGCTCCTGGTGGTGCAACGTGTCCATCACCAATTACGTACCTAAGGTACTGAACTTTAGCTTGATCAAACTCACACTTTGATAAATTAGCTAGAAGATTATCCTGAACCAAACGCTCAAGAAATTTACTGACATGGCATAGGTGATCTTTCCAGTTGTCACTGAAGATTAATACATCATCAATATAAACAACACACCCTGCCAAACCCTCTGTTACAACATTCATGAGCTTCTGAAAAGCGGCTGGTGCATTCTTCATACTAAATGGCATTACAGAACATGCAAAAGTCATTCCTAGTGTTACAAAACATGAGATCTCCCTAGCACGTTCAGTCATAGGTACTTGCCAATATACCTTTGACAAATCAAACTTACTTATGTACCTAGCCTTTCCGACCTTGTCTATGCAATTTTTCACGTGAGGGAGAGGGTAAGTGTCTGTTTTGGTTATCTGATTAACACGTCTGTAGTCGATGCAAAGCCGCTGTGACCCACCTGGCTTAGGGACTAGAGTGACAGGAGAACTCCACTCGCTCTGACAGGGCTCAATCATCTTGTGGTCCAACAGGTAGCCAAGCTCCTTCTGGATGAGAGGAACTTTCACTGGGTTCACACGGTAAGGAGGCAGTTTAATTGGCTTTGCGTCTCCAACATCGACATCATGCATCAACACAGTGGGTCTTCCTGGAGTGGCACGGAACACTTGCAGGTACTCCTGCAGTAATGTCGAAAACTCCTGCCTTTCCTCGGGAGGTAGATGAGAAAGCTTAGTCTGGAGATCATTCATGATATCAGGATTCTTCCTCAAACTATCACTCAGGCTCATACTGCATGGGAGAACTTCACTTGCAGACTCGGGTGGAACAGCTACAGTGCAGACTGGGTTATTTTCGTCCCGCCTGTGATATAACTTTAGCATGTTGATGTGACAAAGTTGCTTGTTCTTTCTACGATCTGGTGTGGCGATGACATAATTGACATCACTGAGTTTCTTCACGAAATAAGGACCACTAAACTTGGCTTGAAGAGCTTCCCCATGCACTGGTAGCAGAATCAAAACCTGATCTCCTGGCTGAAAGTGGCGTAACCTGGACTTCTTATCATACCAAGTCTTCATCTTCTCCTGAGCTGCTCCTAAATTCTCTTTCGCCAGCTGTAAAGCAGTGGACAGCCGTTCTTTGAACTTCATCACATACTCTAGCAGGTTGACGTCATCTTCCTCCAACAGCCAGCATTCCTTGAGTAGCTTAAGGGGTCCTCTTCCTTCATGGCCAAACAGTAGTTCAAAGGGTGAGAAGCCGAGTGATTCATTTGGAGATTCTTTTGCTGCAAATACAACGAATGGAAGACCTTTATCCCAGTCTTTCTGATGTTCCAAACAGTATTTCCTGAGCATCGATTTGAGTGTTTGATGATATCTCTCCAACGCTCCTTGGGTCTGGGGATGGTAAGCTGAAAACCTGATCTGGGTGATGCCCAACTCTTTCAGAGACTGCTTGAAAACATTTGACATGAAATTACTTCCCTGGTCTGACTGTACCTCCTTGGGCAGACCAAACTTGGTGAAGAACCCTAGCATTTCCTTAACCACGTTCTTTGCTGAGATATTTCTAAGTGGAATGGCTTCAGGATAACGAGTAGCCATATCAATCAGGGTCAACACATAAGAAAATCCTGAAGAAGTCTTAGGAAGAGGGCCCACAATATCCACCAACACACGGGTGAATGGCGCCTCAAAAGGAGAAATGGGAACTAGAGGTGCAACCTTTTCGGTCTGATTACACTTCCCCACAACTTGACAGATGTGACAAGACTTACAATACCAGGAAACATCTCTGAAGATACCTGGCCAGTAGAAGTGTTTCAAAATGCGTGCCACAGTCTTCCTCACTCCAAGGTGTCCTACCAAACTGGAATCATGAGCCACTCTAATGATATCCTGCCTACAAACATGAGGGATGACAACTTGATGTACAACCTCCCACAGTCAGCTGATGCTGTTGGGGGTCTCCACTTTCTCATAAGTACTCCTGACTTTACATAATAACAAGTAGAAGCACCAGCTGACTCTTCCTCACTGCAAGCGGAGTTAGCTAGACCTTTCAACTCAGGGTCAGCAACCTGCAACTCAACCAACTCTTGATGAGACAAATTATCAACACTACGGGGTACTGCCTCATCTGGTGAGTGGTCCAAATTAGCAAGAAAAGTGTCAGCTAGGATAACGTCATCATCATCATTATCCTCTAAGTCACAAGTAACTTTAGACTTAGCCCTAGTGACAGCACATGCAGAGAAAACATCAGGGACATCACAATCCTGGGTCGCAGTCACTGGTTCACTAGACAACTGAGGAGCTGGACACACTTGACTTCCACCAATATCATTTCCAAGTAAGAAAGTTACCCCTGACATTGGGAGTGTCTCAACCAACCCAACCATAAAGGAACCATTAACAAAACCAGACTCTAAATTCACTCTGCACAGAGGGACAGAGAAGTAATTATTCCCTACATCTTGTAAGATTACAGTTTCATCAGAGGAATTAACATTAGAGCCTAGAAAACTGGTCAGCATAAGGGATTGGCAAGCACCTGTTTCACGATATATTTTAACTGATTTCATGTCATTATTGTCCAGAGGACTGACAAATTCATCAGACAGGAAATTAGCACATGAACTCTTGAGAGTGTCATCCACGTTATTGCTCAAAAGAGGAGCTTCATCATGAGAATTTAATTTACCCCTCAAAGCAGGTTCAGTTAACTCGGTTAAAGAATTCTGGGAACTCTCAAGGGTGGACACTAGACCAACTGACTGAATATTTAAAGACTCCTTTTTGTTCACATTACGCTGTCTGCTGAAACATTTCTCCGTAGTATGACCAAGCTTACTACAATAAGTACATTTACTTTTCTGATCTAGAGGTGGAGATGATATTTACTTCTCGAGAAACATCATCTTTATTCTCTTTCCTGTTACCTGTACTCTGAGTAGAGGCAACGTACTTACTCTCAGCTTTCCTTTTTTCTTTAGAATATCTCTTGTGAGTGAAAACATATTCATCAGCTAAAACTGCAGCATCAGACAAATTATCTATTCTTTTCTCATCAAGATATAGGCTTACATCTTTATTAATACACCTTTTAAAGTCCTCCAGCAAAATCATCTGTTTAAATTTATCAAAATCAGAATTTACATTCTTAGAATTTGACCACTGCTCTAACAGATCTTCTTTGATTTTTGCATACTCAACATGGGGTTGCTTATCTTGATTATAAGTTGTCCTAAATTTTACTCTATAGGCTTCAGGAACAAGCTCATAGGCCTTAAGAATCAAGCTCTTAACTACATCATAATTATCAGATTGATCCTGAGGCAAAGATGCATAAGTTACTTGAGCTTTACCGGTGAGAACACTCTGAAGGAGTACTGGTCAATACTTTTTGGGCCAATTAAAACCTGTAGCTACCCTCTCAAACAACTGAAAATACTTTGTTAAATCAGATTCATTAAAAGGAGAGACAAGTTTAACACTTTTAGCCACATCAAAATCATCAGAGCTAGATGATCCAGTTCCACCTTGATTCATGCGATACTCATGTTCTGCCTGAATCCTAGCAAGTTCAATTTGTGCCTGAGCCTGTGCCTGTGAATGTGCCTCCTGAATACGAGCCTGAAACTCAGCCTTCTTAGCACGAGCCTCCTGCAGGACTAGCTGTAACTTAGCTATTTCAATCTGCGTTTGCTCATCTGGAGGAGTTACATTAAACAAGCTTTTATTAATCATGCCAACAATTTGACCTTTAGAATGATGAGAGCGAACAGCAATTCCCAATTGTTGAGCAACAAGCTTAAGTTCATTCTTTGTTCTGTTTTCTACATCACACACTGTTTGCACATTTGACAAAAAATCATTGGCTTCATCAAGAGTAGTAATAGTAGACATCATGAATAAATCACAGTCACAAAATATCAAGCAATATCCTTATGATAATATCCTGAATATCCTGATAAGAGGTCGCCAAATTTATGTTACGGAACAGAGAGAGATAATGAACACTTCAAGTGAGAATACTAAAATCACTACTGTCCCGCAAAGTTCCAGGTTCAAAACAAAAGACTTTGGTAAAATTACAAGTTAAAGTTTAATGCTCAAACTAACAACTAAACATTCAGGACTCATAAGGATAATGTAATGGCAAAACAGGTTACATATATGGTTAACTGCAATAGCCTCTATTAACACGAAATTAGCAAGAGCAAATTTATCTAAGTCCGCCCTGATAAAATGAGAGAATCGGATAATGCTCAGTTAAAGCAAGATATAATATTATTACAGATACAAAATATTACCAACACTGGCTGACAGCAAAAACCTTACCAGGCTCACGAATTAACGCCCCATGCCACACAGTACAAGAAAAATGGCAACAACACCCATACTCAAATTATACAGCAGCTAGATGGCTGGAGACTTCCTGAGCACTCACAAAAATAATAATACACTATACAGGGGAGGACAGAGATGTGAACAAAATGAGGAGTAGATCTAAGTGGCAACTAATGTAGAGACTGAGCTCATTATATAGGGGGCCGGCAGAGCTTGATTCAACTTGTAAGAAGGACGCGCAAATGAAGGGACAGGGGACAAAGAGTTGACAATCCTGCTCTGAACAACAGAAAGAACTACTTACTCTACTATAAGAGGGAGAAGGGGGGAGTGAGGTAGAACACACAAGCCTGGTCACTATGGAAGCCACGTGGCGAATCGTGATCAAACATGCAGCATACTGTACAGTCACGCGTACTAATTTCTGCTCAAGGGTTACCCTTTCCTTCCCCCCTCTACCCTGGACAGAGGGAAGGGGGGAATCGCGAACAAGTCTACCCCGACTTCTGCCCCCAACTCCCCCACCCTCCACCTCCAGCTGCCAGTTACTGATTAGACGCAAATTTTCTCATGTCCTGTAAACATGACTAAACTGTCGTCGCACACGCTTTCAACGGCCAAGATTTTGACTATATTTTTATAATAAATTATTACCGTATTGAACTGCATTCTCAAATTGAAAGTATTCACCATCATTGTAATCCAGTGTCGTCTGCTGCACAATTCTGGGTTCCAGTGCTTACCTTTTCACTTCCCCCAGCTCTCTCTCTCTCTCTCTCTCTCTCTCTCTCTCTCTCTCTCTCTGAATTTACTTTTCCCACTCACTCTTTCTTTTTAAATCTATATAACTTTCTCTTTGCTTCTCTCCCCCTTCTCTCTCGTTCTTTGTCTTAAGTCTTCCCCACCTTAGGCCTGATCAGCAGTCAGTTATACCGTCACCGCTCCTTCGTATATCGTGTGCAGGCAACATTTATCACACACACTTAGGTCAGATGTATGGAAAGCTAATTTTTTTTTATATATAATTGTATTTCTCATTATGTGCCAAGTTCAAATAGAGAACACCAGACCAATATTCGTAATTTTTATTAGAGTGACCGTTCCACTTCACATAGCTGGGTAGCTGGGCTTATAAACTGCACACACACACACACACACACACACACACACACACACACAACTTAAATTTTGCACTGACAGCGTGGCGACTACAAATATAGTCATTCTAACAACTGGATCTGCTGGCTCCAAACCTTCCCTGTCCCGGTCAAACTCCTCATTCAATAACCGGTTATTGAATGAGGAATTTGACTGTGACAGGGAAGGTTTGGAGCCAGCAGATCCAGTTGTTAGAATGACTATATTTGTAGTCGCCACGCTGTCAGTGCAAAATTTAAGTTGTGTGTGTGTGTGTGTGTGTGTGTGTGTGTGTGTGTAGTTTATAAGCCCAGCTACCCAGCTATGTGAAGTGGAACGGTCACTCTAATAAAAATTACGAATATTGGTCTGGTGTTCTCTATTTGAACTTGGCACATAATGAGAAATACAATTATATGTATAAAAAAAAAATTAGCTTTCCATACATCTGACCTAAGTGTGTGTGATAAATGTTGCCTGCAGACGATAAACGAAGGAGCGGTGACGGTATAACTGACTGCTGATCAGCCCTAAGGTGGGGAAGACTTCAAACAAAGAACGAGAGAGAAGGGGGAGAGAAGCAAAGAGAAAGTTATATAAATTTAAAAAGAAAGAGTGAGTGGGAAAAGTAAATTCAGAGAGAGAGAGAGAGAGAGAGAGAGAGAGAGAGAGCTGGGGGAAGTGAAAAGGTAAGCACTGGAACCCAGAATTGTGCAGTGGACGACACTGGATTACAATGATGGTGAATATTTTAAATTTGAGAATGCAGTTCAATACGGTAATAATTTATTATAAAAATATAGTCCAAATCTTGGCCATTGAAAGCGTGTGCGACGACAGTTTAGTCATGTTTACAGGACATGAGAAAATTTGCGTCTAATCAGTAACTGGCAGCTGGAGGTGGAGGGTTGGGGAGTTGGGGGCAGAAGGTGGGGTAGACTTGTTTGAGATTCCCCCCTTCCCTCTGTCCAGGGTAGAGGGGGGATGGAAGAGGTAACCCCTGAGCAGAAATTAGTACGCGTGACTGTACATTAGAATTATACAAAGGATGATGAAATCATAGGCTATGTAACAATATATATATATATATATATATATATATATATATATATAGTAGAGAGAGAGAGAGAGAGAGAGGAGTGGACTGTAGCAACATTTAGAGGAGTAGACTGTAGCACCAGTCTAGCAGGGCAGTACTCCCGAGGTGGATGGAAAGCTGATGACAGGGAGCGCTGGACCTCCCGTTTCATCAGCCCTCAGGATTAGTTCTTGACCATCCCCCTTTGCTGAATTTTTTCAGTGTCTCAGTTACACAGAGAGTAGGCCAGCATGCTGTCCAATACATATTTCTCTATCTACACCAAACTACATGCACAGTACACACTACACTTCTTTTTCCAAAATTCAAAAAATTAAGGCATCTCATTACCCAGCCTCGGAGTCCTCGGGGGGGGGGGACCATAAATGCCCTCATCTTCCGCCTCTCTCCCGGTGATGACTCGAGGTGCCTGGAACCACTGTCTGACTCTCTTCTTTGTCATTTCTGCAACATTCGCAGCCTTTCCTCTAACTTTCGCTCTGTTGAGCACCACCTCTCCTCATCTAAACCTCACCTTCTTTTTCTAACTGAGACTCAACTGTCTGAGGCAACTGACAGCAAACCCTTTTCTGTATCCTCCTACTTTCTCTATACTCATTTCAAAGCCAAAGGTGGCTGTTGCGTATATATATGCAACGACTTATCTTGCTCTCGTGTTTCTGAACTCAATTCTTCTGAATTCTCTACACTGTGGCTTCGGCTTTCCTATCATTCTCTGACTAAATATATCTGTGCTGTTTACTTATCCCCTAATTCTACTGGCTATCAAAAATTCTTTGACTATCATACTTCTACGATGGAACACATTCTATCCAGATCTCCTTTCTCTGAAATCTCCATTCTAGGAGATTTCAATGTTCACCACAACCTTTGGCTCTCCTCTCCTTTCACTGATCCACCTGGTGAACAAACCTACATCTTTTCTATCCTTAATGACCTAGAGCAGCTTGTACAGCACCCTAACCATATCCCAGACAGCCTTGGAGAGAGCTCCAACATACTTGACCGCTTCCTTACAAATAATCCTTCTGCTTACACTGTTAATCTTTTCTCTCCGTTGGGCTCCTCCGATCACAACCTTATCACCTTAACCTGTCCTATCACTCCGGTATGGCCTGTGGACCCTCCAGGGAAATGTAATCTGTGGCATTTTGGAGCTGCGGATTGGGAGCCCCTCAGGCAGTACTTCTTTGATTTTCCCTGGAATGATTATTGCTTCCATGGCCAGGAGCCATCTGAGTGTGCCTTGCGCATTATGGAGGTTATTCTCTCGGGGATGGAAGCATACATTTACTTTCTCATATCCTTTGACTAACGCAAGAAACCCTTGGTTTAATCACACTTGTTCTAATGCTGTCTGCAACAAGGAGAGGGCCTACAAATGGTACCTGAGCCAACCCACCCCTGAATCACATCATCTTTACGTTTCTGCCCAGAATCGTGCTGAGTCTGTTCTTTGCTCTCCTAAAAATAATTTCATTCATACTAAATGCTCTCAACTCTCCAACTCGAATTCTTCCCGCTCCTTCTGGCACCTTGCCAAAAATCTTCCTAACAACTTTACCTCATCATCCTTCCCTCCTCTTTTCTACTCTGATGGTTCTGTAGCTATTTCTTCTGCTGATAAAGCAGATCTCTTCACACAGACTTTCTCCTCCAATTCTACCTTAGATGATTCCAGTGCTGTTCCTCCATCACTTCCCCCCTTTGACTTCCTCATGGCTGACATTAAATTTCTTCAGCTGATGTATTTTCTGCCATCACTGGCCTCAATATTAACAAGGCATATGGGCCTGATGGGGTCCCTCCTGTTGTTCTCAAGAACTGTGCTTTTGTGCTTACACCCTGCCGAGGCAAACTCTTTCGCCTTTGTCTATCAACTTGAACCTTTCTTTCTTGCTGGAAGTTTGCTCTCATTCAGCCAGTCCCAAAGAAGGGTGACCACTCCCAACCCTCCAACTATCGTCCAATTGCTTTAACGTACTGTATTTCAAAAGTTTTCGAGTCAATTCTCAATACAAAAATTTTAAGGCATCTTTCCTATCACAACCTTCTTTCCAATCGTCAATATGGGTTCCGTCAGGGATGCTCCAATGGCGATCTTCTCACCTACCCTTCAGACTCTGGTCATCCTCCTTTCGGGACTTGGGCGAAAGCTTTGCCATTGCACTTGACATCTCAAAGGCTTTCGATCGAGTCTTGCCCTCTTACGGTTTCTATCCTTTTATCTGTGCCTTCATTGCTAGCTTCCTTTCTGGTCGTTCTATAGCCTCTGTTGTAGACGGTCATTGTTCTTCCCAGAGATCTATCAACAGTGGTGTTCCTCAGGGCTCTGTCCTAACACCAACTATCTTCCTTTTATTCATCAATGATCTTCTAAGCTGTACATCTAACCCTATCCACTCATACGCTGATGACTCCACCCTTCACCTTTCCATTCGGTTCCCACAAGGCCCATCTCAGCAGTTACTTCAACAAACAAGGGATGAGGCTATGGCACACCAAATGTCTGACTTGGCTCGTATCTCTGACTGGGGTAAAAATAACCTGGTTGTTTTTAATGCATCTAAGACTCAGTTCTTATACCTATCAACCCGACAAAATCTTCCACAGGTATACCCACTAATATTTAATAATATTCAGCTTAATCCTGCATCATCCTTGAACATGCTTGGGGTTTCATTTACTCGGGACTTATCTTGGAAAGATCATATTACATCTCTTGTAAAATCTGCTTCCAAGAGATAGGGTGTGCTAAGCCGACTCCATTCTTTCTTTACCCCTGCACAATTGTTGACTCTATACAGGGGTTTTACCCGCCCCTGTGTGGAGTACTACTCTCATGTGTGGGGAGGCTCCCCACATACAGCTCTTCTCAATAGGGTGGAGTCAAAGGCTTTTTATCTCATTAACTCTCTTCCTATTACTGACTCCCTTCAACCTCTGTCTCTTCGCCGCACCGTTGCATCTTTATCTCTTTTCTATCGCTACTTTAATGGTCACTGCTCCTCTGAACTGTCTGCTTGCATTCCTCCACCTCTACGACGGTCGTGTAGCACCCGTCTAGCAACAACTCTTATCCCTTTTCTGTCCAACTCTCTAATGCAAGAGTTAACCGTTACTCCCAGTCTTTCATTTATGCAACAGGTCAACTCTGGAACTGTCTCCCTCTGTCTGTATTTCTTGCTGCCTATTATCTCCAGTCTTTCAAACGCAGTGTGTCCAGGCATCTCTAAATGATCGGATTTTGAATTTGGCTTTCTATTGTATTTTGTTTTTTCTCTTGGAGGGAACTGTCATTACGGGCTTATGGCCTTTGGTTCCTTCTTCCTTGCATAATATATATATATATATATATATATATATATATATATATATATATATATATATATATATATATATATATATATATATATATCCATCCATCCATCATTCGATCCTACTTTGCCCCATGAAGAGCGTAGGAGCCCGGGGCTAGGCAGTTTGTCCTGACATTTAAGATGAGAGTGACCAACCTCACTCATCCCTGAGTGGTATTACACATGAGCAATAAACCCCAGCCACCCCTTGGATATAAACCTTCACCGGCTCAATCCGATTGGAGCACAATAATTACCAAATAAACCACCAGGTGCCAAAATTTGGTTATATGGTTACCATCCAGCGTAGTAAATGGTTTCCTGGTGTACGGGAAACTATTTGGCTTGTCACTCAGTGTAGAGTCACCCAAAGGCAGAAGGAAGAGGAAAGAATGAAGGAATGAAAGACAGAAGAGGGAGCGTAAAGTCACCCTTAGGCAGAAGGACAAGGAAAGAATGAAGGAAAGAAAGATAGATGAAGATGGAAGGAAAGAAGGATGCAGGAGAGGACAGGGCAGACACCCGAGAGTAGCACTATATTGAGTGAGTGGATGGTGAGCGACCCCACCTACCACAATATATATATATATATATATATATATATATACAGATAGATAGATAGACAGACCGGTATTAAGTATATGTAGGTAGCTAGTCCTCTTGAAGGCAACTACGGATGAAATTTACAGCAGCCTCTGCATTTACGACTTCTTGGCTGATCTGCTCAACTTTCCTGACGATGGTGTGTTGGGCTAGAGTAAATTCCCACAAAAGTTCTCCGAAGGACATGGGGAGACTATTCCTTGAGCAGCAGTTTATTGTACAAGCTTTCGACCTACACAGGTCATCCTCAGGTACAAACTGACGAGAGCATGTACTCAGACAGATTTTATACAGATACATGGGGTGGGAAGGAGACGTGCGTTAGCGTGAGTGGTCGGAAGTAGTGGGTGCCAGGAAAATAATTAATGACTACGTCAGTACCATCGACAAATGACGACCATCTAGACCTCACAATATTTTACAAAAACAAGAAAACTCATAGACTCCCCATGAAAAACAGCCCCAGGACCGACACCTCAGTGCTTCAGAGAAGTCACCTGGCGTATGAATATACTTGCACAACAGGGAACTGTGCAATCCTGCCCTCCACTTACATCGGGATGACCACTACGAAGCTCTGAAGATGCCTGACACTCCGCCTATCAAATGGAACCCCAAAAAAACACGCATAAGAGGCCCACGGCGTCCGTCTCACTCGAGAAATGTTAGTCAACGGTACCTCCATCCTGCAGACTGAACATGACACACGCTGCCTACAGATCCTAGAAGCCCTCTATATCAAGGACAAAAACGCATCTTTAAATCCCAAATTAGTGACATGTAGGCTAGATTACACCCACCCTCGGAAATTTTCAATGCTGATATTAAGTTTGTGAGGGAGGGAGATTTGCTGTGATTTCCCGTAGGGGCGGTGCACATGCCTCAGCACCTGAGCTGCAAAGTGCTGCTTGGCTGGCACCCACCACCTCCGACCACTCACGCTAACGCACGTCTCCTTCCCACCCCATGTCTCCGAATACAATCTGTCTGACTACATGCTCTCGTCAGTTTGTACCTGAGGATGACCTGTGTAGGTCGATAGCTTGTACAATAAACTGCTGCTCAAGGAATAGTCTCCCCATGTCCTTCGGAGAACTTTAGTGGGAATTAACTCCAGCGCAACACATCATCGTCAGGAAAGTCGAGCAGATCAGTCAAGAAGTCGTGAATGCAGAGGCTGCTGTAAATTTCAACCATATATATATATATATATATATATATATATATATATATATATATATATATATATGTAGTTAATTTCACTGATATTTATATATATACTAAAACTTTTATTCCTCCATCATGACTCAAAAGAGTCGGGTTTAAGGGTTGCAACAATTAAGTATGCAAGGAAGCAGTATAATTTAACCCACACTTTACAATATATAACACATATTAGACACTTCAGTGCACTGGGCAGTTACAAATCATTATTTTGGAGACTTCCACAGGTTATGCAACGCAGCGGCTTATTCCTCGTTATTTACATATCTAGTGAACCACATGACTTGTTCACACAAGAACTTGGCTCAGACTTGTTGATCGCAGGAAGTTGGGGTCTCATTTAATCATGTCCCTCCCCAAATGCATAACCCTGTTTTTATTTTCATTTCTTACCACAAAACAAGCCGTGAGTGGTGGGGTGCTTAGATTTCAGTCACACTGATTCTTAAGTAATGATGTTGTAAACAACGACCAAATACATTCTGCCCCTCAGCACAATCTTTCTGCTACGTTTAGAAAAAAAAAAAGTCACATAAACATATACGTCACTCCCAATGTTAACTTGATAAATGATGGAGTGACTCCATCTATCTGTCAAGCACCCAGTCCTTGATTTTTTTTTTTTTTAATGCGAGGAAGAAGGAACCAAAGGCCATGAGCCCTCAGTAACAATTCCCTCAAAGAGAAAAACAAAATACAATAGAGAGCCAAATTCAAGATCCGATCATTTTGAGATGCCTGGACACACTGCGTTTGAAAGACTGGAGATCATAGGCAACAGGAAATACAGACAGAGGGAGACAGTTCCAGAGCTGACCTGTTGCATAAATGAAAGACTAGGTGTAACTGTTAACTCTTGCATTAGAGAGCGGGACAGAAAAGGGATGAAAGTTTGCTGCCAGACGGGTGCTACGCGCCCGTCGTAGAGGTGGAGGAATGCAAGCAGACAGTTCAGAGGAGCAGTGACCATTAAAGTAGCAATAGAAAAGAGATAAAGATGCAACAGTGCGGCGAAGAGACAGAGGTTGAAGGGAGTCAGTAAGAGGAGGAGAGTTAATGAGACGAAAAGCCTTTGACTCCACCCTATTGAGAAGGGCTGTATGTGGGGAGCCTCCCCACACATGAGAGTAGTACTCCACACAGGGGCGGATAAAACCCCTGTATAGAGTCAACAATTGTGCAGGGGTAAAGAAAGAGCAGAGTCGGCTTAGCACACCCAATCTCTTGGAAGCAGATTTTACAAGAGATGTAATATGATCTTTCCAAGATAAGTCCCGAGTAAATGAAACCCCAAGCATGTTCAAGGATGATGCAGGATTAAGCTGAATATTATTAAACATTAATGGGTATACCTGTGGAAGATTTTGTCAGGTTGATAGGTGTTGGAACTGAGTCTTAGATGCATTAAAAACAACCATATTATTTTTACCCCAGTCAGATATACGAGCCAAGTCAGACATTAGGTGTGCCATAGCCTCATCACTTGTTTGATGAAGCAACTGTTGAGATGGGCGTTGTGGGAACCGAATGGAAAGGTGAAGGGTGGAGTCATCAGCATATGAGTGGATAGGGTTAGATGTACAGCTTAGAAGATCATTGATGAATAAAAGGAAGAGAGTTGGTGATAGGACAGAGCCCTGAGGAACACCACTGTTGATAGATCTAGGAGACGAACGATGGCCGTCTACAACAGCGGCTATAGAACGACCAAAAGGGAAGCTAGCAATGAAGGCTCAGATAGAAGGATAGAAACCGTAGGAGGGCAGTTTGGAAATTAAAGATTTATGCCAGACTCGATCGAAAGCCTTTGAGATGTCAAGTGCAATGGCAAAGCTTTCGCCAAAGTCCCGAAAGGAGGATGACCAGGAGTCTGAAAGGTAGGTGAGAAGATCACCAGTGGAGCGTCCCTGACGGAACCCATACTGACGATCGGAAAGAAGGTTGTGATAGGAAAGATGCCTTAAAATTTTTCTATTGAGAATTGACTCGAAAACTTTTGAAATATAGGACGTTAAAGCAATCAGACGATAGTTGGAGGGTTGGGAGTGGTCACCCTTCTTTGGGACTGGCTGAATGAGAGCAAACTTCCAGCAAGAAGGAAAGGTACAAGTTGACAGAGAAAGGCAAAGGAGTTTGCCTATATAGGGTGTAAGCACAGAAACACAGTTCTTGAGAACAACAGGAGGGACCCCATCAGGCCCATATGCCTTGTTAGTACTGAGGCCAGTGATGGCAGAAAATACATCAACTGAAGAAATTTTAATGTCAGCCATGAGGAAGTCAGAGGGGGGAAGTGATGGAGGAACAGCACCGGAATCGTCTAAGGTGGAATTGGAGGAGAAAGTCTGTGCGAAGAGATCTGCTTTATCAGTAGAAGAAATAGCTACAGAACCATCAGAGTAGAAAAGAGGAGGGAAGGATGATGAGGTAAAGTTGTTAGAAAGATTTTTGGCAAGGTGCCAGAAGGAGCGGGAAGAATTCGAGTTGGAGAGTTGAGAGCATTTAGTATGGATGAAGTTATTTTTAGTAGAGCGAAGAACAGACTTAGCACGATTCCGGGCAGAAAAGTAAAGATGATGTGATTCAGGGGTGGGTTGGCTCCGGTACCTTTTGTAGGCCCTGTCCTCGTTGCAGACAGCATTAGAACAAGCGTGATTAAACCAAGGCTTTCTTGCGTTAGTCAAAGGATATGAGAAAGGAAGGTATGCTTCCATGCCCGAGAGAATAACCTCCGTAATGCGCAAGGCACACTCAGATGGCTCCCGGCCACGGAAGCAATAATCATTCCAGGGAAAATCAAAGAAGTACTGCCTGAGGGCCTCCCAGTCCGCTGCTCCAAAATGCCACAGACGACGTCTCCCTGGAGGGTCCACAGGCCGTACCGGAGTGATAGAACAGGTTAAGGTAATAAGGTTACCCTGTATGGACTGAACCAGGCTGAGCTAGGCTATTTAGTTTGATTTACGGCGTTATGTGAACAATAACCCCCAACCAACCCTCGGATTTAAACCCTTGTGAACCCTCTAAACCACCAGGAGTCCCACTGATTATACAGTTACCATCTGTTACAGTAAATGGCTTCCTGGGAAACTTGTACCTCACTATATACTCACCTGAATGTGGCACAACATATGGTATGTGGATGTTGGATGCCCTCGCACACACAAAAAAATGCAATTGTTAAAGCTGTGCGACAGAGTCAAGATTCCGGGGGTTTGAATGATGAGTGAATGAGTGTCTGGCTCAGTTCATTAGACATTGTGTTGATAGTTTTTCCTTTTTGTGCACTCTCCTCCCTGGTTTTTGCACGCTATCTCAACTCATCCTTATGTGGGCGAATGAGGTAAGGATGATGATAATGAAAAGCCAGCAAAGAAAGGATAATGCTAAAATTCCCCAGGGTCATATTATAACAATGTATGAAAGAAAAAGTACTTTCATTGGTTTAGCAGTGAATGTACTGCCAGACTGAAAGACAGAGTAAACTTTGAGTCTTTGCACACACTTAACTGTAGATAACCGAGATTATAGTCTCAGGAAAGTATATTTCCAATTTCAGGAAGTAGACTTGGCCCTGGGTCCATTTGCATATGGCTGGACTAGATATACTTGGATGGATTTCTCACGATATGTGTCTCAAGTTACATACAAGATTTTTGCTGCCCGTGCTCGTCCTGAAGTTGATCCGTGGGGCTTCCTGCTGCCTCTGTCACCACTGGTGTGGGCTGCCTTGATGATGGCGCTTTTAACAGTGATCACTACCATGCTCTTCTTACCATCCTGCCTTCCCACTAGCACACAACACACAGAAAGGCGTGACACGAATATTTTTAACTGTGTTCGGGTTCTTTTCCAGGAAGGTAACTTTCATGAAAACTCTGAAAAGAAACATTTATGAATTAAGAGTTTGTTGGGCATTAGATCCAAGTATAATGTGCAGTCAGGGAATTCAGTATTATCGTAGTTTTGTTAGGAGATTATTTAATACCAACATAGCATAACCAAAGAATAAACTGAAGTAATAGCTATCCCGAACTCTTGGCCTTTTTCTTTTCTACATTAAACTGAGGAAAGTATTTATCTAATAGTATAGATAAGAATAATAATATTTTTGCACGTCTGGATTACTCAACTAATCGAGTGATAGTGATATTTTTTTTTTTTTTTTCTAGATTATCACTGATAAGTGCAGGCAGATCTCTATATGTAGTTTGCACAGTAGTATGATATGTATACACAACTGATCTAATCTTTACATGCACATGAAGATTTTTTGTGTCCAAACAGACATTGGAACAACTACAGGCTGGTGGTGGTGGGAACGAGTGGTGCTGGGGGTGTGGATGCTGATGATATTGGTGCTGACTCAGAGCTACACTGGCAACCTTATGTCCCTCCTGGCAGTCAGACACATTATTAATCCTTATGAAGACCTCAGAGATGTACTTGACTCTGGCGTTGGGATAATTCTTGTGGAGTATAATGTGAATACTCAGTATTTACGTGTAAGTGTTATGATTACAGCCTTACTCTGGAAAATATCCTTATTCCTAGGAGCTAACATTAATGCCACAAAAAATCAGCACATATATGGAGCAATAACCAAGACTTCCCACTTGATTACATGTATTTTTTTCCTGTTTAATCAAAAATCTTCAGTCTAGGCGAATATATAAATTTTAAAAAATATTTGACTAATATTTGTATTGATTTATGTATCTTCCTTTAACTGTTTACAGCAACCTACATGACCATTGTATATTACACCATTTAATATAATATAAAGTGGTGGCACAACAATATTTAGCCCTGGAGTCCCCAGCAAAGCGGTGGGTGGGTGGGCATAAATACTAAACATCAGGTACTTTCCAGGTGACTACCAAATGAGATGTCCTTGATCTTCTTTTGGAACCTAACTTTTCTTTTGTGCAACATTCGCAACCTTTCCTCCAAGTTCCTCTCTGTTGAACACAACCTCTCTTCCTCTAAACCTCACCTTTTCCTTACGGGAATTTGATCATCATAGGCTTCTGATAGCACACCAGTGAATCCTCCTAATTTTATATGCTCATTTCAAAGACAAGTTGGCTGTTGTGTGTACTTGTATGTATGCAACAACTTAACTTGCTCTCGTGTTTCTGAACTTGAGTCTTCTGAATAATCCAGAACATTGCTGTGGCCCTTGTTACTCGCTCACTACAGTTGTTATCTTACCGGTATGTCTAGGTGTTACTAACTATAACAAAATTTTTTGACTGCTTTACTAAGTAGAACGCATTGTCCACATCTGTTTTTCTGAAATTACAATTTCAGATTATCCCAATATTCACCACCATCTTTGACTCTTCTTCATTCGGTGGGCCACCTAATGAAGAAGCCAACATCTTTTCTTAATGACTTGTTGCAGCTTGAACAACACCCTACCTGTATCACTGACCGTCGAAGAGAGAATATGAACATACTGTACTGCACTTTACTCTTACAACTAGTCCATCTGACTATTGTCAATATTATTCTCCTTGGGGCTCCTCTAGTCAAATTCTTATATTAATTATCTTAATTATATCTCCAGGAAGGCCTTTGAATCCTTGAAAGAAAAGGTATATGTAGCTTTTAAGCGTCGTTAATTGGATAGCCTTGATTAAGTTCATCTCTGCTCTCCCATGGATGAATTATTGCTTCCTTGGTTAACAGCCACCAAAATGTACTTTGTGCATTAAAAAAGTTATTTTGTTGACCAAAGGACCAAACTTCTCTTCTCTTACCCTTTGAAGGATTGAAAAACAACTTGTTTTACATTTCTAGCACTGTCCATAATAAGGGGTGGATTTAAAGAGGTATCGGGACGAATTTATTCCTGCATCTCGTGCGGTCTATGTTTCTGGTCAGAACTGTTCCAGAGCACTCATATAAATCTGTGATTTAGAATCTTCCCACTCCCTCTGGCACACTGCCAAAAGCCTCTAGAATAAATTTACTGCGTCGTCTTTCCCTCCTCTTTGCGGATCTGAAGGATCTGTAAGTATTTGTCCTGCTGAAAAGAACAGATCTTTCCCAGAACATCCTTTTAGCTTTCCAAGTTGGAAGATTTATATGTTATCCCTTCATTTCTCTCCCCCCCCCCCTCCCCACCTCTCCTTTTGACTTTCTCGTGCTTGCCAGTTGAACAGCTTCCAAAGATGTACATTCTGTCCTCACTGTATGGTCCCGCTGAAGTCCTCGTTTTGTTCTCAAGAACTGTTCTGTGCTGAAACCATGCCTTGACAAACTCTTTACCTCTATCTGTCAAGTTGTTCCGTGTTCCTTCTTGCTGGAGATAATTCAGCGTTAGCCGAGGAAGGATTACCACTCCCATCTCTCTGAATATCCCCTTTGGCTATAGCCCGTTCACTGTTGCATATTTGAGAGATGGCATTACTTCTCTTGCCTCTCCGAAATGGCGTCGATTTGTCAGCCTTTATATTTTTTGCCTGGAATTGTGAGATGGAGTCAGATGCATCTGAAACACACAAGAGATAACCTACTATCCAAATACTTTTGTTATTAAAGTTTTTCCTTGTCGTTCCATGGCAGACATATGGGGTAGACTTGTGTATTTGGAAAACATTTTTTTCAGCTGCATATATCTGTTTAAACGTGCTGAAAAGTATGCAGGCCAGATAAGCATATAAAAGGCTGATGGTATTTCGATGGAAGTTTTCTTCACAACATACATTTCTCCTTTATATCTGAATTTTATCGTGATATGGAAATACTGAGCTGTTATGATGTCAAAATTAATCCTTTTAGTACCAGTTGTTTCAAAATTTATAAAAAAAAATAATGTTGCAAAAAATTCCGAAGAGGAAAAGTTGAGATAGTATAAACAAAAACAGGGATATATTTGAACAGATACATATCAATGCATAACAAATGTAGGAAAAAGTCATGCAATTGTTCCGTGGCGTGAAAGGGATGGTATGAGTCTAGGTGTATATTAAGGGACCCATGTGAGATACCAAATTGGAAAAATTTCCCTAGGATTCATCATTTAGGAGGAGGCGGTGGCTCAATCGGTAGAGAGTTGGCCTGCAGTCCTAACGGACCAGGGTTCAAATCCCACTGGGGCAAGGAACAGTTTAAGGATTTGAGTTTCATAAATATCAGACTTTACTGATCTACCAGATTACCCGCTGACATGTCGTAAAAATACCCCCGCTAATACCAATACACCAGTCCCGTATGAGACAGCCCTAGCATGTATTCAGTATGGACGGTGGGTGTTAGCGCCGATGTGGTGACATGTAGAGGTGTATGGTATGTAGGAGGACTACTGGGCCTTGAAAGCAGGCTGTGAAGCCTATGCCCAGAGTCGGTCACCGAAAAAAAAAAAAAAAAAAAAAACTTTCTGGTGGTGGCAATTCGATTAAACTCAGTAGCAATCTGACCCCAGTGAAGTGTATGGCCTCGGCTGACACCTCCAGCAGTGAAAGCTTTACTGCGTTGTCTTGCTTCAGTCTTTGAATGTATCCTCAACAGGAAAAATTTGAAACGCGTATTTACGTTTCAAGTTCTTATTTTTGATAGCCAGTTTGAGTTCTACCAGGGACACTTCATTTGGCGAGCTTCTCACCATTTTTTTTCTTTTTACTTTTTATCATCTGTCATTTGGGACTTTGATTAAAACTTTGCCATTGCAGTTGGCATCTCAAAGGTTTTCGATCTAGTCTGAAACAAATCTGATATTTTCAAACTGACCTCTTTCGGTTTTTATCATTCTGTCTGTACCTTCATCTCTAGTTTCTTTTTTCGGTCGATCTGTAAATACTGTTGTAGACTTTATCTTTAAGGCTATCAGTTGTGGCGTTCCTAAAGGTTCTGTCCTGTCACCAAATCTCATGATTATGCCTCCGCCCATCTATGTTGGTGGGGGCTAAGACTACTAATACCATGTTGGATAACTTCAACCTAAAACGGCTCCAAGCTCGTGCTTGGAGCGGAGCATAGGAGTGACGTCGACTGGCTCTGGCACGAAATCCCAGTTCAGTTGACTCCTGACCATGCTAGTGAGTGGATGCATGCTCTACTCATCAGACCATGACATTTTTCAGTTCGGAGATGTGAAGGAAGGGACTGAAATGAGTGAGGGAAGGTGGGGGGACGTGATGGAAGATATGAAGGTGTGAGGGTGTGATGGAGGATATGAAGGTATGGGGGTGTGTTGGAGGATATGAAGGTATGGGGGTGTGATGGAAGATATGAAGGTGTGGGGGTGAGATGGAGGATATGAAGGTGTGGGGGTGTGATGGAGGATATGAAGGTGTGGGGGTGTGATGGAGGATATGAAGGTGTGGCGGTGTGATGGAAGGTGTAAGGGTGTGAGGGAACGTACTGCCATATTACGGTATAAGGTTAAACGAGTCCGCACTTCCCTTTCTTCGTTTTCCCTTATTGTAAATGTTTATTTTGAGTCTGCCCTTTCATACATTTTCTGTTCCTTAAGCCGACTGACGTCACACACAAGCCACGCCTCCCTGCGCCATGATGGAAAGTGAAACGACTTGGTATTAATAGACTTAGGTTGGGGACATTAAGTGA
Source organism: Coenobita brevimanus (assembly GCF_032717465.1). Classification (NCBI taxonomy): domain Eukaryota; kingdom Metazoa; phylum Arthropoda; class Malacostraca; order Decapoda; family Coenobitidae; genus Coenobita; species Coenobita brevimanus. The sequence continues at coordinate 32,687,077 of NC_136961.1, read as the reverse complement.
TTGGTTTGTACGTTGGTGCTTGCATAGATGAGTGCGTCTGCATCTGTATCACTTTTCTGGCCGTGATATCTCTAGAAGCCATTGACGGATTTTCACTAAATTTTTGGTCAGTGATGCAAAAGGAGGTAATGATGATCTGGCGCACCTACGGTGGAGGAGGCATTAAGTGATTGATCTGTACGTTCGTGAGTCCATGCCTCCATAACACTCTTGTGGGTGCGATGTTTCCAGAACTGACTGATTTTCACCAAACTTCTGTCAATGATGCAGTATGAGATGATGAACTGATTAGGTCAGCTAGATCATGGGGTCAAAGGTGAAGGTCATTTGAGGCTGTTTTTGTTTATCCTTGTGGGCATGATAGCTCCTGAGCCCCTCAACGGATTTTAACAAAACTTTTGTCAGTGATAAAGTATGAATGGACGGTGGACTGATTAGGTCAACAAGGTCAGTGGGTCGATGATCAAGGTCAGATCGGGTCGACTTAGTTTATCCTTGTGGGAAAAATATATCCTGAAACCCCAGTCGGATTTAAATCAAACTCTTGTCAATGATGCAGCATGAAGGGACAAAGAAGTAATTATGTCAGCCAGGTCATGGAAGCTGTATGGTGAGCCCGTGCGTGAGGCTTCACGGAGGCACACCGAGTGACGTTTTTTGTTGATAGCTCGGGGCCCGACTTTGCGAATCGTTCTATTGATCAGCGATGTGAGATGCACAGTTAACAATATCCATTCATATGGTTATGACTCCACCCTTCACATTTCCACCCGCTTCCTTCAACTTCCAACACAGGAGGTACTAACTATTCCCAGGATGAGCCTATGTACACCACACCTGGATTATTATTATTTGGGATGTATTTTTGATTGCGATAAATAAAACTTTGTTTGTAATGCTTTAAAAATTCGGTTTCCAAATTCCTAATTCACTTCACCTACCAAAATTTTCTACAGAAAGATCCCAAAATATTCGATACTACGGCACACAGTACCTTGTCATTTCTCAGTTTCCTTGGGGTTTCATTTTTTCGGGTCCTATTATGGCAAGATCCCATCTCCTCCTATGAGAATCCACTTCCAAGACATTAGGTATGCTAAGCTGACTCTCTTCTTTCTCTACCCTTGAGCAGCTGTTGATTTTTTCTCCCTTGTTGAGTATAACTCTTATTGATGAGAGGACGCCCTTTGCAGTTCTTCTAAATAAGATGGAGACAAAAGCTTTTGCTCATAATGGTTTGAATCATGAAGGTCAGTGAAGTATATTGTTCATTCATGATTTGGTGACAGGCTATTCTTGCCTTATATGACTTGACTGAGAAGCTGTTCTGCCCAAACTGGTTCAGATTTGGACATCGACAAATGAGAGAAGTAAGGCATGATGCCTAATAACTGAAACATCATTCACTGAAGGACAGTCTTGACTTAAGCTTTCCTTAAGGTAACCGGAAATAGTAAACCCTTCAGTGTGAGTAATAGTATTTGAAATGCGTATCATGGCAACAACTTCAAGGTGTGTGTACATATGAGGCTCCATTCTGTGCTTAAACTTCACAGAGCATCGATGGCATGAGACACATGTTACGTTTCTCCCATACCGTCTCCCTTGCTGCTAGTAATAAACTCAAGCCCTGCCAATAGACATGATAATGGAAAACCTCAGATGACTATCAGTCGTGTATGCAATAGGGTGTGGGGGGGACGTAGTGACTGTATAAGCAAAAAATAGGTTCAGAGATAAGAAAAAGATTGCCTGGCGGGGTCTGAGTATAACTGCAGTCATCATCTGATTGAATACTTTTGTATACAGTATATATATATATATATATATATATATATATATATATATATATATATATATAAACAAACTGGCGCATGGTCAAGGCAGAGAGCTCCCACCATGCAGAAAACCTACTTTGACATTGTGTCTCAGATATTAAAGAGAGAGAGAGAGAGAGAGAGAGAGAGTACATAGGAGTACAGATACCAGGAGGCCTGTTAGCCAATGAAGAGGTTATCTGCTAGGAAAGAATGCTAATTTTACGAAGATCTAACCAACATGTAACAGAGAAAGGAGTGAAATGAGGAAGGCTTATCCCCACCCACCATACTAACCGGTTAAACAGCCAGGAAAAATGGAAAAAAAAAATCTTGTTAGGAAGAACATGCATGGAAATTTTTATATGAGAGGCAGGAGAGGAACAACTGTGCAGTATGTTATCTCTGTTTCACAGAGCTGTAAAAGAAAAGAAACGCAATCGTCGAATGCTCTCGGTCCTAAGCAAACGTCTCTCTGTCACGAACATGCACTTCAACTGGGAAATAAACAATACTACGTTAGCTGTAGCTCATTGTCTAGCTGAATTTTAAACGTACAAATAGTTTTTGAATACCTACTGTTGCTGGTAGACTAGTCATTTGTTTCACTACGCGAATATTAAAGCAACTCTCCCTGAATATTAAAGCAACTCTCCCTGTGCTGGTGCTGCATCTCTTATGAGTTTCATTCCGTTATTTATAGCCACAGTATCATTCAGGATTTTCAACAAATTATCATATTTAACATAGTCAAACTTGTTAAGAAATATAATTTCTTGTATTAGATCTCCCCAGAATCTTCGCTTTTATAGAGGAAATATAGTTTCTTTAGTACGGTAGGTCTTCGTAGTGTAAATTAAGCACCAATGTAACGGTAGGATATTTTTTTCCCACCGTTGTTCATCAGTGTAACGATGAGAAATTGGATTTCCCACCGTTGTGGTTCTGTTTAACTTACTCGTTGATAATACAAAGGGTACTCAACTTAGTCTCCCCTCAATGACTGATAACGTATTCACCTAAGAAAAAACAAAGGGGTGGGGGAGTAACTTCGACTTTGAATGATAAAGGTTAATTGCTTAGGATATTTTTGGTAGCGCTTGTATTTTCTTTTTTTTTTTTGGCTGAGTCGAGAATAAGTTAGTACCACGTGTGTTATTCGTTCCCAAAGCGGAGGAATCTTGAACTGGAAGGGGAGTGAGTCATGCGCGAGAGGACATAATTCCCTTGGTTGGATATCAAAATTGCATATACTTTAATAATTCTATACTTGTTAAACAACAGACATTTTTGAATTACATGACCTTTAATAATATGAAAAGAGTTGTAAATTAAGTAATAGTTTGGGCGATAGTAATACAGTACTGTTACCAAGTGAAAACAATTTGAATATTTAACAGTAACTCCTGAGTTCATCACATTTCATTCTCGATTATCAGTTATTCTTGGGCTCGTCTATAGCCTCAAGACTGGGACATTCAATGACATGGACTGTCTTTTCGGGCTGGCATAGCCTCGAACCAACAATAATCACTCATGTACTATTACGTCGGGCCAGTCTAAACTCATCACACAAATCACTAATATTTCATAATCACTCGGGCTTGCTTAGCCTCGAGGAACAACTCGAAATTACATTTTCTTACAATCACGTTGAGTACACCGCTTCCCGTCCGATCAGCGAAGTTAAGCAACGTTGGGTCTGGTTAGTACTTGGATGGGTGACCGCCTGCGAACACCAGATGCTGTTGGCATCCCTACGTGTCAGGTTGGGTTGGTGGAGGATTAGTGCCCCTCCCTGTAAAACAAATAACTCTAAGCCCTTGGCCACCCCGGTTGGGATACATGGCGTCTGGCAATGAATGAAATGAATGACTAAATTCACTTCAACACTCCCAATATTCCTAACCTATTAATAAAAGAAGAGGAAAAAAAAACGGTTGAGTTTAAATTCGCTTTTCCGTTACATGATCACCTTAACTTTCAAAATTCTGTACCTTATCTACTATCAAAAAAAAAAAAAGATTCACCTGATTGATTCATAATTCAATTGCTACTACATTCATTTATAAAACTATTCGTGGGTAGTGTAAGCGTGTGTGTACGTCAAGTCTATGGGCAAGTTCACATGATGGCCTCGTGCAAGCCCCAAAGTCACGGTGTCTGTGAACTGAAGCAGCGTCTGTTACCCGCAACGTCTGGATAGCCAAAGTGGCCTATTGGGCACACAGGGACGCTACTGCTAGATCAAATGAGACTGTGTTTTTGCGATATGGTGGGTTTTAATTCTCTTCACTATTTATATAGTAGAGTACACATGACGTTAGGACTTTTGATTGAATTGGAGAAAATTTGGGATTCAGTCCTTACTACAGTTAAATACTGAATTTACTGCCATCCCGCCCTGAGTTTGGGGTAGCTTATGCCATCTAGTGATGGCTAAGGCAAGCGGAACTACTTGCTCCTCACAAATTACAGTATCTTTGCCTTTTTTGACTATTAATTTCACATATTTGGATTCTAGCAGCTTCATTAGTAAGCATTTCACAACAATGATACGGAAAGAATTGCATACCCATTATTATTCTGTTTAAGGTTTAAACTTGGCGCCCGGCAACGACGCACCACAAGCACGAGGATGTTGCCCACATCTGTTTTTCGTTAGCAACCAGATGGGGGGAACTCCTATAGCTCAACACATCCAGTTACACTACCTATGCATAGATACAGAGATATATACATATAAAAATAAAGTTGTCCCTATATCGATCATTAACACATGAACTACTACTTAGAACAGGAGCCTTATAGACTAGTATTCAGATTACACTCTATCTAACTTAGAAATTACAGTACCTCTAAACATATACATGAATACTAAATTTGTGGCATTACACCAATGGGGTCATTTCTGTGACTATGAGGTGCATTCCATTGAGACTTTCTTCGTACCGGTATGTAATAAGATTCGGGGACCATTGCTGCACACGGTGTTTTAGGTGTGGTCTAACTAATGATATATAAAGCTTGGAGATGACATCGAGCGTTTTATGATGAAATTTACTAGCAAAGAAGCGGAACACTTTGTTTGCTTTGTTACTTGCTGCTATACACTGTTTTGAGTTTTTGAAGTCGTTACTACTAATAAAGTATATATGCAGTTTCTTCCTGTGCATTAAGAAAAAATATGGACACTGTAGACCCAATCTTCCGATCTCGATGCTGATTTCGTTGAAATCTATCAGCACGTTTCCCCTATTTCGTTTTTTATTTTATTATTATTATTTTTTTTTGAGGGGGAGGGGTGGCTTATTCCAGAATCACAGGGAGGGGAGAGGGAGTGTCACGAATCCTGAATATCGTAAAACGGATAGGAATCCACTGAATGGCGTGTACTAAGATATCAAAGCCATATCTGCCATTTTATATTTATTTTGTTCAAGAGGACTGACCCAGCTAGTAATCATGGATGGGGAACTGTATGTAGTTGACGACCTTCCCTGGAACCAGACGAACTCACCTGGGAAATGTTATTCAAACCTTTCCCTTATTTGGATTTTTTTTTTTTTTTTTTTTTTTTTTGTATAAGGCTGACCATCACAAGGGTCATGGGGGAGGAAGACATGCTCCCCAAATATCGATGTACAGTTTCTTCCTGTTCATTCAGATAAAACATGGAACTGCATACCTAATCCTGTGATATGTATGACGATTTCGTTGAAATCCATGAGCCCTCTTTCCCTTTTTTCTGATTGTTTTTATTTTGGGGAGGTGGCTAACCCATCAACAAGAGTCGTTGGTGTTAACGCTCTCCAGATATCTCTTTACTGATGAGAGTCTATTGTACATCTTTTACTAAGATATCAAAGCCATATATGCCCTCCTTTCCCTATTTCTGATTTTTTTTTTTTTATTAAGCAAGGGGGAGCTGATGACCCTGAAAGTCTAGGTTGGAGAACTGTATATTGTGGAAGACCTTCGGATTAACCAGACAAACTCACCTGAGAAGTTTCACTCAAATATTTTCCGTATTTCTAATCGTTTTTAATTTTGGGTAGAGGGATGACCTCCCAAGGTTCGTTTGGGGTGGGGCCAACGTTCCCAAATATCATCTTACCAACGAAAGACCTTTGTACAACATGTACTAAAATATCAAAACCGTGTCTGGGATGTCTGTAATTTGTATTCTTTTTTAATCATAGAGGGGGGAGGGGCTGAACCACTTAATAATTGGTGGAAATTTTCAAATGTCGGGGGATGTTATCAAGTAACCAGACGAACTGACTTGAGGAATTTCGTTGAAATCGGCCCACATTCCCCTATTTCTGATCATTTTTATTTTTGGTAGGGAGACCCGTCCAAATAATCTTTGGGGAGGTCAAGCTCCCCAAATATAACATTACAGATGATAGTCCATTGTACAATGTAAACTAAACTATCAATGCAGTATCTGCCCTTTTTTCACTACTTTAATCTGGCCAGGGGGAAAAACCCCATCAAAACCATTGTTGACAATTTGTACGGTATATAACTGAAAACCTTCCCAAGAAACGTTCACACATTTAGTTGAAGGCATATATATTTTTGTTCCTGCTTTCTCCAAGTGATTATTGTCAGGTAATAGAGACTTCGAAATTGAGTGATTAGGTGCATTATTATATAACTTTCTTACTGCTGGAGAGACTTCTTAAGTTATTACAGTCAAGTGGCAGCAAGAACTAATTTGACATTTTCAGAGTAACTGGCTTTGTTTCATTGTTGTGAACAGTGTACTGAGTTCAGGAACTGGAGTTCTGTCGCAAAATATGTAAGGTACTATGTATTATCTTGCATTTAGACGCTGAGACATTTTCTCTTCGCTTTCCACTGCTGCCCCTGGTTGAAAGGCGGTTGTAGCCAGTGTTTCATACTGAACAAAGACCTGTTTATGTTGGTTTGTGGGTTTAGGAATATCATTGTAATCATAAAGTATCACTTGTGTATTCTTGTAGCCTCACAACACCGGTTCAGCATTAAGTAACAGGTCTCGTCTGGTGTCATGTCCTGTCTATATCGTCTATTTAATCAGAGACAACATTCTAGAGGTGAACAGAAACTGTGGCACACAAGCATACAGTCAGGGACGACAATTCATTTACGACTGCACTGCGTTTACTTGTCAGTTACTTCCCCACTGAGGGAGATCACCTTTACGCTGTGGCGGGGCTTGAGGAGTGGCTGGCAATGCTGCCTATTTTGGGGGCCTGCCTACCTTTTTGGGCTCAGCATCTGTCGGCCTCATGGACCAAGCATTACCGCTACATCACTGGTAAAGGAGGGCTGCCAGTGATGTTGCTTGTCCCTGCCCATCTTCCATACTGGGCTGGGTTATTGCCTTCCCACGTGGTTGCCCTGTGCTAGCTTCCTTTGCTGAGGATGAATTGGGTGTCTTAAATTCCAGTGAGATGATATATTTCCACAGCCAGGCTGGGTCTTTTACTGCTGTTGATTTGTCCCTGTACATGGCTGATGCCGTTGTAGACTTTAACTGGGATGTGTTGCCAGACCTGTATGGCAGCAACCAATATCCAATACTTTTAACTGCTGCTTAGGATGGACCTCGGCCTCGTCTTCCTCACTGGCGTCTCTATAAGGTAGACTGGCCACTTTTCATGGAATTAAGTTCCATTGACTATTCTGTGAATGATTTTGGCCATATTACTTAGGCAATGTCTTATTTCACTGATGTGTTGCACCCAGTGGCCCTGTTATTTATTCCTAGAAGGAGGGGTCAGTTTCTTAAAAGTCCAGGTGGAACCATGAGCGCAGTTCTTTACTGAGAACCAAACGAGTTGCCATTTCTCAACTTCATTGCCACCTTGGGGATCCTCATTATTTGGTGGCGTATCAGAGTGCCTGAGTTCATATGCGGCGGGTTTTAAAGAAGGCCAGAGGTTCATCTTGCAATGGTTATGTTTCCTCCATCAATTCGAGGACTTCTCTCATTCAGGTTTGGAACCGAGAGAGGAGAATTTATGGACATTATACCATTTCCTCCCCTCCTGTTTTATCTGCAGCAAGTGGAATTGTGGCTGATCCTTTTGTTTCCACCAAAGTGCTTGTTGATTATTTTGGCTGTGCCATAGAAGGATACAGATTCGCCTTCAGCATGCCACCGTCGGCGCCCAGAGTCTCGTGGTCTTAGTTTTGGTCTCTTCTGGGGGCTGGGAGAGAGTCGTTTCTGACATCCAAGCAGCTTTGTTGCAGTGCCATGATTCCTCTCCTGGCTGTGATGATAATCCTTATGACTTTTTACATCACCTGTTTGATGAGCTTCTTTCACTTTTGCTGTCGTTGTTTAATAAGATCTGGTGTACTGGTGAGTTCTGGCTTTTTGTGCTGCTGCAGTTATTCCCATCTCCAAGCCAGGTAAGGATCACCTACAAGTGATAAATTATTGGCTCATTTCTCTAACTTCTTGAATGTGTAAAGTCTTGGAAAATTTGGTCAGTGGTCGGTTTGTGTGATTCTGACAAAGAGGTGACTTTTCATTCCTTGTCCAGTATGGTTTTCATAAAATGTGATCTACCTCTGATGCCATACTGCCCTTGGAATCTTCTGTCTGTGAGGATTTCTCCACTAACCAGCATGAAGTCATGGTCTTCTTCGATCTGGGAAAGATAGAAGACATTGCCTGGTGTCATTGGCATTTTACTTTCTCTTCATGAATTTGATCTTCATGGGTATATGCCTCTTTCTATTCAGCAGTTTTTATCTAACCATTTTATAAGGGTCCCAGTTGAGGTAGGTGGGGTTGCTTTCTAATGCCTGTGAACCTGAAGAATAGAAACTGCAAGGGAGTATCCTTAGGGTAACTCTCTTTGCTGTGGCCATGAACAGTATAATCAATGTATTTCCAGATGGTGTACGTGACTCACTATAATGCAGATGACCTTTCAGTGTCCGTCAATGTGTTAAGAATGCTTCTGATAGAGAGGAAGTTGCAGCTGGCTCTTAATGGAATTTCCCAGTGGACTGAGTCTCGTGGTTTCCGTTATTCTTGTACAAAGACATCGGTTATGCATTTTTGTCGTCTTTTGGGGGTTCACTCAGACCCCGACTTTTATCTCTGTGGTAGGAGAATCTCCTGCTTGGAAGAGACTCAGTTTTTTGGTCTTCTATTTGATACACAACTGATTTGGATTCCTTATATTCGTTATGTCAAGGTAGCTTGTAGTAAGGCCTTGAGTCTTCTGAGGGTTTTGACTCATACCTTTTTGGATACTGACTGTTAGACCCTCCTCCTCTTACAAAGGTCCCTTGTTCTTTCTAAACATGAATATGGATGTGAGAACTACTCCTCTGCTACAGATGCCCATCTCCGGATGTTAGATTCAGTGCGTCATGCTGGTGTGTGTCTGGTAACTGTGGCATTCAGGTCATCTCTGATTTCCAGTTTGTTGGTGGATGTTGTTGCCCTCCCTTTGAATTTATGTAGTCAGTCAATTATGAGGTATTGGTATCATCTTCACTGTCTTCTGGACTCAGTGCCTTGTGTCATAACCTCCCAGGACTCTTGATCTTTTGTTTTTGACACTTGTCTTAGTTTCCCGGAGCCCTTAGGTTGCAGGATCCAGTCTGTCATGTCAGCCTTCTCTGTTTAATCAGATGGCTTAGCGGCTAATTTTGCCATTATCGCTACACGGCGGATAAAAGCATCGAATTAGGTATGAGGCTTCCTTAGGGTCTAATGATGAATTTTAGAAGGGGTGCCCTCCGGAGAATTTTTAAAAAATATGTAGATACCCTATGCTGAAGGTGGAAAAATTGCATTTTTCTAAGATAACAAAAATCGTGATTAGACGATATTGGCTGCAGATACATAAACTTTGATACAACACCTCTGAAAGGAAATTAAATTTTACATCTTTTTTGTTCTATGCACTTTCTTGATCCGATTCACCGTTTATGAGATAATGAGTTTTTTTTTAGTTTTTAAGTTAATTTTGTTGAATTGTAATAAAACTATATTGGTTAAAGATACATTAAATTTGAAACCACTGTTGGAAAGGAAATAAATGTTGCATCTTTTTTATTCGGACACTTTCTTTTATCTGATTCACCGTTTACGAGATACTGAGGGTTTTTTAGGTGTTGAGTAAATATTTCATAAAATTTTCCCATTCTAAAGATTACCATCATAATAGGCATTACATGGAAAGGATATTGCATTCTGTACTGTGATATTTTATTATTATTGAAACATCCATTAAAAATACATACTTTCACAAAAATGTACTAGACTAAACTTATACAAAAGTAACTACAATCATTGTAGAGAAAGAACTTAATTTTTTTTATTGTAATTTATGATGTTTATGAAAACTTGTTGAAATCAAATCAGTATCGCCCACAATAACTAATAGGCAAATGCCAGCACTATATCTCCCAGTGCCGTCAGCCTCTCCTCTTTAGACTGTTTTCCTATTTATGTAATACATTTGCGCATACAAAGTGGTGAACAATCTACTTTTGCTATAACACACTTGCAGACGGAGCAGTCCCCTTTGCAGGAGCATTTGATGCGTTCCCTGCACGATCTGGACACTCCTGGAACAGTCATCCAAACTGGTACCCATGGCCCAGATACCTAGGTCCAGGCAAAATGCTGTGGGGAAGGAACCACAAGCTGTGTTTGTCTGCTGGTCATCCAGATTCCTTGTTGATACACTGTACAGTAGACATGCTGCAGGAGTGCATCTCTGGTGTGTGGCAGTCTGTCCATTGCTCATTTCTTCTGATAGCTTCCTTCTTGTTTCGTTGACTGAACTCAAAGGGCTGGTTCTGTCATCCAATATGACAATCAATCTCTCTAGCTTCCTGAAATATTCGTCTTCGACATCCAGCAACTGGAAGGGATGACCAGAGAAATACACAAATGTCTCTGTCACATCTTCATAAACCTGCCAAGTCTTCCAAACCGACTTCTTACCCTTACCATTGAAGGCAGAGGTTGTGTCGCAACCTGAAAATGCATGGAACACAGGTAATGCTCGTGATTTTGGCTCACCAAGGCTTGCACAAATGGAGTTTATGTGGTAAAAACTGTAGTTTTTGCCCATACCAAAGGCTACCCATATGTTGACAAAAGGACAAGTTGCAACCAGGTCATGAAATATGCCTACAAGGATGACTATAACGTCTGTGTCTACAGTACACACTTGAATATTCTTTGCTCCATGTTCCAATGCATGCACTACATGGACCACTATTCGGTGTCCACCTCTTCATGATTGCAGTTTCGCATGGGGGTACTGGCACCGACCGACTCCACAGTTTCCCCTGAGGTGACATAAATGGCTTTGGCTGGTGGCCTGTTGAACTCTTTAATTTTAGCAGTCAAAAAGGAAAACAGCTCCTCCTTGTTTGCTGGGTCACGAAGGAAGTCCATCTAACTACCTGGCACTCTTGTCTTGCCTGATACTTTCCTGAATAGTGGTCCGTGTAGTGCAAGCATTGGAGCATGGAGCAAAGAATATTCAAGTGCGTACTATAGACACAGACGTTTTAGTCATCCTTGCAGGCATATTTCATGACCTGATTGCGACTTGTCTTTTGTCAACATATGGGTAGTCTTTGGTTTGGGCAAAAACTACAGGTTTTTACTACATAAACTCCATTTGTGCAAGCCTCGGTGGGCCAAAATCACGAGCATTACCTGTGTTCCATGCATTTTCAGGTTGCGACACAACCTCTGCCTTCAATGGCAAGGGTAAGAAGTCGGTTTGGCAGACTTGGCAGGTTTATGAAGACGCGACAGAGACATTTATGTATCTCACTGGTCATTCCTTCAAGATGCTGGATGTCAAAGACAAACATTTCAAGAAGCTAGAGAGATTGACTGTCATATTGCATGACAGAACCAGCCCTTTGAGTTTAGTCAACGAAACAAGAAGGGAGCTATCAGAAGAAATGATCAATGGACAGAATGCCACACACCAGAGATGCACTCCTGCAGCATGTCTACTGCGCAGTGTATCAAGCAGGAATCAGGACGACCAGACAAACACAACTTGTGGTTCCTTCCCCACAGCATTTTGCCTGGACCAAGGTACCTGGGTCATGGGTACCAGTTTGGATGACTATTCCAGAAGTGTCCAGATCGTGCAGGGAACTCATCAAATGCTCCTGCAAAGGGGACTGCTCCGTTTGCAAGTGTGTTATAGCAAATGTAGATTGTTTACCACTTTGTATGTGCAAATGTATTACATAAACAGGACAACAGTCTAAAGAGGAGAGGCTGACGGCACTGGGGGGTATAGTGCTGGCATTTGCCTATTAGTTGCTGTGGGAGATACTGAATTGATTTCAACAGTTTTCATAACCATTATAAATTACCAAAAAAAAATTTAAGTTCTTTCCCTACAATGATTGTAGTTACTTTTATATAAGTTTAGTCTAGTACATTTTTTGTCAAAATATGTTTTTAATGGATGTTTCAATATTAATAATAAAATATCACAGTAAAGAAAGCAATTTCCTTTCATGTAATGCCTATAATGATGATGGGAAAATTTTATGAAATATTTACTCAACACCTAAAAAACCCTCAATATCTCGTAAGCGGTTAATCAGATACAAAAATTATCACGAATAAAAAAGATGCAAAATTTGATTTCCTTTCTAACAGTGGTTCCAAATTTAATGTATCTTTAACCAATATAGCTTTATTACAGTTCAAAAATATTAACTCAAAAACTCAAAAAACCTCATTATCTCATAAACGGTGAATCGGATCAAGAAAGTGCACAGAACAACAAAGATGTAAAATATAATTTCCTTTCAGGAATTTGGTATTAAATTTTGTGTCTTCAACCAATATCGTCTAATCATGATTTTTGTTATCTTAGAAAAATGCCATTTTTTCTACCTTCAGTATAGGGTATCTATAAATGTTTTTAAGTTTTCCAGAGGGCACCTCTTCTAAAATTCATCATTAGACCCTAAGGAAGCCTCATACCAAATTTGGTGCTTTAATCCGCCATGTAACGAAAACATCGCTAAGCCACCTGACTAGTTCCAAGACTGGTAGTTTGTCCACATCGGATACTGAGGATGAGTTATAGGCCACTCCCTTGTGTAACATTCTGTACGTTCATTATTGGTAAAAAGAGCTCACTTTCCTCTCAGGTATCCCTCGCTTTCATTTTAGAACATGCCTCAACTCATAAAGGCTCTGTTTCTGTCTATACTGACGGATCGAAGACTGATACTGGAGCAGGCTTTGGTGTCATCTTTTCTTCCTTCAGTCATGGTGGTAATCTTCCTGGTATTGCTTCAGTATATAAAGTGGAACTAACTGCAGTTTTATTTGCTCCAAATAATTTCTTTCTCCTCCAGTCTGTTTTTATGATTTTAGTGGCTCCCCATAGTCCTCTGTCCACACTGAAATCTTTTAATTAATCTCATCCACTGGGTTTATCAGTTTTATGGTGGCTTTTCTCCTTGGCCATCATGGCCATCATGTGGGCTTTTTTTGGATTCTTGCTCATGTTTGGGTGTTCGGAAATGAGCGGGCTGATATGCTGGCCAAGGCTGCATTGGCATGCCCTCCTGTTTCTGTGTGATCCCATCCTCCCTTGCATTGGCTACCTGCATAAGATTTGTACACTTTCATTGTTAAACAGATTTGCCATAGTTAGCAAAACCGCTGGAATGAGGTGGGGTTTAACCTGAGGCATCCCAATGACATAGGGATAAGTTCCCACGTTTTCTCACAATGACATCCGACGACTTATCCATACGTTTTGCAATTGTGAGGTCTGTCATTTGCACATTTTTCAAATCTCACATGTGATTTTTGGTACGTAGGCGGGGGACACCTTCCTTAACCCGTCACCAGGAGGGGATACTCCCTGACCCCACATGATCCGTGCACTCCCTTGTCTCAGTCACTTACCTGTTATCAGTGACCCAGCCCAGACGTGGTGTGCCGAGGTCTGTCTGACGCTGAAACTCATGCCATCCTTGACGCCTTCATGGGCGACAGCGATTCTCCTCTTGATGACGACGTGGCGGACAAAGACTACGTGCTTCCCGAGGATGAGACAAGCAGCAGCATCGAGGAAGTACCGTTTCCGAGGAAGTGGCGATACGTGACTTATTGTGAGGCTAGAGAAGGCCAGCCTGGACCCCAACCACATGTACGCACCTCTCTCCAGCCTCTAGAGGAAAGGAAGGGTGAGGGCGAGGAAGAGGATGGAGCTGTGGGACGTGGTGCTACCTCATGCCTTGGGAGAGAAAGGATTTCGCTGTGGGGAGCTGAAGGGGTGGCAAGGAGGAGAATCTGGTATGGGTCTTGTGCTTTGTAAGGGGAAGGAGGGAGTGGTGTGGTGGGAGTGAGTGGTGAAAGAGAAAGTGGTGTGGTGGAAGTGAGTGGTGAAAGTGCAGAGGGAGGCAGTGCGAGCATGCAGTGTACATGGGCAGCGGGCCCGTGAAGAAGAGCCACTCCCTAGCACTTCTTTCTCCCCACAATTTTCCTGTGCTTCCTCCCCACAGCCCCGTGATGTGGGGAAAGGAAGGAAAAGGAAGGGATAGGGGAAAGCAAAACGGAGAGGGAAGAGGAGCATGAGTGAGGAAAGGCACCACTCTCCACCTCCCCAACCTCCCCCACCACCCTCTCCTCCCCACCCCGACGAAGGCAATGATGGGGACGAGGATGGAGACAGTAGTGTGTTGTGGGAACGGGAAGATGGGGGTAATTTCACTAACATCATTCATCATTCACCCCTTCACTGAGGAGTGGCAGTCTGGCACCACAGCTCCTGGAATCAATGCTGGCTCCACCGGGGTGGATTTCTTCCAGCTGTTCTTTGGTGAGGAGTTTAGGGAGCGGATTGTGGAATATATTAACATATTCGCAAGCAGCCAGCACAGTGAAAGTGAGCATGAAAGTACGAGAAGCAGGCACTCCCTCCAGTATGATTATCCAGCTACCACAGGTGAGATGTTTATCTTTCTAGCCTTGGTTCTTTTGATGGGTATTGTACGGAAAAGACAAATTCCGGCATAATGGTCTACGGACCCTATGTCCAACACACCTTTCTTTGGGAAGGTAATGGGCCGAAATAGATTTCAGCAAATTCTGAGCTGCCTCCAGTTTTACGATGCCGACGATCCTGCTAGCGCAAATAACACGGATAGAATGAGTAGAATAAGGCTGGTATTTGATCACCTGTGGGAAAAGTTCTGCTCATCCTTTTATCCTTATTGAGACCTTGTCATAGACTAGTCTCGTGTTTTGGAGAGGCAGTATTTCTTTTCGGCAGCACATACCCACCAAGAGACACCTTTTTGGGTTCAAGATCTTTTTTTATGTGTGACTGTAAGACTGGTTATGTGCTAATCAAAGTCTTGTGCACCCGTGCACAGACAGACATAATAGAAGATCAAAGTATTGGACCCTCAGGGGCCGTGGTAAAGATAATGATAGAGTACCTTCATTGTGGCCACGTGCTGTACCTGGACAACTGGGACACTAGCCCCTTTCTCGCATGGTACCTACACCTGCATGACACTGGAGTCTGTGGCACCGTAAAGAAAAATGGTCAGCATACGGTTAAGGTTGTGAGGAAACTTGACAAGAATGAGGTGTTTTTTTTCAAGTCAAATAACATCCTCGCCACTGTATGGAACCACCACAGGGAAGTTTACCTGCTGTCGATGGTACACCGCCCCCTGATGCACCGCACAGACTCCGTGGATTACCACAACTAGAGGAGGAGCCACGTCTGGAAACCGGAGTCGGTATTGGACTATAATGTCAACATGAGGCAAATAGACTAGTCTGACGCCATGATTTCCAGTGTGGAGTGTCCCAGGACCACGATGAAGTAATACAAAAAGCTCTTCTTCCACGTGCTCGATATGATGGTCCTGAACTGCCACTACCTCCATGCCATGACTAAGGGAACCTCAGAGACCTTCGAGGGGTTTGTGAGGGAAGTGTCTCGCTAAATCCTCACGAAATATGCAGAGGACAGGCCCCTCCACAGCCCCTCCCCGCCACTGCCGCACAGACTTCCCTAAGCCTCACCGCACACCACTTCCCCAGCACCATCTCTCCTCAACTGAACCGCCCTAGTCCCCAGCGGCGGTGTCACGTCTGCAGTAACTCGAAAGTGAGACAAACCACTCAAAGAAAAGACACAAGGTACGAGTTTGTGGATTGCAACATCGGCTTGTGCATTGAGCCTTGCTTCAAAAAATACCACACCTTAGTGCATTACTGATACTGTGTGTGCATACAATATGATGCTCATAGTGCTGTAAATATTCAATAATCTGATGCTCACTATAATAGTAAGGTCTGTAAGTATGTGATAACAGTAATATAAGGTGGAAACTAGTATAGTGTAAGTGGAAAAGTATAATGCAAGTTGAAAAATATAATGTAGGTTGAAACAGTAGTCATAGCGAGTTCACTCAGTATGTATATATGCGATAATCTGATGCTCACTATAATAGTAAGGCCTGTAAATATGTGATAAGTTATATAAAGTGGAAACGGATGTAATGTTAGTGGAAAAGTATAATGTAAGTGGAAAAATAGAATGAAAGTTGAAACAACAGTCATAGTGGGTGCGCTCACTATGTAAATATGCGCTAACATTATGCTAAACATAATCGTAAGGCCTGTAAATATGTGATAACAGCTATATAAAGTGGAAACGGGTATAATGTTAGTGGAAAAGTATTGTGTAAGTTGAAGAAATGAAATGTATGTTGAAACAACAGTCATAGCGAGTGCGCTCACTAGGTAAATATATGCTAACATTGCACAAAACATAATCGTATGGCCTGTAAATACTGTATATGATAACAGTTATATAAAGTGGAAACGGGTATAATGTTAGTGGAAAAGTATTATGCAAGTTGAAAAAAATGAAATGTACGAGTATGCTGAAACAACAATCATAGTGAATCATATGTGACCGATTTGGGCAATTTCGCTAAACTCGCTCAATGGAACAATGCGTATTTCTCCTATATTTTTGTATGAAAACCAATATAATCTTGTACTATTTGTTTTTTTGTTCACAATAAATAAATATGAAAGGAAGGCAATGATTGATTATGTGTGTGTGGATGAAAGGATGCGAAGATGTGTAATGGATGCAAGAGCTCATAGAGGTTGGGGGAGTGGACTTTCTGACCACTACTTGGTGGTGGTCAGAATTAGAATTCAAGTAAGATGGAGGAATAGAAGAAAGAAAAGACGAGAGGAAGGAGTAGTTGCAAGGAGAGTGGAGAGGTTACAAGAGGATGAGAAAAAGGCGGAGTATAAGAGAGAAGTGGAGGAACGATTGGGCAAATATGAATTGGAGCAGATGGGAGACGTGGAAGGTGTGTGTAGGATATTTACAGACGAAATATGTGCAGCATGTGATGTGGTGTGTGGAAGGAAGAGAAGACGGAGGGGGGTGCAAGGAACAACGTGGTGGACTGAAGAGGTGAGACAGGCTGTGGCACAAAAAAAGAAAGCATTCAATGAATGGATGAGAAATAGGGGCGTGGAAGAAGTTGAGAGGCGGAAGAGAGAGGTATATGTAGAAAGAAAGAGAGAGGTGAAAAGATTAGTAAGAGAGAGTAAGAAGTGAGTGGATGAGGAATTTGGAAGGAATTTGAGTGTAAAGTGGAGGGACTGTAAGAAAATGTTCTGGAAAGAGGTGAAAAGAGTAAGACAGGGTGGAAGTGAAGTTAGCAGAGGAGTGAAAGATAACAATGGTAGATTACTAGTGGAGAAGGGAGAAAAAGTGAGCAGATGGAGAGAACACTTTAAGGAATTGTTGAACATACAGGATGGAAGTAATGCGAGTATAAGTGGCTGGGGAATGGCTGGGAGAAGGAGGGAGGTGAGAAGACAGGAAGAAATCAGTAGGATAGAAGTTGTGGAAGCAATGAAGAATGTTCAATTGGGGAAAGCCCCAGGAATTGATGGAGTGTGTGGTGAAATGCTGAAGCATGGGGGAGAGATAGTTGTAGAATGGATGTGGAAGATGTGCAGATTGGCCTGGGAGGAAGGTAGAGTCCCGGAGGATTGGAAGTCAGGTATAATTATTCCCTTGTACAAAGGAAAAGGGGAAAAAGAAGTGTGTGGTAATCCAAGGGGCATTTGTCTTTTTAGTATAATAGGAAAAGTGTATGGTAGGATACTTATTGACAGAGTTAGAGAAAGAACAGAGAAATTAGTTGGAGAAGAACAGAGAGGCTTTAGGAAGGGAAGAGGTTGTGTAGATCAGATATTCATTCTTAGATCTTTAGTGGAAAAGTTTCTAGAGAAGGAAAAGAAGTTGTATGCGGCTTTCATGGATTTGGAGAAAGCATATGACAGGGTGGATAGACAAGGATTGTGGAAAGTGTTAAGAATATATGGAGTAGATGGAAAGTTGTTGAATGCCGTGAAGAGTATGTACGATGGTGCAAAGGCTGCAGTGCGTGTGAATAGTGAACTAAGTGAATTTTTCTCTTTGAAAGTTGGGTTGAAACAGGGATGCGTCATGTCTCCATGGTTGTTCGATCTTTACATGGATGGGGTAATAAAAGAGGTACAAGGTAGGGTAGTGGATGTTGGAGTGGCCCTGGTGAGAGAGGATAGTGTTTGGAAACTCCCTGTTCTGTTGTTTGCAGATGATACTGTGTTGTTGAGTGAAGACGAAGGGGAGCTGCAAGGCTTGGTGGATGAGTTTGGGAGAGTGTGTAAGAAACGGAATCTAAAGGTGAATATAGGGAAGAGTAAAGTGATGGTCTTTGAGAGAGGTGAAGTCAGCGAATGTACAGCGCAGTTGGATGGTCAGGAATTGGAAAATGTGAGTACGTTTAAGTACTTGGGTAGTGTGATGAGTAAGGATGGAGGTTCGGAGGGTGAAGTGCATGAAAGGGTACAGCAGGGAAGAAAGGTTGCTGGTTCTTTGAAAGCAGTGATAAGAAACAAGGAAGTGAGCATGGAAGTGAAAAAGTTACTGCATGACAGTATTGTGATACCAACTCTAACGTACGGAAGTGAAGCTTGGACGTTGTTGGAAGGACTCAAGTCAAGAGTGAGAGCAGTGGAAATGAGTTATTTAAGAGGAGCTTGTGGAGTCACATGGAGAGACAGGCTGACGAATGAGGATATAAAGGAGCAGTGTGGTGTGGGTGTGGATGTGATAGGAAGCGTTATGAGGAACACACTGAGGTGGTTTGGCCATGTGAAGAGGATGGAGGGTGAAAGACTGACAAAGAGAGTGTAAGTGAGTGAGGTGGAGGGGGGAAGAGGGAGGGGGAGGCCGAGGATGAGATGGAGGGATGGGGTGGAGAGGTATATGAGAGAGGGGAGGGGGGTGAGTTGGGAGCAGGGCAGTGAGATGGCGGGGGACAGGGCGACTTGGAGGCGATTTGTTTTGGCCACCCCAAACGGGATTGAGGCGTCTGGCAATAGATAGATAGATAGATAGATCTAGCTGTTGTGAGTGGTTTCCCACAGTAAGCGCTACCATAGAAAACATGACAGCTGCAGCACACCTCCACAGAACACGGTACCAGGTGTACAGAGGCTTACCTGATTAGGCCACTTTTAGACCCAGGTGACCACTTTCTTTGTGATTTTCCATTGTTTCTTACCAAAAGTGGAGGTTTGAGCCCCCCAAAAAAAGTCTAAAATCTGCCAGGATTGGGGGAGGGGCAGTGGTGGAAAATCTGCAGGGATGCAGCGGGTAAAGAAGATGCGTGTTATTTCCAGAGATGGGGGCTCCTTCATTATCGAGGCTGTTTCGCTAGTGTGAGGCTTGTTTATGCCGGTTACTCTCATGGTTTTTTATTGATGGGCTCTCCCCCTTCATTCTGTGAGGATTGCTTGGTCTCCTTCACATTTCGGCACTTGCTAATGAAGTGCGTTAGGCTTGGGGATACATGCCGTCAGTACCTCTCCAAGCACCCGGTGAGCGATGAATGCTTTTTTTTTTAATGCGAGGAAGAAGGAACCAAAGGCCATGAGCCCGTAATAAAAATTCCCTCCAGGAGAAAAACAAAATACAATAGAGAGCCAAATTCAAGATCCGATCATTTCGAGATGCCTGGACACACTGCGTTTGAAAGACTGGAGATCATAGGCAGCAGGAAATACAGACAGAAGGAGAGAGTTCCAGAGTTGACCTGTTGCATAAATGAAGGACTGGGAGTAACGGTTTACTCTTGCATTAGAGAGTTGGACAGAAAAGGGATGAGAGTTTGCTGCTAGACGGGTGCCACGCGCCCGTCATAGAGGTGGAGAAATGCAAGCAGACAGTTCAGAGGAGCAGTGCCTGTAGTATGGGAGAAGGAACTCTCAACTTTGGGATTTATGCCGTCAGTACCTCTCCAAGCACCCGGAGAGTGATGAGTGCTTGGGGAGATGTCCTGTAGTATGGGAGAGGGAACTCTCAACTTGAGGATTTATACCGTCAGTACCTCTCCAAGCACCCGTTGAGCGATGAGTGCTTGGGGAGATGGCCTGTAGTATGGGAGAGGGAACTTTCAACATTGTGAAGGCAGCTGTACTGCTGCATAAGATTTAGTACTCGGTGTTTTTTTAAGTACATCGTTTTGGTGTTTTAATGATTTCGTTGTGTTTTCACGTGTTTTAGTTATATATTTTTGAGTGCTTTAGATCTTTGCCTGCTCTTGTTCTCTGTTGGGGATCTTTTACCTTGATGTCCAGGGGCAAATGATGTTGGCAGTTCCGTTGCCAGTTTCTTTTATCATATTTAATCAGCAATAATAATGTCTGTCGCAATCCTCCATAAAGAATCATAAATAAAATCATGTATTTGGTAGGGAATAATAACAAAGCCCTATCATCGACATTCAGTAGCAGATTATTTAAAAAATGTGAAGAAAGACAGGTGAAATTTTGGGCCTGTACTTTCTTTTGATTCTATATGCATTTTCAGAGTGTGAAAACAGGTGTGTTTCGTGAGCTGGGTGACCTGCTGGACACTGAGCGCGTGGTTTACAACTCCTTCAGTGATATGACGGCCAGCATGAACACGTTGGTCAGGTCCGGCACTCATATACTCTTTGACATCGACAGAAACTTTTGGAATATGATGGGGATTGACTTCTCTCGCACTGGTAAGACGAAATAAGTCAACTGGAATACAGGGGAATCCATATATTAAGCACTCTTTGTCACCGGTTGGAGAACACGCAGCTTTATTGATATGTACCCTGCTTTACTTCATTATTCCCATAATATTTCGCATGTATTAAAATGTCTGCTGTTTCACGTTTGATACCCCGATTAAGTATTGGTATTACAAGGCAACAACCGTCTTTCCGTTCTTCACTCTAGCAAACTGAGCGGCCTTTAACTAGATAATATTATGAGGGTGCAGTGTACACCCATGGGTAAAAGTTCGCTGACAATCCTTTGCCGATGCTGCGTCCAAGCTGCCGCATTTTTCATTCCTCCCACAACGACGGACTTTTTTTCCCTCTTATAATCTATTTTGTTGTGCGGTTCAAATTGCTATCACATAAAGAATTTTTTTCAGTTCCTTCCATTGCTACAATCGACAGAGAAGTGTCGGTGAACTATTCTTCATTGCTGAAGATTTTCAGAAATATCAGTGACACATTCCACCTGAAACAATCCATATTAACCACCTCAATCTAATGACATTTTCTTAATCTTGTTACCCAAGACAGTATTACCCATTCTCAAATTTTTCTTGAATTGATGTAGTTAAATTTATTCTTCGTTACTTCCTAAATCACGAGTGCTTTCTGCTAAGCTGAGAATAATGTTTGTTATTGGTAAGGTGACCAAAGTCCCGCTTTTAGGCGGGGCAGTCCCTCTTTTATTACGTCTGTTCCACTTATTAAATTGCGACTAAAATGTCCCGTTTTTTTTTAAGCAAATTATTTAGCAATTTATTTAAGAGGAGCCTGTGGAGTCACATGGAGAGACAGGCTGACAAATGAGGATATAAAGGAGCATTGTGGTGTGGATGTGGATGTGACACGAAGCGTTAGGAGGAACACACTGAGGTGGTTTGGCCACGTGGAGAGGATGGAGGGTGAGAGACTGACGAGGAGAGTGTATGTGAGTGAGGTGGAGGGGGGGAGAGGGAGGGGGAGGCCGAGCATGAGATGGAGGGATTCAGTGGAGAGGTATATGAGAGAGGGGGAGAGGTGTGAGTTGGGAGCAGGGCAGTGAAATGGCAGGGGACAGGGCGACATGGAGGCGATTTGTTTGTGGCCACTCCGTACGGGATTGAGGCGTCTGGGAATAGATAGACAGATAGAAGATGGATCAAGGCACCCCAGACTAATCCACTAAGCCGAGTCTTGACAGCTCTCCTGCATTTGTTCGGAACAGCTGTGGTCCCAGGGGACATGACCAAGCTCTGTGTCCCCCTTCGATCGGAAATGCCCCTGAATGCTGTGACCCAGATCCTTTGTGATGAAAACTTCTCTGTAATTCCCTGGACTTCACCAATCACTGATGATGGTGCCACTAGGAAACTCCACCTACACAGGTTGCTTGGGAGTGAATGAAAGGCGCAGAGAGCAGGCTTTCCCCACACAGTCTTTTCCCACCACACTTGGTTCAGGCTTACACAGAGACACGTCCTGGTGATGCTATCTTACACAACCTTTTACTACATTCTTGATTACACTTAGCACATCCCTACAGTCCGCACTACAAGTAGACTCCACGAGGCTTCCTCCTCTACCTGTGATCACTCTCCACCCTCTGTTGGGAATTACCATCCTGCTCTCGTCCCAGATATGCAATTGTTAGTAAGCTACTACTCTACAAGTGTCTGGAGTTCTAGTTTAGGTCTAAGTTTCTAGTTATTCAGGTGTTAAGGCATCCCGTGAATGTCACATTTGTTTGTGTAATCTTCCTCGTCTTTTAATTACCTCATTGTTTTGTATAGTACTGTCATGTATTCCGCTTTGGATAATTAGCATTTTCTACCTGTTTTCCTCCTTCCTGCTTTCGTATATAAGGTAGATTTAAGAATATATTTTTGTCCAAAACCCAAATATTCTGCCCTTTTCCTTCCACCATATTGTGTAACTGATTGTTTTGAGTTCACCCTACCTTGTGCACGTGACACTATATAATATATACTGTGTGTGTGTGTGTGTGTGTGTGTGTGTGTGTGTGTGTATATATATATATATATATATATATACATATACATATATATATATATATATATATATATATATATATATATATATATATATATATATATATATATATATATATATATATATATATATATATATATATATATATATATATATATATATATGTATATATATATATATATATATATATATATATATATATAATATATATATATATATAATATATATATATATATATATATATATATATATATATATATATATATATATATGTATATATATATATATATGTATATATATATATATATATATATATATATATATATATATATATATATATATATATATATATATATATATATATATATATATATATATATATATAGGGTGCTCCTTAATTTTCGAAGTTTTACATTTTCTAAGGGCCACCACTCAATTTTGTTCCTCTTGGAACAAAAACCCTCCATGCAAATTTTCAGTCTTCCACTGTAGTATATACTGGTGACCCCAAAACTCAGATGTTCAGGATCTGTGCCGCCTGGGCTTAATACCACGCCAGCGCACCTACCCTTACAATGTAATTATTAGCCCCTCGTTGGAGGGATGTCTTGGGAACAGATCCCTCACTCATTGTTGCCTAGTATGAGAGGTCATGGTTGCCTTTTGAGTGTCATGAAATCACTGACAATGAGAGTTTATGATATGGAACAGGAATTGCCACTGCTCCTCCTCTTTGGTGATGACAGGGAGCGCAACTTTTCTCTCAGCAAGGCTGTTCGTGACTTTCAGTGACTTGATGCATTGCTTGACTTTCTTGTAGCCATCTCGTTCAACTCACATGGATGGGTCATTATCCAGGAACAATTCGAGGAGCAAAGGAAGAACGGAAGTCAGCGAGTGGTGCTCGTTAGAAAAGTATTAGATGGTCTGGACCACACAAAGACCAGCAACCACAAGGCTGTCCATAATCTTGGCTGCTGCAGCATCTGTGTATGACAAGGATCCTTCAGTTATGGTTTTCAACCAGCAGAGCATCCATGGGGAGCAAATCAAGGCTTGTGGCAAACAGACAGTAACTCTACACTCATCCTTCTAGCCTGGCGTTCAACTTGCTATTCACTGGGACAGTAAGTTGGTTGCTGTTGATGCTGGCCAAGAAATGTTCGAATATTTACCTATCCTGGTGTCTGGAAAGGGAGCTGTGAAGCTGCTTAACGTCCCCAAACTGCAATCAGGAGCAGGAGCTGATATAGAGTAGACAATCTTCATTACCCTGCAAGAATGAACCTGGTGGATTTGGTGACAAAACTTGACATAACAGCTAGCAACACTGGAATTCACTCTGGGGCCTGCACTCCTCTGCATTCCCCTGCAGGAAGCATATTAATGGGATCATCATCCAGAGTCTTCACAGTATGCACTAGCAGCATCACATTTGGGCTGTACATCCCTCCCCTCAAGTGTTTCAAGCAGGGATAGACCTCTGTTTTGGCTGATCGCTTAGAACTGCTTGCCAACTTTCCTACCCGTTGCGACGAGGTCATCATCTTCTCCCATCTTCAACTCACTGCCCAACAGTCACAGGAAGATTACTGGGAGTTGCTTGAGCTCACAGTGATCATCGTTAGTGGAGTTCCTCCTTGTGGCTTCCACATTTTGTGGCCTGGCACCTATTACCTTGTCCATGGGATAGCCAAAATCATCTGCTAAGTCAAGATTTACCTCTTCTGTAGGCAGTTGAAGCTCAGTGTGAGAGAGCTTGCCACATTTGAGTGGTTTGTCATGTTTGCCATCATGATTTTTCGTCCCATTCTGGTTCACAGCACCAGTTGCCGCATCTGTTTCTCTGAACAACCTGAAGTTTCTTCAAGACATCCTGGACTACATTGACTTGGACTTCTCATCCACTGCTGTGCAGGTCTTCAGTCCCCATCGCTGATACCTCTCTGAGGAGCTGGTCGGCCAGGCATTCTTTGACGAGCCCCTCAACTTGGAAATGAAGAGGGCCATGGTCACAGCTCTTGAGGACAAGGAGGGTGGTCAGCTTGAGAAGAGAAGGATTCTTGAGCTTTATAGTGGCTGTCATTCGAGTGATGAACCTCCCTCATTTCGTAACAAGCACCATTCGCTGCCTTCCGTTCTTCCTTGACTCCTCCAATGGGTTCCTGGATGTCAACCCATCCACATTGGTTGAACGAGATGATTACAAGAAAGCCAAGCAATGCGTCCAGTCACTGAAATTCACAAACAACCTCGCTTAGTGATGAGTTGCACTCCCTGTCATCACCAGAGACAAGGAACAGTGGCAATTCCTGTTCCAGGTCAGAGAGGCTGATTGTCAGTGATTCCCTGACACTCAGAAGGTAACCCAAACCTCTCATACTAGGCAACTGTGAGTGGGGAATCTGTTCCCAAGTTACCCCCAAACACGGAGCTAATACTTACATAATAAGTGGGACCTATGTGTGCTGGCGGGGTATTAATCCCAGATGGCACAGAGTGTGAAATTCTCTCGTCTCTGAGGCACCAGTAAATAATACAGTGGAAGACTTAAATTTTGCATGGAAGGTTTTTGTATCAAGAGGAACAAAAGTGAGGGGTGACCTTTAAAAAATCTACAACTTCGAAAGTTAAGGACCATCCTATAGTGGAAGAACAAGATTGAGGAGATGGTAGGGGGATGAATATAGTTTTGAACGGCGAGTTGTTTGAGAAGGTAGAGTGTTTTAAATATCTAGGGTCACATGTTGCTGTGGATGGAAGAATAGATGCAGAAGTGAAGTTTAGAATAAATGAAGTAGGAAAGGTGCTGGGAGGAATGAAAAAAGGGTTTAGATGTCGTCTGCTTAGAATGGATGTAAAGAGAAGGCTGTATGAGGGTGTTGTGGTACCGACTGCGTTATGTGGGGCTGAAACGTGGAATATGGGTGTAGCAGAGAGGAAAAGTTTGAATGTAATGGAGATGAGGTGTCTGAGGAGTATGTGTGGAGTGACGCGTATGGATCAAGTGCGAAATGATGAAGTGCGAAGAAGAACTAGAGTTGTTCGGGAGATGGCTGGTAGAGTTGAGCAGAGGGTGTTGCGATAGTTTGGGCATATGGAGAGAATGGATAATGAGCGATTGGTGAAAAAGATAACAAGATCTGATGTGAGAGGTGTAAGGCTGAGAGGAAGACCACGAATAGGATGGATGGACAGTGTGAAGAGAGCGCTGGATGCGAGAGTGATGTCTGTTGTGCAAGGAAGAGTGGCTGTGCATGACAAAAATAAATGGAGAGAAATTGTGAAAAAATAAGTGATTACGCAGCCCTAAGGGGATATTCTCCCGCATTTGGTCTGGTCAGCTTTCAGGTCAGGTGCGGGTAAGGGGATGGGTCTGTTATGATGTGGCAGGGGTAAACCAGCTCTGCCGTCGGGCCCTGCCGCGGATATCACTGATTGCATTGCGCAGTTGACCCTTGTGCGGTGTGGTGCGGTGAGGATCTGTCCGTTCTCCCCTTTGGGGCTAAGATGCAAATGAATGTGTTTGAATGGATGAGTAAATTGGGAGTGTGTCGTCCTGTCTCGGCTACCTCCCTTTCCTTGGGGGAAGCAGCCTGGGTATATAGCATAGATATAGATTTCTCTATAATGTTTTATTTACGTGATTGCTTATTAGATTATGTAATTTTCTCTCAGTTTGTATGCTAAATAATTTAGAGTGCTACATAATGTAAGAAAACTCTGGATATTTTGGCTGTCTCCAAGTTGGCAACTGTTGCTTTCCCAAGAACCTAGTATATTATTTTAGTATATATGGAGCTTGTACAAGGATGGGGAAGAGACTGAAGCAGTTCACTCTGTTTCATTTCAGTTTGAGTGTAGTTCAGTATCAGTGCAGTGTCAGTCCAGTTAATGAAGATTGTATGTCTCCGGTACTCGTCAAAACTGTGAAGTGTAGTTGGCAAGCATTAAGTGTAATTGCAGTTAGTGAAGATTGTATAGCTCCGGTACTTGTGAAAACAGTAAAGTGAAGTTGGCAAGCATTAAGTGTAATTATCTGGAAAATAAAGACAGTGAATTTAAGAAGCCTGTGTTTATTTACAACGCCTAAGTTGGTCTTGCATGCTGTACACCGAAAGGCTGACCATAATAGAACAACTCACTGGCCAACGTCTTTCTTATACTGAACTACTGTTGTTGGAGCCTGCGGCAGCGTGGGACGAGGACGTAATATATATATATATATATATATATATATATATATATATATATATATATATATATATATATATATACAGAGAGAGAGAAATAGATAAATATCTATATAGAAAGATACTGTATACAGATAGATATAGATATAGATATGTGTGTGTGTGTGTGTGTGTGTGTGTGTGTGTGTGTGTGTGTGTGTGTGTGCTTACCTACCTAATTGATCTTACCTAACTGTATCTTTACATGAATGAGGGAAGCTCGTACGGTCCCGTGTATTAAATCATTTTAATCATACATATCCTAGAATTTATGAATAGTTTTGGCACACATTATTTCATTCGGTAGTGCATTCGACTAATCCACTGCCCTATTTGGGAAACTAAATTGCCTTACATCTTTTTCGCCTCTCTTTTATTGTAGTTTTTTGCAGGGTCCTCTTGCTGATGCTTGCCCACAGGTTATATATTCATTTATGTCTGTTTTCCCTTTACCTGAGATGCTTTTATATAGCATAATCAGGTTTCCTCTTTTCCGTCTTTCCTGTAGTGTTCGTAGAGTCAGTTTTCCTAGTCTTTCTTCATGGCTTAGAGCGAGCAAGCTTGGTACCCATCTTGTAGCTCCCCTTTGTACTTTTCCAATCATATCTATGTGTTTTTTTGAGATGAGTATTCCAGACTACTGATGCATACTCCAGGGTTGGTCTGATGAATGATGTTATTATCTTTCTCAGCATGTCTTCATTTATGTATGTGAATGCTATTCTCATATTAGAAATATTAGAAAACAGTGTATACATTTTTTTTTTTTATGTGTCCGACTCTGGGCATAGGCTTCACAGCCTGCTATCAAGGCCCAGCAGTCCTCCTACATACCATACACCTCTACATGTCACCACTTCGGCGCTAACACCCACCGTCCATATTGAATACATGCTAGGGCTGTCTCATACAGGACTGGTGTATTGGTATTAGCGGGGGTATTTTTACGACATATCGGCGGGTCTTCTGGTAGATCAGTAAAGCCTGATTTAATGAAATTCAAATCCTTAAACTGTTCCCTGCCCCAGCCGGGATTCGAACCTGGGTCCGTTAGGACTGCAGGCCACCTCTTGTTCCGTACCTTCTCACTGATATGGTATTTCTTCACTTTTACCAAACTTAATTACATGACACTTGTCCACATTAAATTCCATTTGCCATCTATGCCTCCATCCTGAAGCTTATTTGTTCCTATAGTTCTCTGCAAGAATCTGTGTTAGTAATTTTGCTTTGTATTTTTGCATCATCAGCAAAAATATTTAGATAGCTTCCATTTCTAGTATTACTGTCTATGTCATTTATATATACCAAAAGCATATATGGTGGCAGCACTGAGCCCTGTGGAACTCCGCTAGTCACTTCCTTCCATGATGAGTAATTTCCCCATAGTACTGTTCTCCTTTCCCTTTTTCTGAGAAAATTCTGCATCCAACAGTACAGGTTGCCTTGAACTCCTCCTTGATGTTACAGTTTTCATAAAAGTCTTTGGTGAGGTACTCTGTCAAATGCTTTCTTAAAATCTAAATAGATACTCTCCACTCATCCTTTTCTTTTCTGTAATGTTTCTGTAACTCTATCATTGTAGCTTAATAGATTAGCAACACATGATTTTCCCCCTTCTAAAACCTAACTGCCTTTCTGTTACCACACTGTGTTCTACTAGATTGTTTACCCAAACTTTTCTTATCAGCTTTTCTAGTATCTTACTTATAACACTGGTCAGTGATACTGGTCAGTAATTGAGTCGATTCTGTCTATTCCCTTTCTTGAATAGCGGAACAATGTTTGCTTTCTTCCAAATATCAGGTGGTCTACCTTGTATTAAGGATTCCTTGAATATTAAATATAATGGTCTACTTAACTCTTCTGCACATTCATGTAGCATCCAACCTGAAATTTCTTGTGGACCATATACTTTTCCTTTGACTAATTTACTTAACTCTTCCTGTACTTCTTGTTCGGATATTTATAGATCTGGTAATATGTGTGGGCATGCATGTTCCATTATCATCTCTTTCAAAATTACTTCCTTCTGTACAAACTGATTGGGAATTTTTATTTTGTGCTTCACAAATATCTTCCTCTTGTGTATAGATGATCCCCTCGTCCGTAATGGACTGTATATTATCTTTAACTCTGGTTTTGCTTAGGATGTAGCTGTAAAATAGCTTAGGTTGATCACTACTTTTATTTATAATGTGTTCCTCAAACTGTCTTTGGGCGTCCCTCCTTATCCTTGTATAATAATTTTTTGTCTGTTTATAGTTATTTTATGCCTTCTCACTATTGTTTCTTCTGTATCTGTTCCACAGCAAGTCTCTTTTTTCTTTTGATTTTTTACATTCTGTATTAAACCATTTCTTCTTTTTAATCTCTGTTTCTTTGTGCTGAGAGATATAATTTTGGACTTCTATTTCACAAAAATCACAGTTATCTATATATAACATTTAAATTTTGTCCTCTAAGCTCCTTTTCCCAATCTATTTCTACGAAGTACTTCTTCAGGTCATGGTAGTTTCCCTTTTTGTAGTTTAGACTCTTTTTGGAACTGTGTGTGTGTGTGTGTGTGTGTGTGTGTGTGTGTGTGTGTGTGTGTGTGTGTGTGTGTGTGTGTGTGTGTGTGTGTGTGTGTGTGCCATAAAATCCAGGTGAAGGATATCGACACGCTTCTGAAGCTATCCACTCAATTATTAACCTCATCTACACATTGCCAAAAGATATTTACTAAATTCCATAAAGTTCAAAATTCACCTAGCCTTACGGAAGGGAATAAGTCCAACGGAAATATATTTTTCATATAATAAAGCTGCCACCAGACGAAATTATTTAAGCTGGGAAGACCCTCTGTTAATAAAGAAGTAAATAAAGGTGATATCTGACCCGTCCACTTTAAAACATTTCAACGAAGCTAAATAAAATCGCCTGGAAGTAGCAACAATAAAATTGAAAATAAAGCTCTCTGCCTAAAGGGAGTACCATTAAAGTAACGATTTTATTTTTTCTTAATTCAGGAAGATGTGACTTCTATCTGGCCCGGAGTTCCTACTTCGTGTACCAAGTGGCCATCATGGCTAATAAAAACAGTCCTCTCATCCCGGCCGTCAATCAAGTGTATGTACCCAGATTTGTGTCATGTTCTAAGTCCTCCGTATTTGTCTGTCTATTTGTCAGTCTATCCATTTATTTATCCATCTATCTCTTTTACCTATCTATCTGTCTTTTAGCTTTTAACTTCACCAGCTGAATGGTGTACATTTTATCAACCTTCCGACACAGAATAGTATCAATTTCGGCTAAGCGCCTGACACCGTTGTGCTGGATTCAGGCTGTGTGTGTGTGTGTGTGTGTGTGTGTGTGTGTGTGTGTGTGTGTGTGTGTGTGTGTGTACTTTAAATTCTTGGGTATTCGATGGATTTGAATGAACCTTCCCAGGTGAGTTCTGTTGGTTACGAGGAAGGTATTCCACCATACACATTTTGCAGCCATGATTTTTAAAAGGTCAGGTCCCCCTCACAAATTAAGAATCCTCAGAAGTAGTGGAAAGAAGGCAGATAATTATGGCTCTTACATCATGGTACATGACGTACAGTGTACTCTTACCCATAATTCTATATTTGGGGAGCATGGCTCCTAATGATTCTTGGGGGTCAACATCAATCTCAAAAGTAAAAACAATCAGATGCAGGGGAAAGTGAGGTACTGGATTTCAACGAAGCTTCTTTTGTCAGTTCATCTGGTTGTTCTTCCAGTATATAAATTTCTCCATCATTTTTTTTTTTAAGGGGGTGTGCCCCCATCATCGTTTTTTTTTTTTTTTCCCAGAAGTACATACACTCAAGAACATAAGAAGAGAGGATAACGGCAGTAGGCTGATTGGCCCAGACTAGACAGTTCCTAGAAGAGTAACTGAACTAGCAGAATGAGATAAGGATAGCAAAGAAGGCTCTCCCCCGCCCTACAAACCCTCCAGCCAAAGCCGTAAAGAAAAAGTCAGAAAGGACACCATGCAGTATAGAAAATCTCGAGTGTACGTATTATAGGAAAGTATGAAAGGAGAAAAAGAGAGTATCATAGTGTCACCTGAAAAGGAAAAAGAGTGAATTGTACTGGTTATGAGAATTATTTTATTTTACACCCACCCCTTTTTTGTCATATACTTATCTAGACTACGCTTGAAATTCTCAGTGGATGGGTTAACAGCTACACCACTCGGTAGCATATTCCATTCGTCTACTACTCTATTGCCAAATCAGTTTTTACCTATTTCCCTACTAAAACATAATTTGTCTAGTTTAAAACCACTACTTCTAGTTCTATCCTGTATGCTCACTTTAAGTGCCTTGTTAATATTTCCCGTACTTATTCCCTTCATCCAATCAAACACATAAATTCTGTCTTCTCTTACTGTACGCCTTGCTAAAGAGTGCAGATTTAGTCGTTTTAGTCTGTCTTCATATGAAAGGATCCGAACATCATGTGTCTTTTTTCTTTAATTCTTCTATGTACCTGTTTTTAAAGAATTCATATCCATTCTATAGAACGGACACCAAAATTGCATGGCGTAGCTTAAATACTGCCTTACTAATGCTAGATAAAGTTAAAATATTACTTTAGATGTCCTATTGCTCACGCTTCGTGAAAAAAATAAAATCCGAGGACTCTATTTGATATATTTTTTACATTAATACTCTGTTGCCATGGTTTGAGGTCTTTACTCACCATAACTTGTAGATCTGTCTCGCATTCCGATTTACTAATTTCTGTTATCTAGGTATTTAATATCTCCGATGGTATTGCCTACGTTAAGTACTTTATATTTTTCAATGTTAAATTCCATTTGCCAATTTATAGACAATTTGGACAATCTCCTAGACAAACACTAGTAACGTTTGAGGGGTTTTCGGTAGAACAGACATTCTAAACAAATTTAAAGTTAATTTCTTCGTAATCGCTATTACCAAGTTGTCCACAAACATCTCTATTGCTAACGATGTTTTCTTTATTTCATAAAACCAAATCCAGTATATTATTTCCCCCTACTGGCCTCCCTGATATACTGATAAAGGAAATCATCCTGTACTACCTATAGAAATTCCTCTGACTCTGCATCCCCTGTCTGATTTCGCCAATCTATTCTTGGCAGATTAAGATCCTGTACCATTATTACAAACCTGGACTGTGACGCTTTCCTAATTTCCTCCCAAAGGTATTTACTATCTGCGCTACTTAATTTTGGAGACCTGTAAGTAGCTCCTAGACTAGTTTCATACTGTTGTTACTAATTTCAACCCAGACACTTTCCGTGTCCCTATTTTCTTTAATGCCGCTTTTTTTAAGAGTTTAACCCGCCCCGTCCTGGAGACGTGAATTCACGTCCTCACATGATGTGCACTCATATCCCGGAGACATAAATTAATGCGGCAACATTGCAAGGTCCCTAATTTGCACAATTTTCAATTTTTGCGAGTGATTTTTGGAATGTATAAACGGAACACCTTCCTCAACAAGATGCCAGGCAGGGACAATGCCTTACCAAGCATGACCTCCTCCCCCCCCTGCTTGACCTTTTCTCAGCAATTCACCTGTTATCAGTGACCTGGCTAGTAAAGCAATGTCATGCCACTGTATGAAATTCAGGGCCAGAGTGATTCCCCAATCGATGACAATGTGGAGGACAAACATTAGAGGAAGAAACAGTCAGAAATGATGATCAGGTAATGTGGCAAAAAAAGGTCAGGAATGGTGATGAGTGAGTGAAACAATGCTTATAATGCCTATATTACCGTTTGAAAACCGATATACTCTCGTACTACATATAAATTCGTACCAAATAAATAAATACCATTTATGAGTGGTGTAGAATAGTTATCCTCCCACAGAACTCGTTTTCTTTGCAGCCAACCTGATAGAAAACCCTATAAGGTAAGGAGGTACTCCTACCTGGATCGAGTATTTTAAACCTCAGGTGAGCGATTTCTCTATGAATTTTCGATGTTTCTCACCAAAAGTGGATGTTTGAGCCAAAAAAAAAAAAGGTCCAATAATGTCGGGACTGAGGTGTACCACTGCCCAGATAACGCTGGGATGGGGCTGGTTAATGAATCCTTTACATAAATAGCTAACCCACACCTTTTTCTTCCCAGATGGTTTGACACAAAAATATTACAGCCTTTTATCTGATATTCTGCTAAAAATTCCCGAGTGTCTGTATTCATCCGTTTCACTAATAATGCCAATGTCTATTTTCTCTGTATGAAATAAAGCCCTTAGTTCATCCATTTTCTTATGTAAACTCTTGCCGTTTGTGTAGTACACTTTCAGATAATTGCGAGTAGTTATACCTCTACTTTGGTATTTACTTTCTTTTTGTTTTTGTTAATAACTGGGAAACTCTTTACTAAAATAACAATTTTTTGAACGTCACATCGCTTCTCTATCATCGTTTTTAATGTCCTTTATCATCACCTTCTCATTTTGAGGTGCCTGAAATGATGTATCTACACTAACAGTTAAACTGTTTGTCTTATTTTTGCAAGTCTCGATGCATCTTTTTTTGTTTTATGTGAAGAAGAAGCAACCAAAGGCAATGAGCCCGCAAATTTGATCCTTCCAAGAGAAAAACAAAATACAAGAGAGAGCCGAATTCAATATCCGATCATTTCGAGAAGCCTGGACTCATTGCGTTTGAAAGACTGGAGATCATAGGAAGCAGGAAATACAGACAGAGGGAGACCGGTCCAGAGTTGACCTGTTGCATAAATGAAGGACTGGGAGTAACGGTTAACTCTTGCATTAGAGAGCTGGACAGAAAAGAGATGAGAGTTTGCTGCTAGACGGGTGCTATGCACCAGTCGTAGAGGTGGAGGAATGCAATGCAGACAGTTCAGAGGAGCACTGACCATTGAAGTAGTGATAGAAAAGAGATAAAGATGCAACAGTGCGGCGAAGAGACAGAGGTTGAAGGGAGTCAGTAATAGGAGGAGAGTTCTATCTATCTATCTATTGCCAGACGCCTCAATCCCGTTTGGGGTGGCCACAAACAAATCGCCTCCAAGTCGTCCTGTCCCCCGCCATTTCACTGCCCTGCTCCCAACTCACACACCCCTCTCTCATATACCTCTCCACCCCATCCCTCTATCTCATCCTTGGCCTCCCCCTCCCTCTTCCCCCCTCCACCTCACTCACATACACTCTCTTCGTCAGTCTTTCACCCTCCATCCTCTCCACATGGCCAAACCACCTCTGTGTGTTCCTCATAACGCTTCCTATCACATCCACATCCACATCACAATGCTCCTTTATATCCTCATTCGTCAGCCTGTCTCTCCACGTGACTCCACAGGCTCCTCTTAAATAACTCATTTCCACTTCTCTCACTCTTGACTTGTGTCCTTCTAACAATGTCCAAGCTTCACTTCCGTACGTTAGAGTTGGTATCACAATACTGTCATGTAGTAACTTTTTCACTTCCATGCCCACTTCCCTGTTTCTTATCACTGCTTTCAAAGAACCAGCAATCTTTCTTCCCTGCTGTACCTTTTCATGCACTTCACCCTCCAAACCTCCATCCTTACTCATCACACTACCCAAGTACTTAAACGTACTCACGTTTTCCAATTCCTCACCATCCAACCTCGCTGTACATTCACTAACTTCACCTCTCTCAAAGACCATCACTTTACTCTTCCCTACATTCACCTTTAGATTCCGTTTCTTACACACTCTCTCAAACTCATCCACCAAGCCTTGCAGCTCCCCTTCGTCTTCACTCAACAACACAGTATCATCTGCAAACAACAGTACAGGGAGTTTCCAAACACTATCCTCTCTCACCAGGGCCACTCCAACATCCACTACCCTACCTTGTACTTCTTTTATTACCCCATCCATGTACAGATTGAACAACCATGGAGACATGACACATCCCTGTTTCAACCCAACTTTCAAAGAGAAAAATTCACTTAGTTCACCATTCACACGCACTGCAGCCTTCGCACCATCGTACATACTCTTCACAGCATTCAACAACTTCCCATCTACTCCATATACTCTTAACACTTTCCACAATCCTTGTCTATCCACCCTGTCATATGCTTTCTCCAAATCCATGAAAGCTGCATGCAACTTCTTTCCCTTCTCTAGAAACTTTTCCACTAAAGATCTAAGAATGAATATCTGATCTACACAACCTCTTCCCTTCCTAAAGCCTCCCTGTTCTTCTCCAACTAATTTCTCTGTTCTTTCTCTAACTCTGTCTATAAGTATCCTACCATACACTTTTCCTATTATACTAAGAAGACAAATGCCCCTATGATTACCACACACTTCTTTTTCCCCTTTTCCTTTGTACAAGGAAATAATTATACCTGACTTCCAATCCTCCGGGACTCTACCTTCCTCCCAGGCCAATCTGCACGTCTTTCACATCCATTCCACTACTATCTCTCCCCCATGCTTCAGCATTTCACCACACACTCCATCAATTCCTGGGGCTTTCCCCGATTTAACTTTCTTCATTGCTTCCACAACTTCTATCCTACTGATTTCTTCCTGTCTTCTCACCTCCCTCCTTCTCCCAGCCATTCCCCAGCCACTTATACTCGCATTACTTCCATCCTCTACGTTCAACAATTCCTTAAAGTGTTCTCTCCATTTTTTTTTTTTTTAATGAGACGAAAAGCCTTTGACTCCACCCTATTGAGAAGAGCTGTATGTGGGGAGCCTCCTCACACATGAGAATTATACCCCACACAGGGGCGGATAAAACCCCTGTATAGAGTCAACAATTGTGCATCTAACCAAACCTGATGATAATGATTTCAGAGTGAAGTAGTTACAACTTTCCGTACTTCTTTCGACCACCAAAAAAAAAAAAATAATAAATAAAAACTAACTTCTTATCAATTATTCTAGCTAAAACAGTAACTCCCTGCATACTGAGTCCCATCCCAACTTTACATGGCACTCCACTCATAAAACAAGTTCCAGCTGTCTATGAAAGGTATTGCATTAACTTTGCAATACCTTTCAAAGTGGCAATTAAAACCTATTGTCCTGCTCAACCATTGCGTTCCAACCCCCTTCCTAGGAAAAACACCAAGTGCTACAGACAGGGGCGGACTGGCCATCTGGAGCACCGGCAGAATTCCCGGTGGGCCGGTCAAACATTGGGCCGATGGGCTATTAAAAAAAAAAAAAAAGAAAAAAAAAAAGTTCCCGCAATTTACCAGCTACTTATGACCTAGGCTTCCATCGTCCCCCGCTCCCCTGACAATTCGCTATCTCCATGACTCCATCATGGTCTGTAGGCTGCGTGTGCTGGTTAAACGACATCCACATTTTAAATGAGTAAAAAAGAATAATTTCCTCAAAGGTAGTCTAAGTACTCACGTATGCTTTCATGCCAGTTTAATTTCGTTTAATTCATCTGTTCAAATTATGCCTCAGGCAGTTATTTGAACTGCTAAACTGGAGTGAAACAAAATTAAGAAAACTGGCATGTGCCTAATTTAATAGAGTATATATATATATATATATATATATATATATATATTGGAAGACAGACTGGGTGACGAAAACCTGCTGGATTTGTGTGTCTCAGTGTCTGTGTGACTTGAACTGACCGTGCTGACTGCTGACCATGGAAAGTCAATCCAGTAATAAACGCAAAGGTGGCGTTGAAAAATTAAGAGACAAGAAAATAAAGTCTCTTAAGGCCGATGCAGCCAAATGTCGAAAATTAACAGACATGTTCGGTAGCAGCAGTGCAGCCAGTGCTGCTACTAGTAATGCCTGTGACGTACGTACCAATGGTGATGACAGACAAAGTGCAAAGTACTGCCCCGTGCCAAGGCCGAGGATGAGGTCACAGAGGTAGTAAGCGTAGGAGAAAATATTACTGGAGCAGTTGCTGCAGAAACCCTCAGAGGTCGAAGCATAGAAGAGGCTACAGCTGAATGTGAGCCTAGTACAAGCAAAGTTTTTGCATGGGGATTGAGGCCTGCCGTTGATGGGTTAGCTAACAGTGGTAGGCTAAAGGCTAGCATTGCTTGTTTGTTAACTAAACTTGTAGACTACGAAACAGCCACAGCGTACCAGGTACTGGTATGTGTATTAAAAAAAAAAAAAAATACATTCACCAAAAAACAGATAAGAGGTATCAATATTACATCTCATATTTGTGATCCTATGATTAAAAATATGTATTATGAATAATATAATAAGTAACATATAACAAACTACATATAACTGGTAATAATAGAAACTGAGATTAAAAGCTATATATAACATTAACTAAATGTGCGGTAACTAGTAACTAGTTACCCAGTTCACTAGGTCAACATAACTGTAAATTAATAACTAACGAATACCTTGAGATTCATATAGAAACTTCGTTTAGTTTGGCTTTTCGTTCAGTACAATGCCCTTTTCGCTGGTGTCATTGAATATTACTGATATTTAATCATTTATTGAGCATTGACAATATTTCTTGGTGACACTGAAGTGCTTTAAACTAAAAATGGTACAAAAACGTGAAAAATATGAAAACACTTGTCAGCCCCACGGTCGAGTTTCTAGCCTAGCAAGTTTGAGTTGGTCGTTACACGTTACGGTAGTCACGTGGCAAAATATGAATTGAAAGAAAACGACACAGCAGTAAGGGTAAACGTAAATATATATTGGAAATGTCCACCCTCCTTTCTTTTAACCTATTTTCTGTTCTTATTTGACTCAAACCCTACTGCATTATGTGTGTGTATAGGAGGGGGTCCCCTAAAGCATGGGGGACAATAGACACATGCCTTATGTGTCCAATGGAAAATCCTCTACTTCACTGGATACGGTATTGGCGGGGGCCCCTAAAGCATGGGGGACAATAGACACATGCCTTATGTGTCCAATGGAAAATCCTCTACTTCACTGGATAAGGTATGGGAGGGGGCCCCCTAAAGCTTGGGGGACAATAGACACATGCCTTATGTGTCCAATGGAAAATACGCTACTTCACTGGATACGGTTTAACAAAAGGAATTGTTCACTGATTTTTGTGGGTCACATTGTTGGTCACAGTACCTCCTGGGTCACAGAAACTCACAGCACCTGCCACCTGTTCACAGTAGGCTGCTGGGTCACAGAGTTGGGGAGTGCTGGGCTAGCCAAGCTCTTTCTGTAACAGTGTGGGATAGCCTATACTAGTACACCATGTACTGAAGTGGACTGTCTTATCTTTACAATTAAGGCAGAAAATTACCATGTTAACTAGACGAGGAAACTTTGTATGCAGCAAACATTTTACTTTCGGGATTATAATTATCATATCAGCATAGGCTACTAATAATTATCGCATCAGCATAGGCTACTAACACGGAAAAATTTTGAATGCTGGTTATATAGTGTTAAAACTTTGAATATTTTTAATGATTATGCTTTCATTCATAAGTAGATTGACAGTAGGCCCAATTCTTGATAACAGTCATTAATAAGACTATTCACTCATTCATGTGTTATAGGTTGACGATGTCAATAGGCCCAGATCAACTGCAGTAGAGGAACTAGTCGAGGAAAACAATGATGCCACCTAAGCCTTTGATTGCTTTAACTGACCCAGGTTAGATGACCTACTGTTTTTTTAGTTTCCACCCACAACAGAAGAAAGTATTCTTTTGCAAAGATGACATCAAAAGAAAGTGGCTTACATACAGTGTGGGCAGTCATACATTTTACTGCTCAGTTTGCAGGGCATTCGGGAAGGCCATTGACAGCAGTATTTTCATCATTGGAATGAAAGATTGGAAACATGTTCATCAGCGTGTAGAGGAGCACGAAAAGAACAATGCACACAGAAACTGTACTGAAGCATATTTTCTAAAGGCATCCAAAGCAGACATAGAGTTTGATGAGTCGTAGTCAGATGCCAGCCCACAGAGAGCAGGTGCGTAAGAGGCACCAGGTGCTGAAGCATGCAGTAGATGTAGTTAAAGTCATTGGCAATAGGGGGCTTAGCTACAGGGGAATGCATTCAGAGGCAGCGTATGCTTTAGATGACACAGGTGTTGATCATGGTAACTTTTTGGAGCTTATAACTCTGCTTGGAAAATATGATGTGTGCTTGAACGAACATCTGACTGACTGTATAGAAGAAAGCAAGAAACTCTGTCACTCTGGGGCAAGAGGCAGAGGTTCTCTTAACACTCTTCTCTCCAAAAATATTGTCAATGCAGTTGTCACGAGTCAGAACGATTTTATATTTAAATAAGCTCGTGACATCAAACTTTTGTGGGAAACCGCGAATTCTAATGGAATCCCAGTATTTATCACTCAGTCAACCGCCATGTATTCACCCGATCGGGAGTGTTTTCAGAACAATTTTTCACTGTGTCATAAGTGATCATCTGTGCGCAACTTTAGCACCTCCACTGAGTGATTTGTTGTGGGCGTGTTTCGCTCACTTCTAGCCGTTAGCAAGTGCGGCTCGACACTCGTCTCTCTCTTACGATTTGAACTCAGTCAAGATTTGAGCGCCATGGAAGCAGGTTAGCAGCACGTGTGTGGTAGCATCCTTCCTCAGCCAACGCCCAGTTCCTGCCGCCGCCGTTGTCCAGTTCCTGAATTCCCACCTAGCGTGATTTGGCGAGAGGCTCAGCGTGTGCAGCGTCCTTCCTCAGCAACAACGCCCAGTCATCTGCTTAGTCCACTTTTCTTACCAGTATTTTCTTTTTGTTTAACCTAGGTTTAAGAGTTTAGCTTTTGAGTGAGCGAGTGAGTGCGATCTCCTTATTTTGAATTCATTTTGAAACATGTAATGTAAATTTAATTCATTGTAATCAATAAATTTAACAGTTCTTTTTCTTGAGCTTAATGTAATGTAAACTCGTATTTTATTTTCCATATTAAGCTTATTCTAGTTGCAGCTCCTAGTTTGCATAAACGTTTTGGATTATTAATATCTGGTACTTAGGCCAGTCCTTTTGTATTAGCTTAAAATCCGTTGTGCAACCACGAGTTAATTGCACCAGCAAGAGCCTGTTTATCATTAATAGCATTAGATATTGACTGTCAGGGGTGGAGTCACTTTCTCCAGAGGCCAACAGTACTAATAAACAGCACGTGTGAGTGATTAGTCTCTGCTGTGTACTGTTGAGAAAGTTTATAAACTCTCGTCCTTAGAGAATCGGCGAAGTAAGCCGGATAAAGTAATCATTGCTTGATTTTCACAAGTCAATTCTTTGTCCTGTTCTCAAGTATCAGAGAATATTATTCTTTAATATATCTTAATCATAAAAACCCCATGACAGCAGTCATTAATACAAGACATCACATTATCCAGGACTCCATCTCTAGTGACGTTAAGGAAACTGGAGTGTTCTCAGTCCAGATTAACACAACCCAGGACATAACTTCTCAGGACAAGTGTACAGTCATTATCAGATACGTCACAAATGTTATACATGAGAGACTTGTTGCAGTTATGAAATGTGAGGCATCCACTGGCGAATATTATGTGTAGCTGCTGACTGAAGTCATTCAGAAACTCAGCCTGGACATGAGCAGATGCATTGGCAATGCTACAGATGGGGCTTCCAACATGCAGGGCAATACGGTGGTTTCTTTGCCTTACTTTCAACATACTTTCCCAACCAAGTCCACATATGGTGTTATGTGCATGTTCCAAATTTAGTGTCAGCTGACACAACAGGAATGGTTTTGGCAAGTGCCTCACTGTTCTCTTTACTGAATGACATTGCTGTGTTCATCCAGGGGTCCTACCAAAGGATGAATGTATGGGAAAGACAAAGCCAAAGCACTCACCACCAGCGCCTCCCTCCACTTGGAGAAACCCACTGGTGGGCAAAGGATGCTGCACTGAAGAAGGTCTTTGGATTCTTTGGTAACCCAGACAAAGCTCTGTACATTGATGTACTATGTACACTAGCTGTAATACAAGGCCAGGCAAACATCAAGACCACTGCAAGCGTTAAGGCCAGAGCACTGACTGAAGCACTACTCAAATACGAGACCATACTTACAGCTCAAATTTTTTTTTCCATATTTGAG
Source organism: Coenobita brevimanus (assembly GCF_032717465.1). Lineage (NCBI taxonomy): Eukaryota > Metazoa > Arthropoda > Malacostraca > Decapoda > Coenobitidae > Coenobita > Coenobita brevimanus. The sequence continues at coordinate 32,645,811 of NC_136961.1, read as the reverse complement.
CAACAACTCCTCTCTCCAAATACTTGCAAACAGATGGCATGGGCATTCTCTCTGCATACAGAATGGTTATCGGAACACAGGAGAGTCTCAAAGGAATGAAAAGAGACTTTGACACCATCAAGAAAGCTGCAGACACAATTGTTCAGTGGGCGAATGACAAACTGCAGGCACAGGAAGAGGAGACAGAGCTGAACCTTGAGGTTGAGGCCAGCTTGCCACAGAAAAGGCCAAGAAAAAAGAAAATCTTGCCTGGTGAGATGGCTCATGATGAGACATTCACAGATGCAGAGAGGGCCTATAAAGTTGAGGTCTACTATCAAATCATGGACACTGTCACTGAGAGCCTCCATCGTCGTTTCCTCATCCATAGGACGCTTTATGCTGACTTAGCCCTTCTGGACCCCAGAAACTTACCTCAAGTTAGGGCCAGTGGGCTACCACAGTCAGCTTTTGAAGAGGTCATCAAATGCTTGGTGAAATTCAACGCAGAGCAACAGTTGAAAACGTGCAGTGTGAGCTGAAGAGTCTGGCTTCACAGTGGGAGAGGCTGAAAACCCCTGCACTGGAGGAATACAGCATCAGATTAGTAAAAGAAACACAAAAGGGTGGATCTGATGGAGTGAGAATGATGCACAAAAGGATCCCTTTCTGCAAAGACTGTGCAATATGTTGTTATCAGATACTCTGGAGGTACAACTTGTTGACAGATGCTTACCATATCATAGGCCTAGGATACAAGTTCTTGCACACCCTGTCAGTCACGCAGGTAACTTGTGAGAGGAGTTTCTCAGCCCTGAAATACATCAAAAGTTGACTCAGAGGCACTCTTTTCAAGGAGCACCTAGAGATATGCTAATGGCAACTGAGAAAGACATCCTAATTGCCTTTGATACAGATATGGTAAGAGACAGAATTGCAGAGGAGTGTGCTGCTGAGAAAACTGCTGACATACTGTATTAGAGTAAGACACTCCTTTTTCGGTGTTAGAATAAGGCTTTCTACTTTCCATGAGTAAAATACAATAATGTCCCTTTTTTTAATTTTCTGTTGAACTGTGTTGTCTGTAGGAGCACTGTCTACTAGGCTACTTTGACAGTATATATGTGTGTATTAATGACACCATCTAGTCATCTACTGCTTTGATTCGGTGTGTGTGTGTGTGTGTGTGTGTGTGTGTGTTCTTACCTAATTGTATCTTTATAGGAATGAGTCAAACATGTACTGTCCCGTGTCTTAAACCATATTTATCGTACATATCTTTAAATTTGTGAATTGTTTTAGCACACACTATTTCATTCAGTAGTGGATTCCACTGATCAATTGTTCTATTTGGGAAACTAAATTTCCATACGTCTTTATCACCTCTCTTTTTATGCAGTTTTTTGCAGTGTCCTCTTGCTGATGCATCCCCATAGGATATGTAATCATTTATGTATATTTTCTCCTTCCCTGATATGCATTTATATAGCATAATCATGTCACCTCTTTTCCTTCTCTCCTGTAGTGTTGGTAGATTCAGGTTTTTTAGTCTTTCTTCGTAGCTTAGATCCCTTAAGCTTGGTACCCATCTTGTAGCGGCCCTTTTAACTTTTTCAATCTTGTCTATGTGTTTTTTGAGATGAGGACTCCCGACTACTGATGCATAGCCTACTCCCGGGTTGGTCTGATGAATGATGTTATTATCTTTCTTAGCATGTCTTCATTTATGTATGTGAATGCTGTTCTCATATTTGCAAGCAGTGTATACATGTTCCGTACCTTCTCGCTGATGTGGTCAGCCAGAGATAGTCTGTTAATGATAATCACACCTAGGTCCTTCTCTCTTTCTGATGTGTGTAGGGTTTTATTTCCTATTTTATAATCCCACTGAGGTCTTTTTCCACTTTTACCAGACTTGATTACATGAAACTTGTCCACATTGAATTCCATTTGCCATGTATTACTCCATTCATGAAGTTTATTTAATTCTTCTTGTAGCTCTTTACAAGTCTATGTTGGTAATTCTCCTTTGTATTTTTGCATCATCTGCAAACAAATTTAGATAGCTTTCATTTCTAGTGTTACTGTCTTTATCATTTATATACACTAAAAACATGATTGGTGCCAGCACTGAGCCCTGTGGAACTCTGCTGGTCGCTTCTCTCCATAATGAGTAATTTCCGCTTAGTACTGTTCTCATTTCTCTTTTTATGAGAAAACCTTGCATCCAACAATACAGTTTGCCTCGGATTCCTCTTTGATGGTACAGTTTCCATAAAAGTCTTTGGTGTGGTACTCTGTCAAATGTTTTCTTGAAATCTAAATAGATACTGTCCACCCATCCTTCTCTTTTCTGTAATGTGTCTGTTACTCTGTCATAGTAACTCAACAGATTAGTAACACATGATTTTCCTTTTCTGAAACCAAACTGTCTTTCTGTTATTATATTGTGTTCTTCTAGATGATTTACCCAAGCTTTTCTTATAAGCTTTTCTAATACCTTGCTTACAACACTGGTTAGTGATACTGGTCGGTAGTTGAGTGGATTTTGTCTATTCCCTTTCATGAATAAGGGAATAATGTTTGTTTTCTTCCAAATATCAGGTAGTTTACCTTGTCTCAAGGATTTCTTGAAATTTTAAGATAATGGTTTACTTAACTCCATTGCATATTCATGTAGCACCCAATAGGAAATTTCATCAGGACCATTTGCTTTTCCTTTGTCTAATTTACTTAACTCCTCCTGTATTACTTTTTCTGATATTTGTATGTTTGGTTGTATGTGTGGGCATGAATGTTCCACATAATCCCTCTAAACATTTTTTTTTTGTTCTGTAAAAACTGATTGGAAATTCTTATTTAGTGCTTCACAAATTTCCTTCTCTTGTATATAGGTGAGTCCCTCATCCGTAATGGATTGAATTTTATCTTTTACTTTGGTTTTGCATCTAATGTAGCTGTAAAATAGCTTAGGTTGGTCACTACTTTTATTTATGATATCCTCCTCAAACTGTTTTTGGGTTTCCCTCCTTATTGTATAATCGTTTCTTGCCTGTTTATAGTTGTTATATGCAGTTTCACTATTGTGTCTTCTGTATCTGTTCTACAACAAATCTCTTTTTCTTTTTTCTTTTTTACATTCTGAATTGAACCATTTCTTTATTTTCTTTTCTGCTTCTTTGTGATGTGGGATGTACTTCTGGACTCCTATTTCATAAAGTTCACAGAATTTTTTATATTGGTGATAGTCAATACCCTCTTCAGGCATAAAATGATCCACAGGTATACATGGTGAGTGATGAGAAGGGTGGGTGGTAAACTAAATGAAAGGAAGACAATGATTGATTACAGTATGTGTGTGTGGATGAAAGGATGCGAAGATGTGTAATGGATGCAGGAGCTTATAGAGGTTGGGGGAGTGGACTTTCTGACCACTACTTGGTGGTGGCCAGAATTGGGATTCAAGTAAGATGGAGGAATAGAAGAAGGGAAAGACGAGAGGAAGGAGTAGTTGCAAGGAGAGTGGAAAGGTTACAAGAGGATGAGAAAAAGGCGGAGTATAAGAGAGAAGTGGAGGAACGATTGGGCAAATATGAATTGGAGCAGATGGGAGACGCGGAAGGTGTGTGTAGGATATTTACAGAAGACATGTGCAGCATGTGATGTGGTGTGTTGAAGGAAGAGACGACGGAGGGGGGTGCAAGGAACACCGTGGTGGACTGAAGAGGTGAGACAGGCTGTGGCACAAAAGAAGAAAGCATACAATGAATGGATGAGAAATAGGGGCGTGGAAGAAGTTGAGAGGCGGAAGAGAGAGTTATATGTAGAAAGAAAGAGAGAGGTGAAAAGATTAGTAAGAGAGAGTAAGAAGAGAGTGGATGAGGAATTTGGAAGGAATTTGAGTGTAAAGTGGAGGGACTGTAAGAAAATGTTCTGGAAAGAGGTGAAAAGAGTAAGACAGGGTGCAAGTGAAGTTAGCAGGGGAGTGAAAGATAAAAATGGTAGATTACTAGTGGAGAAGGGAGAAAAAGTGAGCAGATGGAGAGAACACTTAAAGGAATTGTTGAACATAGAGGATGGAAGTAATGCGAGTATAAGTGGCTGAGGAATGGCTGGGAGAAGGAGGGAGGTGAGAAGACAGGAAGAAATCAGTAGGATAGAAGTTGTGGAAGCAATGAAGAAAGTTAAATCGGGGAAAGCCCCAGGAATTGATGGGTGTGTGGTGAAATGCTGAAGCATGGGGGAGAGATAGTAGTAGAATGGATGTCGAAGATGTGCAGATTGGCCTGGGAGGAAGGTAGAGTCCCGGAGGATTGGAAGTCAGGTATAATTATTCCCTTGTACGAAGGGAAAGGGGAAAAAGAACTGTATGGTAATCATAGGGGCATTTGTCTTCTTAGTATAATGGGAAAAGTGTATGGTAGGATACTTATTGACAGAGTTAGAGAAAGAACAGAGAAATTAGTTGGAGAAGAACAGGGAGGCTTTAGGAAGGGAAGAGGTTGTGTAGAGCAGCTATTCATTCTTAGATCTTTAGTGGAAAAGTTTCTAGAGAAGGGAAAGAAGTTGTATGCGGCTTTCATGGATTTGGAGAAAGCATATGACAGGGTGGATAGACAAGGATTGTGGAAAGTGTTAAGAATATATGGAGTTGATGGAAAGTTGTTGAATCCTGTGAAGAGTATGTACGATGGTGCGAAGGCTGCAGTGCGTGTGGATGGTGAACTAAGTGAATTTTTCTCTTTGAAAGTTGGGTTGAAACAGGGATGTGTCATGTCTCCATGGTTGTTCAATCTGTATATGGATGGGGTAATAAAAGAGGTACAAGGTAGGGTAGTGAATGTTGGAGTGGCCCTGGTGAGAGAGGATAGTGTTTGGAAACTCCCTGTACTGTTGTTTGCAGATGATACTGTGTTGTAGAGTGAAGACGAAGGGGAGCTGCAAGGCTTGGTGGATGAGTTTGGGAGAGTGTGTAAGAAACGGAATCTAAAGGTGAATGTAGGGAAGAGTAAAGTGATGGTCTTTGAGAGAGGTGAAGTTAGTGAATGTACAGCGAGGTTGGATGGTGAGGAATTGGAAAATGTGAGTACGTTTAAGTACTTGGGTAGTGTGACGAGTAAGGATGGAGGTTTGGAGGGTGAAGTGCTTGAAAGGGTACAGCAGGGAAGAATGGTTGCTGGTTTTTTGAAAGTAGTGATAAGAGGCAGGGAAGTGAGCATGGAAGTGAAAAAGTTACTACATGACAGTATTGTGATACCAACTCTAACGTATGGAAGTGAAGCTTGGACGTTGTTGGAAGGACACAAGTCAAGAGTGAAAGCAGTGGAAATGAGTTATTTAAGAGGAACCTGTGGAGTCACATGGAGAGACAGGCTGACGAATGAGGATATAAAGGAGCATTGTGGTGTGGATGTGGATGTGATAGGAAGTGTTATGAGGAACACACTGAGGTGGTTTGGCCATGTGGAGAGGATGAAGGGTGAAAGACTGACGAAGAGAGTGTAAGTGAGTGAGGTGGAGGGGGAAGAGGGAGGGGGAGGCCGAGGATGAGATGGAGGGATGGGGTGGAGAGGTATACGAGAGAGGGGAGTGTGAGTTGGGAGCAGGGCAGTGAAATGGCAGGGGACAGGGTGACTTGGAGGCGATTTGTTTGTGGCCACCCCAAACGGGATTGAGGTGTCTGGCAATAGATAGATAGATTTAAATCTTGTCCTCTAAGCTCCTTTTCCCAATCAGGTTCTAAGATGTACTTCTTTAGGTCATGCTAGTTTCCCTTTTTATAGTTTAGGCTCTTTTTGTAACTTTCATTGCTGTTAACTATGTCATATGCTATCCTGAAGTTGCGATTTAGTACTGCATGGTCGTTTTTGCCGAATGAAGGGTAATATATTAATTTATCAATATAATTTTCTTGCGTAGTAAATATAAGATCTAGCATTGAGGGCACATCGAGACCTCTTTTTCTGGTGCTTTCCCTTACATGTTGCGTTAGGAAAACTGCACGAGATCCAGGAGCTTTTGGTCCCAACAGCTATCTTGGCTTATTATATCTAGAGTATTCCATTTTGTATTTGTATTAAAATCTCCAGTTAGTATAATTCTTTCCGATTTCTCTTCCATTTTTTGTAGTAATGCTCTTAAACTCTGAATTGTACTCTCTGCCAGATCCTTATATTTGCCTCTGTATGTGTGTGTGTGTGTGTGTGTGTGTGTGTGCTTTGTAGAAGCATCATCTACTAGTCTGACAGTATGGATGTGTTCTGTAGTTGCATCATCTCAAACACTGTGTTCTGTAGACTAGTAGCAGTGTTTCTACTCCAACAGTATGTTTATGTTCTGATGCAGGTCCACACTCCCATGGCACTGTGTAGTGGTATGTGAGTAGCCTACAGTTAGTGTAGTGTAGGAGTAGGCTTTTTATATGCAGTTGCTTCTAGTATGATGCAAACATAGGCTGCGCAGTCCGTAGTATACTTATGTCCGGTTCAAGGTTGCGTTTCGTGGGGGAGTGAGATGTTGGGATTCCACCCTCCGAAAAATGAAAAACCTACCCTTTCCTGCCATTAGGCTTTCACAATTTTTGATCCTCCCCAAAGTAAACCTGGGATATGGCCTTGGCTGTGCCTTAAGCCAGCTGGGTCAAGTATGGAATACTGAGTTAGGAGATGTCATAATACCCCTCTCCCATGACCTCATTATAAATCTGAAACTCCAAAATTTTCTGGAGGGGGGGCAGAGCTAACCGTCCCCCCACCCCCCCATATCATCCAGGTCAACAGGATATGGGCTGTCCTTAGTGAGACCCCCGGTCCATTTGACAGCCCCAGTCTACCCCTGGCTACAGGGGTCACTTCTCCAACATATCCTTGTACTGCTGCCACAATATCTCACTCCTAAGCTACCAATGTCGTTGCCTCCTACACTGATGCAGACATTGGGTTTGTCTCCACCATCTCTCATAATAGTTGAAATTTTTCCTAATGCATTACTCACCCTGGCCCCTGGAAGACACACATGTTTATTGAGTGGAGTATACAATGTTCTGTTTAGGTACCTTACCTGGGAGTCTCCAACATTGGCATCATTATTCTCAACCTCGCTTGATCTCAGGATTCCTACAGGAAGTACTCTTGCCTTCCTCATCCTCTCTTTCTCTCTCTGCCCTCCCTTCACATTCGTCACGTAACGTGTAGAATGCATTTGTGTTTTTTGTTTTCACTTGTGTCTTAAGGGTGAACTTTGTTGCATCCTTGTGAACAAGTGTCCACCCTTCAGCATTTTTCTCTCTTCCAACACCTCCAGCAAGTCCCTCATTTGTGACTTTTCCTGTCTGAGAACCTGTGCCTCCCATTGCAATTTCAGTTCTTCCTTTAACTCAAGGAAGTCCTTCTCAAAACTTGCAGCAGGGACATATCTCTCCGTAAAGGAAACCATCACGCACAGAAGTACTAGAACAATAATACCGCAGATGACTATAAGACATTACCCCAACACTATCACAGGTCACTACAACACATTAGCACAGACCTATTACAGGTCACTAGTACAACACTATCACAGGTGACTACAACACACTAGCACAACACAATCACAGGTCACTACAATACGCTAGAACACTATCACAGGTCACTAAATTCACGGACAGTGCTCACAACAGGTAGGAACAGACAGATGTATTTAGAAATGCCAGGAGACGTCTGGGGAATGTCAGGAGATATGTGAGGAATGCCAGGAAACATCTCAAGGAATGCCTGGAGAGCAGATATGTCTTTGATATCTTAATGCAATTAGCACAATGGACTCTCTTTCTTAATGCAATACTTGGGGAGCGTGATCACTCCCAGCGATTCTTGGATGATCAGTTTCATCCCCAAAATAAACACTTTTTGAAATAGGAGTGTAATGCTAGGTGAAAAAGGCCCGACTCCTCGGTCCTAGAACACCTAACGTGAAACGGGGTCCTCTTTCGATACCGGGGCTTAGTGCAAATAAGAGAGAGGTAGGACACAAAAACTCCAGGCAATAACCTTTACACGTGTATTCCTTCAGTCAGACACAAGACAAAACAGCAGATAGTACAACACAGTATTTGGTGAATGCCAAAACCTTAACTAGATAATCAGTATCTCGCAGGATACTAGTTTAACAAGCACTGATGCTAACACTCTAGGTTTAGCATACAGGTTTACTCAGAACACAGGGTCGCGGTGCATGCGGGGGAGTCGGGGGGAGTCTCACATGTGGGGGGAGGGGTGACGCACTGATGATCTGATTATAGTTATGGTAGTATCGGGTTGGAGTTGATGTTAAGGCGTTTGACTTGTTATTTTCTGGTAGCAAGGGGGTTTTGGTAATTTATTATAACACGAGTCCAGGATTCCACATATGCATCGAATGCCGAGAGGAGATTTACTAAGGGAGGGTGTAAGGCACTGAGAGTCTCGTTATATTTATAGTAATATGAGGGGGAGGGTATTATTAACACTTTCTCTTTACTATTTTCTGGTAGCAAGGGACATTTGGATATTTTACTAATGCGAATCCCTTGGGTTGAGCGTCTTACTGATTTCATACAAGGGCGTCACTCTGTGAGTCTGATTCACTAGCACTTAGACTCTGCACTTGTTATTATTATTCCGCCCCGCAGTATCATTCATTCCCCCTCTATCTTCTCGTGAGCACTTGACCTGTTATTCGGGGTGCACTAGGTCACTATATTTCTGTTACACTAACTTGGGACAATATCACACTTAACAAGAGTCACTTATACAGTAGGGGCGGCGGGGAGACACGCCGGTGACGACTCTGCCGTGACTGGGACACCGCCAGGGGAGGGCGTGCCGAGATGGCACGGGACGACTCGCAGGGGCGTCTTCTCTCGTCCGGGTCTACAGGTGGCGAAGGGACCCGTATTCTCCGGGCTGGGTACAGGGGTGTGGCCCTTAGGACTGGGGGCAAACAGGTCCAGAAATCTCTGGCTCAGGTCTCGGCCGGAGGTGGAGGTCTTCTGCCGTCGGGGCGTGGGGAGGTCTCGCCCGGGTGTCCTGGGGACGGCCTGGAGTACCCTAGGGCTGCAGCCCCCAGAGCCAAGAGGCGCTGTCAGGTAGGGACTGCGGCACTGACCTGAATCAGGGTCCGTCAGGTGGGTCTTCTCCAGGGCCAGGCGTAGGGAGCAGAGGCCAGGGGAGGCGTTAGGGCCTCTCTGGAGTTCTCCTGCGTCCCCTGTGTCAGGAGTCCAGGCCCTCGTCTCACTCTGGGGCGGCGGGACTACTCTCGCCTGTCTCCAGCCGTGGGGCCCGTCTAGTTGCCATGACTTCCCAAGGGCACGGCTATGAGGCGCCAAGGCCCGGCTACTGGCCTTGGCCTGAGTGGGGGAATCAGCATGCCTCTGAACACCTTTGGAGTGGCTACCGGCTGACTGACGAAGGTGGGAGCGACTACAGGCCATCTCCTTCTGTCGGAGGGAGTAGCGGCTACAGGCCATCTTCTTCTGTCGGAGGGAGTAGCGGCTGCAGGTCAACTCTGGGGCAGCACCTTTGGAGTGGCTACCGGCCATCTGACGAAGGCGGGAGCAACTACAGGCCGACTCCTTCTGCCGGAGGGAGGAGCGGCTACAGGCCGACTTGGGGGCAACACCTTCGGAGCGGCTACTGGCTGTCTGACGAAGGTGGGAGCGACTACAGGCTGTCTCCTTCTGCTGGGGGGAGGAGCGGCTACAGGCCGTCCCTGGAAGGACACCTGACGAAGGCGGGAGTGGGTACCGGGTGTCTCCTGATTACCCTCAGGTAGTTGTTCACTGATTTTCTTACGAGGGGCGGGGGCTACCGGCCATCCCAAAGAGGAAGACACCTTCAGAGAGGCTACAGGCCAACTCCTGAGGGGCGCTGTTTGGAGCTGGATAGACAGCCCCACTCCGATATAATCTGGCGGTACCTCTCCCCGAAGGTAGTGTCCTATGTCTGCTAGGGCGACGGTGAGGCTGCTGCATGTCATAGGGGTGCATGGCCCAGGCTGACTTGTGCCATTGTCGCACTGTCTCACAGTTCGGCTGTAGCTCCTCTGTGGGGTCCTGGTAGGGGTGTTGGGGAGTTTCCAGGGGCACTATGCTGCAGCTCACGCATTTTACCACCTTCCTCCTGGAAATAGTCACGTCCCCATGACTGGAGGTGATAGACGTGAATGTCATGGGTGGTGTATACTGGTTGGAGGTCCTGGAGAAAGGCCTGCCAGGCAGTGGTGGCGTGATTCTCCTCTTGTTCCACGTCACAGGTGAGGAAGAGTGTGGAGGTGGTGGGGGAGGAGCAGAGGAGGTGGAGTAGGTGGCATGGCCCTCAGAGCCGGCAGTTCCTGCCGAGGGTAGGTTCCCATACTGCCCGTCGATTTTTCATCTTGGTGGATGTCATTGCTTGTGTGGCTTGGTGCTGTATGCTGGACACTGAGGGTAGGAGCCAGGTTTTCTGATGTGGTAATGCGGCATAGGATCTCTGGGGAGTATAGGGGGTGGGGATCTGGGCCTGGTGTAGCATGACAATGTGAAATTGTGGGGAGGCGGGTGGCGTAGGGGAATGGGTGTATCGGGTGGGTGGGCGTGAGAGGCGGCCCAAGTGGGTGGTTGTGGTCTTGAGGGTGAGAGTGTTTGGGGAGGTGGGCATGTGGGGTGGGCGCAGTTGGGCAGTACGTGTCATTGGGCATGGGGGGGGCGTGGTGGGGTGTGATGACGTTGGAGTGGGCGTATGTAAGGGTGGTGGGCGGGAGGTGGTGTTAGTTGGGCGTGGTGATGGTGTGGTGGCATGGGTGGGACATGGGTGGCTGGGCGGCGAGGATGGGGTGGCGGGAGGAAGTGGTGATGGAGAGCGGTGGGAGGTAGGTGTGGCAGGTGAGATGTCAGGTGAGGTGCGGGGTTGTGCGGCGGCCGGGGAGGCTGAGGTGGTAGGGGGGTGGAGGGGGAGGGTGAGTAGAAAATGTAGCACTTGTATGTGGAAGCGGGAGGTGGCACGGGGACATGAGGAGGTTGGGGGTGTGGGGCTGGGGCAGCAGGGGCGGGGGTGCGGAAGGGGCGCACTTGACGGTTTCGGAGGGTGCTTGGGGCGCCGTGATAGTCGACGACAAGTTGATAAGGGTTGGGGACGTGGGTGATTGCGTGGGGTCCTGTGAAGCGGGGGACAAGTTTGTGTGGGGTGGCTAGTTGGACGCTGACGACTGTGTTGCCAGGGCAGAAAGGGTTGGCGGCTGTGTCAGGGTTGTGGTCAAAGTTTTTCTGTAGGTGGACCAGTCGGTCCTTCAGGTGGTGTAATGGGTCTGTGGTTGGAGCAGAAGAGGGTGGCTGTAGGTGTTGATGAAGTGGCAATAGAATGGGGGCCTCACCGAATATCCTCTCATAGGGGGAAACCCCATCTTCTCGGGGGCAGGAATTTATGCCCCACTGAACAATTTTTACATGAGCAGGCCAGTCGTCATTTTTTGTAGCCTCGATGCGTGTACACAATTGTTTCATGATGATGCGATGGCTGCGTTCACACACTGCGTTTCTCTGTGGCCAGTAAGAAGAGGAGTGGGAGATCCTGTATCCAAATATTCTGGCAAGCTCTTCCTGGACTTTTCCGGTAAACTCTGGGGCATTGTCCGAATGGATGGCCTGTGGAATGCCAAAATAAGGGAACATGTGTCAGAGGAGGGCGTCGGCGTCGGTGACGGCATGATGCTCTTTGGCTGGGGAGGCTACGACGAATTTTGAATATGTGTCAACGAATGTGATCACGTACTTGTACCCTAATTTTGGAGGGAGGGGGCCCACTACATCAATTGCTAAGAGTTGCCAGGGCTTGTGGGTGGTGATGTGGCCCAAGGGTCCTGCGGTTCGTGTGATATCTTTCCCCAGTGCACAGGCGCAGCAACTTTAAATGATTTTCTTGGTGAGGGTGGAGGGGTTTGGTGCCCAGTATGTGTCACTGAACACCTGCAGTAGTTTTATGGTGCCCAGATGGATGCCATTATGGGCATGAAGGTGGCATAAGGTGTCAAGCGCCATTTCGGGGGCAGGAGGATGTGACCAGATGGCGTTAGGACGTGGTCACCCTGCCGGTATAGCTTGTTGAACAGGTGGGAGGGGATCCAAGGGGGTTGCTCCTTGTGGCGCCATTGTTGCAGGAGGTCTGTTTCCAGCTGTATGGTGTGTACGGGGAGGCGGAAAAGGGCATCCGTGTTAGTGTGGAGTTTTCCAGGCCTGTAGGAGATCTCATAATTAAATTCTTCCAGGGTCTCATGCCACCTGATGAGTTGGATGTTATGGGAATCAGATTGGCGTAACCACTGGAGAGACTGGTGGTCCGTGATGATAGTGACCTGAGTCCTGGAAAGATAAGCCCTGAAGTGCTGGAGAGCCCATACTATGCCGAGGCATTCCCGCTTGGTTGTGGCATAGTTCCTATTGGCTTGATTCAGGGTGCGGCTGGCACAGGCGATGATGTATTCCCAGCCGGCTTGAACCTGGGCTAACACGGCGCCGATGGCGGAAAGGGAAACCGGTGTAGAGGCAGAAGGGAAGGGAATAATCGGGAAAGGCTACGATGGGGATGGAGACGAGCTTGTCTTTGAGCTGTTGAAAAGCAGCTCGCCTTCCTTCCATCCAGAGGAACAGTTTCCCCTTCCTGGTCAAATCATGAAAGGGCTTTGCGATGTGGGCGAATCTCTTCACGAAGTGGCGGTAATAGGACGTTAGTCCCAGGAAGGCACGGATGCCGTGGACGTCCCGTGATGGAGGTATGTCCGCTATGGCCGGAGCTTGTCGGGGTCGGGGGAGATTCCTGCCTGGGAAATGACGTGTCCCAGGAACGAGACAGTCCGAGCGGCCAGGACGCACTTAGAGGGCCGGAGTTTGAGGCCTGCCTGGCGAATCCTAGTGAAGACTCGGCGGAGGCGCTGCCGGTGGTCGGCCCAGGTCTGGCTAAAGACGATGACGTCGTCTAAGTACGCCAGGCATATTTCCCAGGTAAGACCGCTAAGGACAGATTCCATCAGCCTGGAGAAGGTGGCGAGGGCATTGCAGAGGCCGAACGGCAGGACATTAAAATCTCAATGTTTGCCGTTGCTTGTTGAAAAGGCCGTTTTGCCTCTGTCTTCGGGTGCATGGGGACCTGCCAATACCCAGACTGAAGGTCGAGGGTGGAAAACCATGACGCCCAGTAATGGGAATCTAAGGAATCGTCAATTCGTGGGAGGAGAGTGGTGTCTTTGATGGTGACGTCATTCAGGCAGCGGTAATTGATGCAAAATCGCATCGTGCCGTCCTTCTTTTTCACTAGAACGACGGGTTGGTGGAGGGGGAAATGACACCTGCCTCTATCATTTCGTGTACTTGGCAGTCCTCTTCCTCCTTTTGTCTGGGATTTTTCCGTCGGGAAGGTTGTCTAATGGGTGGGCCTGTCGTGTGAATCTCATGTGACAGGTACGTGGTGTGTCCTATGTCTGCAGGTCCTGCTGCCAACAGATCTTGAAAATCCAGGAGAAGGCGGCGTAGGGTGTCTGACTGCTGGGCAGAGAGATGGTCAGGGATGGGTGGCAGGGGGGCAGGGGAGTGGGAGGAGGGTGGGGCGCATTGCTTGGCTTCCTCCATCTCTCCGATGATGAGCCCTTTTGGGAGGGTCAGGGGGGAAGGGGCAAGGCTGGCAATGTGGACGGCGGTATGATGTGGGGGGAGGAAAGTGGGAGATAATAGTCAGGCGGAGAGGGCTCCCGGCAGGAGGAGGGGGGAGAATAAGACAGAGGGATTGGAGGGCCGGTTAAGGGACACCCAGGCCTCGTGGTGGGGGGGAATGGTAACAGCGGCAGAGATGGTGGTGGGGAAAGAGGGCGGAGGGGTGGTGAGTGGCGGCACGGGGGAGGAGGTGGGGGGGTTGGGGAAGGGGAGGAGGGGGGTAAGGAAGGGGAGGAGGGGGCGAATCTTCCGGTCAGGGCCATGGCTTACAGGTGCAAATGGCCTGGGTGGGGTTGGGCGGGGCACGGAACTGGAGCCGCCGGTAGCGGCAGTCTATTGTAGCTCTGAGCTTCTGGAGTAGGTCCAGTCCTAAGTACCCGTCGTAGCTCCAGCAGGAGGGGTCGAAAATAATGAATTAGTGTTGGGTTGACACCGGCTGGTGGGTGTCGACCCATAAGGCCCGTGTCTCCCCACGGATGGGCAGGGGGCCATCCCCCGCATCCACAAGGTGAGTGGCAGTGGGGTGGAGCGGGCCAAAGGTTGATTTATGGCGTGAGAAATAGTGGCTGTAAAGGCAGGATCTGGCCACTCCCGTATCGACTAACAGTCTGGCCTTCATGCGGTTCAATTTGATCTTGTGGTACACTGGGGGGCGATACTTGAGGGTAATGGCCCCCGCCACCATGGGTTGGTGCGGTGGCAGGCCTAAAAATCCAGCTGTCTGGGGCTTCCATCTTCCTGCTCCTGCTCCTGTTCCCCAGGATGGGGCTTCTCTATGGGTGCCAGTTTGTCCTTTGGGGCCTCGTCCTCCAGAGAGGACACCTTACATGAACCCAGGGCCGTGGGCTTGCGATGGGCAGCCTTAAGCTGGTCCCGTATGTCATGTAGGGGTCACCAGTAGCTGCAGGATGTGAATTCCCATGGATTCACTAGGATCAGGTTCGGGTTTTCCCGGTGGGCGGGGTGATGGTGGGAGGGTTATGCCCTAGGCAGGCTCGGTGCCGGGGTGGGGTTGGTGTGAGGCAAGGGCAGACGTGGCATGACCGGGAGAGCCGGGGGTTGAGTGGAAAATTTCTTCACCACCTTAATTTGCTGGGGTGTAGGGCAGGCGGTCAGGAGGCACCGTATGAGCTGGACATCTCTATCCATGTCTCCAGTTGGGTCATGGATGGTAAAGTGTTCTTTAACAACAGTTGGAAGCACACTGAGAAGAGTGTTGAATGTGTGCTGATCCCGGGTTTCCTCATCTGCCTCCAGGTAGGCAGCAGTAACTAGGAGTTTTGCCTGTATCAGGGTATTATTTAAATCCCCATCGAATGAGAAGCTATCCAGTTGGGGTAGAGCCACCACTTTCCCTAATGATGGGGTTATGGCCTGAACAACGTACTTTGTAAAGTTCTGCCAGGTGAGCTCTGGGACGACTTCCGGTGCTATGTTCGCCTCCACTTTGCCCAATGGTGGAAGTGTGACTGCAACTTTTTGCTGATCATTATCAAAGCCAATATCCAGTAAGGGTTTAATGATCGCCAGATACGTGTGTATATCGTACTGGTCGGGGTCAAACTTCAATAATTGCACATGTGGTTTTGTTGCCATTTTGCCAAATATTTCTTCATTACCTCTCTTTTATGCCCGGGTCAAGAACCACCGCTGTCCACCAGTGTAATGATAGGTGAAAAAGACCCGACTCCTCGGTCCTAGAACACCTAACGTGTAGCGGGGTCCTCTTTTGAGACCAGGGCTTAATGCAAATAAGAGAGAGGTAGGACAAAAACTCCAGGGAATAACCTTTACACGTGCATTCCTTCAGTTAGACACAAGACAAAACAGCAGATAGTACAACACAGTATTTGGTGAATGCTAAAACCTTAACTAGATAATCAGTATCTTGCAGGATACTAGTTTAACAGGCACTGATGCTAACACTCTAGGTTTAGTGTACAGGTTTACTCAGAACACAGGGTCGCGGTGCATGCGGGGGAGTTGGAGGTGACTCTCACACGGGGGGGGGGAGGGGTGACGCACTGATGGTCTGATTATAGTTATGATAGTATCGAGTGGGAGTTGATGTTAAGGCGTTTGACTTGTTATTTTCTGGTAGCAAGAGGGTTTTCGTACTTGATTATAACACAAGTCCAGGTTTTCACATACGTGTCGAATGCCAAGAGGAGATTTACTAAGGGAGGGTAAGGCAATGAGAGTCTCGTTATGTTTATAATAATATGAGGGGGATGGTATTTACTAACACTTTCTCTTTACTATTTCTTGGTAGCAAGGGACATTTGGATATTTTGCTAATGTGAATCCCTCGGGTTTAGCGTCTTACTGATTTTATACAAGGGCATCACTTCATCAGTCTGACTCACCAGCACTTAGACTCGGCACTTGTTATTATTATTCTGCCCCACAGTATCATTCATTCCCCCTCTATCTTCTCGTGAGCACTTGACCTGTTATTCGGGGTGCACTAGGTCATTATATTTCTGTTACACTAACTTGGGACAATATCACACTTAACAAGAGGCACTTATACAGGAGGGGCGGCGGGGAGACATGCCAGCAATGACTCTGCCGGGGCTGGGGCACCGCCAGGGGAGGGCATGCCGAGAGGGCACGGGACGACTTGCAGGGGCATCTTCTCTCATCCGGGGCTGCAGGTGGTGAAGGGGCCCGTATTCTCCAGGCTGGGTACAGGGGTGTGGCCCTCAGGACTGGGGCCAAACAAGTACAGAAATCTCTGCTCAGGTCTCGGCCAGAGGTGGAGATCTTCCGCCATCGGGGCGTGGGGAGGTCTCGCCCGGGTGTCCAAGGGAGGGCCTGGAGTACCCTAGGGCTGCGGCCCCCAGAGCCAAGAGGCGCCATCAGGGAGGGACTGTGGCACTGACCTGAATCAGGGTCCGTCAGGTGGGTCTTCTCCAGGGCCAGGCGTAGGGAGCAGAGGCCAGGGGAAGCGTTAGGGCCTCTCTGGAATTCTCTTGCATCACTGCATCGGGAGTCCAGGCCCTCATCTCACTCAGGGGTGGCAGGACTACTCTCGCCTGTTTCCGGCTGTGGGGCCTGGCTACTGGTCATGGCTTCCCAAGAGTGTGGCTATGAGGCGCCAAGGCCCGGCTACTGGCTGTGGCCTGAGCTGGGGAATCAGTGTGCCTCTGGACACCTTTGGAGCGGCTACCAGCCATCTGATGAAGGTGGGAGCGGCTACAGGCCAACTCCTGCAGGAGGGAGGGGGAGCGGCTGCAGGCTGACTCGGGGGCAGCACCTTCGGAGCGGCTACTGGCTGTCTGATGAAGGCGGGAGCAACTACAGGCCATCTTCTGCCGGAGGGAGGAGCGGCTACAGGCTGACTTGGGGACAACACCTTCGGAGCGGCTACAGGCTGACTTGGGGACAACACCTTCGGAGCGGCTACAGGCTGACTTGGGGACAACACCTTCGGAGCGGCTACAGGCTGACTTGGGGACAACACCTTCGGAGCGGCTACAGGCTGACTTGGGGACAACACCTTTGGAGCGGCTACAGGCTGACTTGGGGACAACACCTTCGGAGCGGCTACCAGCCTTCTGACGAAAGTGGGAGCGACTAGGGTCCATCTCCTTCTGCCAGGGGGGAAGCGTGGCTGCAGGCCGACTTGGGGGCAGCACCTTCGGAGCGGCTACCGGCCGTCTGACGAAGGCGGGAGCGACTACAGGCCATCTCCTTCTGCTGGGGGGAGGAGTGGGTACAGGCCAACTCCTGCAGGAGGGGGTGTAGGGCAGCTGCAGGCCATCCCTGGAAGGACACCTTCTGACAAAGGCTGGAGCGGCTGCTGGTCGTCTCCTGATTACCCTCAGGTCGGTTGTTCACCGATTCCCTTATGAGGGGCGGGTGGCTACCGGTCGTCCCAAAGAGGAAGACACCTTCGGAGAGGCTACAGGCACACTCCTTTTGAAGGCAGGAGTGGCTACAGGCCAACTCTTGAGGGGCACTGTTTGGAGCTGGATAGACAGCTCCACCACGATCTGATCCGGCGGTACCTCTCCCCAAAGGTAGTGTCCTATGTCTGCTAGGGCGACGGTGAGGCTGCTGCGTGTCATGGGGGCGCATGGCCCGGGGTGACTTGTGCCGTTGTCGCACTGCATCTCGCGGTTCGGCTGCGGCTTCTCTGTGGGGTCCTAGTGAGGATGTCGATGAGTTTCCGGGGGTACTATACTGCTCCTAACGCATTTTAGAGAATGTTCTGAACAAGTGAATGAAACTGCTCAGTTCAGTTCATCTGGTTACTCTGATGGTCTGCTATATAAACTTCTCCAACCACGATTTTTAGGAGTGGGGGGCAGTCCTCCCCTCACTAAATTTAACATTCTCTTCAATAGTGAAAGGAGGGCGGATATGGCTTTAATACCTTAGTACATGATGTACAATGGACTATCATCAGTAATGCAATATATGGGATGATTGAACCCCCGGTGATTTTGGGGGGAGTCAGCCCCCTACGAAACAAAAAAAAATATAAGAAATAGGAGATTCTGAACACAAGGACTTCAAAGAAGTTGGCATTTATATCGCATGCTTGGGTATGCAGTTTCCATGTTTTCTTTGAATACACAGGAAGAAACTACACATCTGCTTGATTATGACTACCAAATATCGATTTATTGAACTTACGAAACACCTTTCACTGAAGAAGTTGATGGGAGCCGAAACCTACCCTCTCCATTTCGAAATTTCACTCCCAAGCTGAATATAATCGTCTGGTAGCAGAAGATAAATATAAAAATGACTTCCTTGGTCTTTGGGTCCTAGTTAAGAAAAGTTAGACAAACTAAAGGCCTTGTTACAGCTCCTTGGCCACCTATAATGCTAATTTGCCATTCCTCTCCTTTTATCATTGTCAGTTATGTGCAAAAAGTTGCGATATTCTGACCTGCATCCCTGACATATGATGAGAGCTGCCAGTATTTCAACTGACCAACATCATCATGAATCAAGAAAACTATCCCTTGTAAAATTACCGTTTAACCCATGGTCTCCGAGATAAAATCTGCTCTCACCTCACCTCAGTATAGAAAAAAATACAAATAATAGATTTACTTCAAACCTTAATATATCAGAAACTAGAACAATCAGGGAAATGAATTAAACACTATATTACTCAGCAACTGTTCTTGCGAATGAAAGTATCACCTTGTCTCTAGGTCGTTGCGTTTCTGAGTAATGACGAGAGGAAGAGGATTAATTTTTCCGTGAAAACAGGATGTGTTTGCGTGTCTGGCCACAGCCTAGACCATGGCTTTGCTGTCAACATGATAACTTCTCCATTACTTAATAAACTAAACTGTGGTGTCCAAGGCACGCCCTATGGCATTATCACTGAGTCCTTTCCTAGTATCCTTGGAAAGAGGCTTGGCAGGGGTGGATGAGGCAAAAGTCCATTTGAGGCGGGAACGAAATCGGACAAGAAAGATTAAGAAAAGATCGTCCTACACCTAGCAGACTCACAGAGACGGCTGAGGTATGGTTGGGGCGAGCTGGTGGGAGTCTCCCTCGAGCTTTTGGTGACGATATAAAGTGGCGGCCACTTCAAACTGTGCCGGGAAAACAAGTGCAGTTCCTACTGAAACCCGGCGCCACCGCTTCACCAATTTTTTGACGTTCTGACCGACTCCTGGCTGTTAGGAGTTAAGCCACAGATCGAAAATAATTATACATAAAAAAAATGCAACATTTTCCGCTAGATTTGGACCTCTCCCAGATTTATCCGTGTGCATTTTTTTTCTTAATAAACATAAATTTCATAGGTATAAATGGGTTTAACTCCTCCATTTGAACAAGTCATTTTTGTGTGAAATCAAGAACAATGAGGCATTTGAGTTACTGGATCAGTACGACCTACGAGTGTCTGAAATATTCACTTTTTTTTTGGCATCTAACTTAATTAGGTCGTGTTAGTTCATTTAACTCTCGAAACACGAAAGATTTATCTTAAACTGGAGAGAGAGAGAGAGAGAGAGAGAGAGAGAGAGAGAGAGAGAGAGAGAGAGAGAGAGAGAGAGAGAGAGACGATATAGTAAAAATGAACTGCAGAGTATGTTACTGAACTGAAAAAGTTTATAATCTGGTTAAGCCATAAACTATGAATGGTACCGCTTGAGGAATAGATCAGGAAATTATGAAGACACCACTGATATTGTAATGGATCTCAGGTCCATTTCTAAAGTCTCTCTGATGATTGTTTTCCTGCATTTCTGATTCTCTTTCCTGTTCTATCTGAGGCTAACGATTTCATTTAGTACAGTGAGGTAAAGCCCTGGGCCGGACTTACACGTTGTGGGGCCCTGGGCCCTAGAAGTACGTGGGGCCCCGTCAGTGCCTCAGCACATTGGGCCAATTTTCCAGTCATTATCGACATATAAATGCACCTAACTTGGCTTGGCAAAGGCAAAACAGCGGTTTATGCGTGACAAAACATTCATTTCTGAAAATACATTTATGATAAATATTAGTATACTACACTGCTGTGAGATGAATAATATTAATGATATAGAAAAGGGTAATCACAAACTTGACTGAATAATGACACACATTGAAAACTAAAATTTTTCTCCGGCCTTTGAAGCGCGCAAAGTTCTCAATTACTTCTCGTGTGCTAACGCTTTTGACTAGTTTGTGTTCTACATTCAGTACAGCCAGTGATCCCAATCGATTTTGTCCAATGGTACTATGCAGAGAGTTCTTGGTCCTAATTGAGTTTCGAGATGATCTTTCGCCATTGCAGTTCTCCACAGACATTGGCAGATAAATACATAGAACTATCTCCACATTGGTGAAAGCTGCCACCATATCACATCTGTTTATTGAGGAAAACATACCCGGTACTCGTTTTAATCAATTTTTTAGAAACTTCTGTCTGCATCGTCTTGAGAAATACCTGAAAATGTACTAATTCCGAAACCAGACGAGGTTCCATTCCAGTTCCTTTGGATAGCAAATGACCAGGTCGGCAGCGAGTCAGAAACTTGTCTGTCTGCATGGTCATTGTCTCTGACAAGAAGTGAATTGTTGCTGGAGTGTTTCATAAGCTTTGAGGCCAACTCCTAATGATGTTAGCTGATCAGTGATGGGTATGTAGGATGTGATCCTGAATCACTCTCTGGATGGTAACTGAGTGTCATCTGTGCAGTCTAATTCATCGTGATGTTGCTTCCTCCTTTGAACATGTTGTTGATAATCTTCATTCTCGCTATGACTACATTGTTCGATAGCAGTCTGTTCAAAGTCATTGAACTGTTCCTATAGATCCAGTATGAACTCTTTTAGTGACTCGAGTAGTTTCACTGCTGTTTTCAGATCGAGGCTTGACTTCTACAACTGCTGACTTGTCGCACTGAACCCCTTTAGAATTTTCTGCCGTGTTACTAGTAGAATCAGCATCTCTAGCTTTTCCAGGTCCTTCAAAATAGCAGATGCATGCAAGGAATGAACTCGGCAAATTCGCAGTGAATTTTTATGTGCATCTAGGTGCTGAAGTATTTTCCAGACATGATGCTGGCACTGTTGAATAATTGACCGTGATAGTCAGAGATCAGAATTTTATTCATTTGCAGAAATTCCGGCACTACTTCAGCAATTTTTTTTTTTTCCAGAGTTATTCACTATGGGAACAAACATAAAGAAATGCTCTAGTGGCCCCTCTGGCAACGTGCAATGGATAATTAGACATAGCTGGCTCATGTGTAACACGTCCTGATTAGAGTCCACTGATATTGAGTAATGTTTGACCCTCTGAATTGCTATGATGGCACGCATCACTTTTCCACACAGCACATTAATTAGTCCGTTACATACTGTTGATGAGAGGTAGTTTACATGGCCACTCACTTGGCTGGCATGTTTGTAGAGATGTGCTGTGAGGAAATTGTCATACTTACAAAGAAGCTCCATCACTCCCAGATAATTTCCCATTATGCACAGGACCTATCACCACGTCGTCACCTCGAATAGGCAGATGACGTTCACACAGAATCATAAGGACATCCAAACACAATCGTAACACTTTGTACCAATAGTGCCGTTCTGACTAGTACTGACGAATTAGCCCAGCGTTAATGCACTGCTTGTTTGTGCTGATTTCAATTGCTGTGCCCTTCTATTGACTCCTTAGCATGTTTCTAAACCTGTAACATGAGCATAAACCATCTTATAATGTGTGACATCAGGTGGCACATAAAACAAAAGAGACGGCAGGTCTCTTCAGAATAGCAATGCCAGCTAAGGTCGATTTCTTCACCAGATAATGTGTGTTTTCTGCTAATTTTTTTTTTTTTTTTTGTTAAATGATGAGTTTTACTTCCTTCACGGATAGCAGAATTATTGTAGTCACTGTCTACATTACGACATTCTGCACTACCCTTCTCGAACCTGTAGCTTCTGAATTCCTCAGTTAGTTGTTCTGGTCAAAGGCCAGTGCCTTTTTCATCATTTTCAGCCATTTCAGTGTTTTCCTCTGGACCACATTCTTAAGTAGAATAATTTGAGTCATCATCCCACTAAGTTCGCAAATAGCAATTCTAGAAGCAGCAACAGGTCCAATAATAGGAATTCCTAAAGTTATAGATTTTTGTTCCTTCTTGACTTTGTTGTTACCATTTTGTGTGTGAGATAACCCAACTGTCACTGTCGTGCTCTTAAGCCAACTTGTGATTTTACAGAGCTAATTCCAGTCACTCTCAGTTTCAATGCTTTGCATCTGTTTGCCTGCACCAGACTGATATTTTCTTCCTCACTCACATTCAAGTCCCATCATGGCTCTAGCATTCTACACAGAGACTGCTTGTACCCCT
This sequence comes from Coenobita brevimanus, assembly GCF_032717465.1. Lineage (NCBI taxonomy): Eukaryota > Metazoa > Arthropoda > Malacostraca > Decapoda > Coenobitidae > Coenobita > Coenobita brevimanus. The sequence goes on along the minus strand of NC_136961.1, from coordinate 32,623,320 downwards.
ACAGAATAAGCAGTATTCTAGTGACTGACACCTAGTCACCATCTATATAATCAGTACAATGGAAAATATGAATTTAAATATGCTGACTCATAGGCCTATAGGTGTTAGTATACTAATGACTAAGGAAGAACATAAATTGTCAAAGGATGAGGATAGGTAATAATAAAAACACGCTATTGTAGGCCATAGCCTATACATTATCTGGCCTAGGTATCTGGGTGTAAGTTACAGATGATAATAAGTCAACTGCTACCAGGTACAAGTACCAGTCAGGTAGAGGACTTTGCAGCTGGTGGCACACCAAGCTTCAAAATATGTTTAGTATAGTTTACTCATTGTTTACTTACATATTTTTTTTTTCATATAAATGCTTCATTTTTCTTAAACTAAATCATCAATATGATTGCTAATTGATGAATGTTATTAAGCTATGCTAGGGCAGAGAAGTCAAATAGCATAATTTATTGTAATCAATGAGTCAGCACGGGGTCCCTGGAAAGCACCTGGGCCTGGGCCATGTCCCTGTGAGCCCTGCCATTAATCCGGCATCGGCTTAATCAGGTGGTTATTCCATCTTTTTCAGGTCACATCCCCCTCAGCCATAATTCATATATGAACGCCTTCCCTTTCTTCACCCACTACATGACATCATCTGACTCAAAAAACCTTTTCACAAATTGCTATTATTGTTGTTACCATAGGTTCAACTGGATGTTAACCCAGGTGAACAGGAGCTGAATTAGCCTCTTTCCTACAATCCACTATCTTCCTCTACAGAGATATGGGGGGAAGGAATGAGTTACGTGTATATTTCAACTGGTGGTGAAGTCCACCTTGCAGTATAACATTTTTTTCTGTTGCGGTCTTCAACCCATCACATCTGGGGGTTGTTTTCACCACCCAAACCACCAGCAGGTGTTTTTCTTAAAAATCATCGTTATTTAAACCATAATTTCTCAGCTAAACCTATAATATAAAATTATAGTATAATATGCTCTTGTAATATGATGCAATAATCATAATAATAATACAAGGACATTAATACTACAAAACACTAGATCATGTATACATGTCACCCGGATGTCCCCAGGTCATCATGTATACATGTCACCCAGACAGGAGGGGTTAATTATCTCTCAAAACAACCATATGAGAGAGAGAGAGAGAGAGAGAGAGAGAGAGAGAGAGAGAGAGAGAGAGAGCAGCAGCAGCAGCAGCAGCAGCTGCAAGCTAATCAGGTGACAGACAGAAAAGGGAAAAATATTACTCAGGTGCAGAGAACAATGTGCTTTGAAAGATGCAGCAGGGACAGTACGAATACTAAATATAAATCAGTGGTTCATTGTGACACACACACAAACACACACACACACACACACACACACACACACACACACACACACACACACACAGTTGACATTTTCAAGATATTTACGGGGGAGCAAGCGCAGCAAGCGAAGTGAGCAAGTGTAGCAAAGCGATGTTCATTGTACGTTCAGTTGAGAAATGAGCGGCCTGACACAGCCCATCCCGGCCAACATGACACAGCCTGACTGCTTAAGTTTTCAGAGGCTTATAACTTTTCTACTATCCACTTTTCTCTTATGTATGGCACAGAAGAGATTCTTTCAGCAGGTTGTATAAACATTCAATAAAATTTGTTTTTAGGTATATATTCACTCATTACACCAGAGCAGCCCCCTGGAATCTCAGCTTTCCACGGGAATGTACTGAAGGCTTCAATTGACGTGCTTCACTATGAAATCAAATTTAAAAAGATTTCCTGTTGTAACATAATATATTCTTGCAAGAATTTTAACCATTACATTTACCAATGCAGTTCACTGACATGGCAAGTTAGGAGCAAAGAACTGCATACTGCGTGTGTGATACATGGTATGGTGCCTCACTATATGCACAACCAGAGAGAAAACGTAAGAGAAAACATGAGAAGGTAAACATATTAGCTCAATTATTCTTCTGTTATTGTTCAACTACCCATCAGAAATGTTGAAAGTTTACACCAAGATGATATTATGATGATAGACATATGTACAAACACTTGCTGGCTCATCACACACTCATAAAGTGTAGTTTACTTGTACTATAATTGATTGCATGTGTGTGTCTGAATGTATCTGGCTGTTCACAAAATATCTCAAAATAAAGTGGGCAAATTGTATCCATATTCTGTGGGCAGTATCCTGGGTTATATGGTTTGTTTGTTGATAATTCTATTGAAGATGTGATGGTATGCCTCCGCCTGCCAGAGGATTTTGGTAGAAAAATATACCATCTGTCTTTTTCATTTTGTTTGCCATTATTCACCATTTTCCATTGTGCCATGAAAGAAGAGAATGGCTGTTACAAGGGTAACTGTCAAAAATCCCTCAAAGACCTGTTATACTCAGTGGCATTTACCATCTTAATACCCTTGACTTCATGCATCCGAATGCTAGTGTGATATTTCACTTACTAGAAGCAAACAACAAAACCCTAGATTTGTTTTCGATTTTGGCAAAGGTGTGATGATATGCCTGTGATTACCAGAGGATTACTGACTTTTTTTTTTTTTTTTTTTTTTTTAGTGATGGTGGGCAATACATATTCGAGGGCGAATGCTTTGACTTTTACTTCTCTGTCCTTGTGCTCCTCTTGGGAAATGTTCCGGCCTCCCTTGGAAGGGGGGGGGGGGTGGAATCCCCAGGGTGAGAATCACTTGCCCATTGCACTTCGATACAATATTATAATCTTACTCTTGCCAACTTCAGACCGTTTTATTCTCCTTATGAGAACCATTTCGAATTGCAGGTGTCAAATGAAAACGTCACTGAGCACCCTCACTCTTAAATATCTTCCTGAGCAGCATATAATCGTCTGACAGTATCAAAAATAAAATTCACTTTCACCATTGTAATCAGGAATTCGAAGTGACAGTGTTGATTATGGTGTTGCTGATTCGATGGAGAGGATTGTAGGTAAAAAATTTAATAATAATCATTGATGATGATGATGATTATAATGATGCTGTTATAATGCTGATGATGCTAAATTGTTGGACAGGGCTGAGGATGTTGTGGAGTTTGATCTGGTTGACAAATGGCAGCGGTATTCTCTGCCCAACACCACTTCGTGCCTCAACACTCCTAGGGTCATCACTGTCACCGCCGTCCTCTCACTCAGTAACTTATGGGTACGTAAAATAAAGACTGCATTCAGCCATGTCACTAACGGAGGTCTTCTTATAGTCTTATACATTTTTTTCTTATAATCTCATATGCATAGTTACAAAGTGCAGGAGTTAAATATTTTTACCTATTTACTTGTTTTTAGAGTAGTACAGACATCAGAGAGAGGTGCTGGGAGATTAATATATGAAACTGTACACACTTTTTTTCGGGGATTTAAGATCAGTATTTTAAAACATATCTAAAGGGAAATCAGACTTATCTGATGAGCAGTTTTCCTGTACTGTCTAATTTAAACTCGCTCTGTCTCTCTCCTGTCTCTCTGTCCGTCTGCCTGTCTTGCTAAAACACCCCCAAACACCCATCCACCCACCCACCCACCCACACACACACACACACTTAGAGCTGTCCTTCTGCAACAGAAGACGATGACTTCTATACCCAATGATAAAGTATTTTTCACTGTCTTTGGTGACAGGATGTGTAACTTTGCAGACCAATTCGGGATCCACAAACTTTGCCAAACACTCGGCATTTCAAGTCCGGATTTGCTGGCAGAACTCTATTTTGGTTGTACACCCTCCCAGAATAAAGAATCGGCCCTCTAACGGCACGTATCATTCTGAAACATGGACGAAACATTGTAATATATGGCATTCTGTGATTATATGTGAAAGTATTATCTTCGGTATGATTAGAACTCGAAATTGCACCCCCCCCCTGAAAAAAAAAAATCACATACTGAATGGTATATATTTTGAGGCATTAGATTTAAAGATTGATGTGTGTCTGTAGAACTTGCTCATTTTCACAACCATCGTACCCTAAGGGGCTGATACTTTTTTGGGAGGGTATACCTTGGTTATTACAATCTTCTCTGGCCACGTTCCGAGCTTTTTCGAGATGAATGGCTCCATTGCTGCTGAGGTTCACCACTGTTCTCTGTCAGAGGGATTGGCTTCAAGATCTTATGGTACGATGTTGCATATCTTCAGAGCTGTCCTTATATGATCAATATATCTCTTCTCTCCCACTGGGTTGCGATGTGCTGCAAGATTTGGGCATACAGTATAGAACCTGTTGGGGAAGACGGTGCTCAGACATGTGTACCACGTATCCAGCCCATCTCAGCTGCATTTTAGTTAACACGGTTTCTATGGTGGTTGACTTCGCCTACGGGAGAATTTGTGAGTGAAGGTCTTTATCCTCCCATGTGAGTCCTTCGATGCACTGTAAGCATCGAATGGGAAACGACTCAACTTGTTTGATGTGACATCGGTAGGTAGTCCAAGATTCAGCATCTGATAAGAGAGTGGAGAGGCATATAGCCGTATATACAGATACCCTCGTCTCGATTTCAGAGTTAGTTTTTTCAAAGACTCTGTATCTGAGACAACCAAATGAGGCTGAGGTGTGGCTGATTAATGCAAGAACTTCTGCATGAATGTTACGTTTATCCGAGCACACTTCCAAGTCCAGTAAAATTCCACACTTGTTACGTCGCTATTTATCGGATATGGAAGAGGCTCTCATGGATTGTTTCTCTGAGCTATTATTTCTGTTCTATTGACTTTTTTTTTTTTTTTACTTGGAGTCCCATTTCATGGCTTATGTTGTAGTGTGGTCGAATTAGAGTTGAACGAGGAATTATTTTTATCCCAGACATAATTGGTATCATTGAAAGTGCAATTTGATGTAGATTACGAAAATCATATGCCTCACTGTTCCTTATTTGGGCAAAAAAATTATTTGCATATAAATACGGGTTAAACGCAAAATTAAGCCTTAATGCTAATTTCTTTTTGTTTCAGGCCATTGAAGAGTAATGAGTGACATGGATGTTAATTATCCATCATCTTCACTGTCATCAAGTTTTGTTTTCAAAATCAACAAGGAACATTGTGTGAAATGCCGACGGCCAGAGACTAAATCAAACACACTACAAGTAAAGAAAGGGGAATACAGATCATCATAGACTACAGTATTGCAGTTAACGACCATGTTTTGCACAAATATCTTACAGAAACCAGGCTGGAAAGTAGCGAACCTGTAAAAATCCATCGTGATTGTCAGAGAGAGGCCTACAATATGAAACACAGATCTTCCGACAAGCTTGAAAATGCAACAGGATGTACCAGTAATGTTCCGCGAACTGAAACGAGATGAGGAAGACACCGTTTAACTGGAAAAGCAGTTGTCTTTTTTGTGAAAGTTCTTGCATTTCTGACAGAAAACATGGCAACCGAGACAATGTAATTGAAGTCATAACTCTGGAAATAAGAGAAAGTCTGATGAGGGTTTGCAGTGAACGAAATCATGATGAATGGGCACTAACTGTGAAGAAGCATTTGCTAGGTTGCCATGACCTTGTTGCAGCTGAGGTTCGATGTCACAAATCATCCTATGACAGGTTTAGAAAGAAGCTTCCTAGGAAGGGCGACGATCCTCAAATGATCAGTCAAGGTAGGCCAGTTAACGAGATGAAATTTCAGAACTTTGACAAACTTTGTCAATGGCTTGAATCAGAGGGTGAATTGTATTCGTTACTGGATGTACAGAACAAGCTAACTGAAATTGCTGGGTGTGAAAATATTCATGACGCAAAGTGGATCAAGAGAAAATTGGAAGAAAGATATGGTGACCACATTTATACTGGGCAAATGTTGTGTGTCTGCGGAACATTGCTGATTATGTCATCAACGATAAATGGTATGCAGACAGAATGCAGAGAGCTGAAGGTGAGGCTGAACGAACTGTAACTACAGCAGCTAAACTGATCCTCGGAGATATTCGATCAGCAGAGTTTGACTGTAACTACTACCCATCAAATGATATTCTTGAAAACACAGAGAATTCCTAATGTTTTCCCCATTCCTATAGAAGAGGGCAACATAATCACTGACATTACAGTCAGCAATCGTGACGTACTGCTTGCATTAAACAGATTAAAAGAGAATAAAGCACCAGGACCGGACAAAATATCACCACGTGTATTGAAGGAACTACAGAATGAAATATCAAAGCCTTTAGCTGAACTTTTTAGCTTATCACTTAAGAGCAGTAAGGTGCCACATGAATGGAAGCTTGCTAACATAACCCCAATATTCAAAAAGGGCAACAGAACCCAACCAGAAAACTACCGCCCAATTAGTTTAACATCGGTGGTTTGCAAATTGCTTGAAACTATTATCAGAGACAAGTTTGTAAAACACTTAGAAACAAACAATTTCATAAAAGTTTCGCAACATGGTTTTCGTAATAATCGCTCTTGCCTCACGAATCTGCTGGACTTTTTCAATGTTAAACTGAACATGCATGACGAGACTAAATCTGTTGATGTGGTCTACCTCGATTTTCAAAAGGCTTTTGACAAAGTTCCACGCAAAAGACTCCTTCAGAAGCTAAAGGCACACGGTTTCAGCGGCAGTGTTCTTGGGTGGGTAGAAGACTGGCTCACAGGACGAAAACAAAGAGTTGTAATAAATGGAAAAGACTCAGACTGGATAAACGTTACAAGTGGAGTGCCGCAGGGTTCAGTGTCAGGTCCTATTCTTTTCTTAATATATGTGAATGATATTGATGAAGGATTGTGTTGTAAGATTTCAAAATTTGCTGATGATACTAAAATGGGTAACAGAGCAGATATAGCACTGCAAAGACAGGCAATTCAGAGAGATCTTGATCAACTGTTTAACTGGGCCCAAGTCTGGCAAATGGATTTCAATATTAATAAATGCAAAGTGTTAAACATTGGCAGTTTAAATGTAAGAGCAAGTTATAACATGAATAATGTCCAGCATGATAGGGTAAACCATGAAAAAGATTCAGGAGTTATAATAACAAATGATTTGATACCAAGCAAACAATGTACAGAAGCTGTGAAAAAAGCCAACAAATTGATCGGGTTCATAGGGAGAGCATTTGAATATAAATCCGATAATATCGTCCTTAGTACACCTGCACTTGGAGTATTGCGTTCAGTTTTGGTCACCATATTATAAAAAGGATATGAAAAAGCTTGAAAGAGTGCAGCGAAGGATGACAAAGATGATACCTAGGTTGAGAAATAAACCGTACGGGGAACGTTTAGAAGCCCTGAATCTCTTTACCCTAACAAAACGGAGGATACGAGGAGATTTAATTCAAGTATTCAAGATATTCAAAGGACATGATAACATGGCTATCGATAAAAACTTCACAGTTGATCACTTGAACTACACTAGAGGCAATGGGCATAAAATAATTGGCAAACGATTCCAGTCGCATGAAGCTAAGCATTTCTTCTTCAATAGAGTTGTAAATATATGGAATAAACTGCCCTCCAACGTAATAGATTGTAATACAGTACAAACCTTTAGAGTTCACCTGGATAAGTATTTGGCATCCAACCCCCAGCTTAACCCGCCCCATCCCGACGTTTTCTGGGCAGTGGTATGCCCCAGTCCCGACATTTTTGGACCTTTTTTGGGGGGGCTCAAACATCTGCTTTTGGTGAGAAACATCGAAAATTCATAGAGAAATCGCTCACCTGAGGTTTAAAATACTCGATCTAGGTACAAGTACTTCCTTACCTGACTGGGTTTTCTAACAGGCTGGCACCAAAGAAAATGAGTTCTATGGGAAGGTAACTATTTTATCCACTCATAAACAGTATTTATTTATTTACTTGGTACGAATTTATATGTAGTACAAGAGTATATTGGTTTTCAAACAGTAATATAGGCATTATAAGCATTGTTTCACTCACTAACTCATCACCATTCATGACCTTTTTTTTCCCACATTACCTGATCATCATTTCTGACTGTTTCTTCCTCTAATGCTATGTAAACTTTGTCCCCCACATTGTCATCGATTGGGGAATCACTCTGGCCCTGAACGTCTTTATTGGCCAGGTCACTGGTAACAGGTGAATTTCTGAGACAATGGCGTGCATGGGAGGGGAGAGGTTATGCGGTGTAAGACATTGTCCCTGCTTGGCATCTTGTAGAGGAATAGAGGAAAGTGTCCCGTGTATAGGTGCCAAAAATCACTTGCGAAATCACTCACGAAAATTGAAAATTGTGCAAATTAGGGACCTTGCAATGTTGCGCGTTAATTCACGTCGCCGGGACATGAGTGCACATCATGTGCAGACGTTAATTCACGTCGCTGGGACGGCAGGGGTTAATATGTTTACTCCTGAATAAAGCACTTGTGTACATATAATTTTCTGTTTCATTTTATTTTAGGTTTTTAAAGCTTGGATCAATTTTTCAAATGCAAATATAGTCTATGCACAGACTAGGATATGCACAGACAGCCCTGAGTTAACGGTCACTACTCATACTTTCGACCTGTGATGGGCTGTGGATCACTGAGGGTCCCTATTAGTTACATGGCCACCATCGGGATTTTTTTAATGTACCAGGGGTCACTGCTTCAGGAGGTGACTTGTTTGCTTGTCCTGCACGGGAAAGTTCCTAGTCTCAGTGGAATGAATGGAGCTGGGGCCTGATTGACTGCTGCCTACCTTAATAGCGCCAGGCAAGGCTGCCACACCACCCCTGAATATCCACACCGTGGACTGTGCAATTTCCACAATGTGTCTGCAGACGCCTCGTCAACTCGATGTACCTGTACAGCAACATGCATTAGTTATTTATTTATTCGATTACTCATTGTACTTTACTACTTTCTCTTTCAGGTTCTTCATACTGGTAGCTTATAGATAATGTACAGTATTATAGAATGTAGTTTTCCTTTTCAGTCTTTCCTATGAAATTTCCATGTCAGTTTTTCCATGCTGCGTGGTGGTTTTTCTCACTTTTTCTTGCCAGTTTTGGCTGGAAGGTTTGGAGGCAGGGGGAGCCTTCTTGCTTGACTATCCTTATCCTTCAGCATGTAGAGTTAGATCTTGTAGTCATAGTTTACTCTGTACCAAACAGCCTCGAAAGGACCATAAGGTATGTTGCTGTTTGCTTCCCTTTGTACTCCTTTGTACTCCTTTGTACACCTCTGTTGCGGTTGTTCCTAGCAAGACTGATCAAAAACCAACATCATCAAGTAAGTATAGTACTGTATTAACAGTGTAACTCGTCCCCGATCCTGTATTCCTCCTATTCCATTTGGATTAGGTATTGAAGTAGACAATGTATTTGGGTCCAAATGGTTACTCAGTGAAAAGTGCATTAGGGTTTTCTGTAAGTTCAGATGAAGTTCTCAGATATAAGCAGTCAGTAACCGAGAATGAAGATACTAGTGACCTTCTCAGAGAATACTTGCCTGGCACGTTCACGCAATGCATGGCCGATAATGTAGACCACAGCCCTTTGACCCTTGATGGAAAAGACCCACTGCATGCCATGGGTTGTGTGTCCTCTACAGTAGTTGAATGAAATGCTCCATAGGTAAAGCTACAAGCAATCAAGCAACAAAAGCGTAAGCTTGCACACCAGATCATTCAAGGTAAAGGGATCCCTGTTGTGGAATATAGGTCCCCCTCAAAACTCTGGACTGTCTACAGTATTTTTCAAGCCCCAGCTACAGTTGCAAATGCCTTATGTTCTACCACTTGATACCAGTCTTGATATGCTTTGGCACAGTGTTTATTTCTTTGGTAAAAATCAGCGGCCAAACTGGTCTGGTTTTATGACAGCTATCACCAATGGAAACGACCCAGGAAAAGCCACAATCTCATTCCTTTCCTAACTAGACATGGACCCATTTGATCTGACATGTATCTACTGTACTCTGTCCTTATTTTCGTTTTAAAGCAAGCAGAACAACTGCAAATCAAGACATCTGTGGTTACATTTGACCAACCTCTTTGGCTGGAAGCAATGGAAATGGTGAAGGCAAAGTCTCTTCCTATCGTCCTCATCCTTGGTGGCTTCTATGTGATGAGTTTTCTAGGGAGCATTGGATATGTAATGAGAGAATCTGGTCTCACAGAAGCATTCCTGGCTATCTATGGATCAAATGCTGTTGAACACATAATGACAGGGAAAGCAGTGTCAAGGGCATTGTGTGCACACTTCCTCACTGAGTCTGCTATCATTATGAAACTCCTCTGCAGATTTATTCCTGAAGATCCAGTTCTGAACCGTGAGGAATTTGTTCACGTTGAACATACTGAATCAGAGAATGATGGAGGTATAGATGAGAAAAAGTTGGGTCAGGAGGACGATGAATATGGAGGAGATTGCATGGAGACTTTACTGGAGTCCTCATTCAAAAGAGTTGACATTGATAAATTGAAAGATCTGTCAGATTTAAGTTACGGATGACCCTAGTGCTGCTGTAGATCCATATGATCAGATCTGATTTCACTCGTGCATTCTCTCTGTCATATAATCTCATATCTTTTCAGCTATAAATGTAAAGCCACTGATACACTGACAACATTTCTTCACGCGAAGTTCATGGAAAATGTTGCCTCCTGTTCTGTTCTCGACCCTGGACGTCTCCCGCCATCAGAAGGAGCAGCATATTTTCACGCATTGAGAGTTCATCTACAGGTGTCACAGTGGAGGTATCTGGACCTAAAATGCCTGAAACCTGATGAATGGGGTTGGATGTTTGAGGGGAACACATTGATGCCGGTCAAAACTGACCGTCAGCCAGCCCCACCTAATTTTCTTAAGTACATTCGCTGCACGTGTAAGAAGTCGTCAAAAAAATAATTGTCACTCAGGCATGCTCTTGTCTGAAGAATGGACTCAGATGTATTTTAGCTTGTGGTGACTGTAGAGGCGAGCATTGCCAATATCGATTTTTAGTTGCAGATGTCGATATCACAGATGATGATGATGTTAATACTGACCTAATGGATCTTTAGACTTAATGATCATTAACAACACCACTACTTAATTTTCACAAAACAAGAGTATATAGGTTTATTTTATTCTTTTCTCTTTTTGTTTTTCATTTTCATACAATATTATTGCAAAAATGTCTGGTCAGAAGAGTTAAGCAGAAGGGCATAAATGTGAAGGCCACTTCTTGCACCGTTTGGGCCCTAAGCCCCCATACACTCTCCTGACCTTACTTATGTTCCTTTTGTTCTATATTTCTTTATACAATAAGCCAAAAGTTGTGAATACAGCAATAACTAATATAGATTTCTTATGTTTAACTCACTGGGATATGGACTCATTTCTGTAGACCTCCCTCTGTTCAAATGCAAAAAACTTCTTTTCCCCAAATTAGGCAATGTGAGGCATATGATTTTCATATTCTACGAAAAATTGCGCTTTCGGTGATGCTAAATGTGTTTGAGGGAATATTAATTCTGGGTTGACCCTCATTTTGAGCTAATTCAACCACACTATTGGTGACACTGGTAAGACTCAGTTGTAGGGCTTCTACGGTAAGTGCAAGGACAGTAGAGTCATCAGTGTATTCTAGCTCTAGGAAATGAGCCCCTTTTGTCTTTGATTGTGTTAGACGATGCCTGAGATTGAATAAGTTACAGTTTAGATAGAACTGGATTTTTATTCCACCATCAGGGTTTATTTGTTGGTACCTTTAACGGGTGACTGCAGTGAGATATATAATGAAAATGACAGGAGCCAAGGCACATCCTTGCTTTACTCCCACGCCATGCTGAAGGGTTCAGATTTGCTCCCACCTATGGATACACGAGCATTCATATTGTCATGCCAGGTCTTCAGCTCGGTAAGAAATATGTTTGGATTGCCAAATTTCGAAAGAACATTTGATAAAAAGCTCTCTGTTTACAGCATCAAATGATTTTGCAAAATCGATGAATTCAATATACAAGTCACAGTTTTGTTCGTGGCATCTATCTGGTATCCGTCTGGCAGCAGATATCTTATCACAGGTGCGTCGGTCTTCTCTAAATCCACCTTGTTTTTCAGGAAGTGTTGACTGTGTCAGATGTTTTGTCAGTCTGGATAACGGTATCTTGCTAGCATTCACGAAGAGGGAGATACCTCTGATGTCACAGTATGAGAGTCCCTTTTCTTCTTGTATCGGAAATAAGCAATTCAGATGGAATTAATTCTTGGTTCCAGGGAGTCACTATGAGATCATGGAGGCACTGGTGGAGCAACTGGCCACCCTTATTTATTAGATCTGATGGTATGCCATCAGGGCCAGAGCTTTTGTTTTTCTTTAGGGCCTGAACAGTTGCTGCAAGAGTAGGTGGGACATCAAGATCTGCCACTTGAGGACATTTCGGATGTTATGAAAGATACTGAGCGCCACCAGGTTTCTTCGATTCAGTAATATACTGATGTGTTGTGCCTATCCGTCTAGGCCTGCTTGCCTGTCTTTCAGAAACTCCCTTTCTGCCGACTGAGATAGGGTTATGGTGTGTTTCGTTGGCCCGTACATGATTTTAATGGACATATAGAACCCAAGTTGCCAATCCTTGCAGCTCTTATGCTTGCCTAGTCCATGCTTGTTGTCCATGTCATACAGTATTCTCTGGGTTTCACTTCTGAGAGTCTGGAATTATATTTTTAGGTTTAATGTGCTACAATGAGCCAACCAGTTGTTTGTGGTCTATTCTTTATTGCAAGAAGGTCATGTGTTCCTTCAGCATTTTCATCAAACCAGACTTTATGGTGGTGGTTGGAGAAGCCTAGGATTTCTTCTCCAGTGCATTGAAGCAGTTTCTTAATGTTCAGCCACTCTGTTTCTAGGATTGTTGCATTGTTGCTTGGGTCAAGTGGTGGGCACTAAGAGAGTTTGTCTATAGTAGTGCTGTGGAAGGTGTTACAGGAAGTCTCATCCTATAAATTACTGCAATTTAGTTTCTTGGAGGATGGTCTACAGTGCATTTGTAGGTGTATGACTGCAGTTTGGTTAGTGTAAGTTAATTTTCTGTGAAGCACTTAATACATCTTATCGCTTGGGTTATAAAAACTTCTCTTCGGCCTCGCTGTCTTACAATGACGTAGTTAGGTGCCAGTGTCTAGAGCGTGGGTGCATCCATGTGGTCTTGTGTTTATTCTTATTGTGGGTACATACATGTGGTCTTGTGTTTATTCTCATTGTGAGTGCATCCATGTTGTCTTCTGTGTATTCTTATTGTGGGTTCATCCATGTGCTCTTGTGTTTATTCTTATTGTGGATGCAGCCATGTGGTTTTATGTTTTTTTTTTATGTTGAAAAATGGTATTGGTAATGACCAGAATGTGTTCTCAGCATACAGATAGCAGTCTAATGCCGTTGTTGTTCATATTACCAACACTATGGCAGCCTATAATGCCTTATCAGAGGTGATTATTTTTTCCTACTGTGACATGTTGTGTGACGTTGCCCTCTCCTGAGAGGTGAGTCTCAGACAAGGCAGCATTATCACATTCATATCTTTTCAGCTCATGGGCAGTGAGAGCAGTCCTATGGCATGATCTTGTGTCTTGGTCAATTTCAAGCAAGATTCATATATTCCAGGTAGCAAAAATCAGAATCATTCATTTGGATTTCATAGTGCAGTGTTGGATGCCATGACCAACGTGGTTTTCTGGCCAGGTATCTGCTTAGTCGCACTGAAGGTTGCTGCAGGCATGACTTGCTCCTATGCCATCGTGCCAGTGGCCACTAGTGAAGTGCCGCCTATGTACAAGACTTGAGCTACTGACTTCGGGCCAAATCCATGACTTGTCACCATCACCTCATCATGTCAACATAAGGCTCTTGATTTGGATTAAACGATGAAATGGGAGGTAAGTAGTAGTGGACTTGCGCAATGAATGGATTTGAGAAGATGGTTAGGGTGCCCAGTCCTTACCACCACGTAACCCGGCTCTTTTCAACCTGTGATGCTGGCATGAAGATTTATGATGACCATCTAATGAACAGGTTATAGTAGTATGCTGGAAGCTCCGCCAGTTGTGCCCGGTCTGTATGTGGGACTCTGCTCATGGATTTTTCGTTAGGGGTTTACTCCTATAGCCTTAACCCAACTAAGAGTAATCCACAAGTCACTGGGCCTGGAAACACTTGGTCTGACCCCTCACTGATGACCGCTACAGCAAAAGTTTCCCTGTCATCATGCTGAGTTCGGGCAGATCTCCTCCCACTGGTATGGCCCATCAGATTTGCGAAGATATACTGGTGTGTGTGTGTGTGTGTGTGTATATATATATATATATATATATTGTTACATAGCCTATGATTTCATCATCCTTTGTGTAATTTTAACGCACAGTATGCTGCATGTTTGATCACGAGCGTGTTCTGCCTCAGTTCCCCCCTTCTACCGTTATAGTAGAGTAAGTCGTCATTTCTGGAGTTCAGAGCAGGATTGTCAACTCTTTGTCCCCATGGCTTCATTTGCGCGTCCTTCTTACAAGTTGTATCAAGCTCTGCCGGCCCCTATATAATGAGCTCAGTCTCTGCATCATTGCCACTTAGATCTAATCCTCATTTTGCTCGCATCTCTGTCCTCCCCTGTACAGATATTATTATTGTGAGTGCTCAAGAAGTCTCCAAACATCTAGCAGCTGTGTGTAATTTGAGTATGACTGTTGTATTTTTTTCTTGTACTGTGTAGCATAAGGTTAATTCTTGGGCCTAGTGAGGTTTTTGATTAATGTTGGGTTTTATGTCAGTCATTTTTGATAATAGTTAGTATCTGTAATAATTTATCTTGCATTAACTGAGCATTACCTGGTGTATTTTCATTTTATCAGGGCTGACTTAGATAAATTTACTCTCGCTAATTTCGTGTTAACGGAGGCTATTGCAGTTGACCATATATTTGACCTGTTTATTTGCCATTACATTATCCTTATGAGTCCTGAATGTTTTGTTGTTAGTTTGAGCATTAAACTTTAACTTGTAATTTTACCTAACTCTTTTGTATTGAACCTGGAACTTTACGGGACAGTAGTGATTTTTAGTATTCTCACTTAAAGTGTACATTATCTTTCTCTGTTCCGTAACATAAATTTGGCGACCTCTTATCAGGATATTCAGGATATTATCATAAGGATATTGCTCGATATTTTGTGACTGTTACTTATTCATGATGTCTACTATTACTACACTTGATGAAGCCAAAGATTTTTTGTCAAATGTGCAAACAGTGTGTGATGTAGAAAACAGAACAAAGAATGAACTTAAGCTTGTTGCTCAACAATTGGGAATTGCTGTTCGCTCTCATCATTATAAAGATCAAATTGTTGACATGATTAATGAAAGCTTGTTTAATGTAACTCCTCCAAATGAGCAAACGCAGATTGAATTAGCTAAGTTACAGCTAGCCCTGCAGGAGGCAAAAGCTAAGGAGGCTGAATTTCAGGCCCGTTCTAAGGAGGCTGAGGCACAAGTTGAAATTGCTAGGATTCAGGCAGACCATGAGTATCGCATCAAACAAGGTGGAACTGGATCATCTAGCTCTGATGATTTTGATGTGGCTAAAAATGTTAAACTTGTCCCTCCTTTTAATGAATCTGATTTAACAAAGTATTTTCAGTTGTTTGAGAGGGTAGCTACAGGTTTTAATTGGCCCAAACAGAATTGGTCAGTACTCCTTCAAACTGTTCTCACCGGTAAAGCTCAAGTAACTTATGCATCTTTGCCTCAGGATCAATCTGATAATTATGATGTAGTTAAGAGCTTGATTCTTAAGGCCTATGAGCTTGTTCCTGAAGCCTATAGAGTAAAATTTAGGACAACTTACAAGCAACATAAGCAATCCCATGTTGAGTATGCAAAAATCAAAGAAGATCTGTTAGAGCAGAGGTTAAATTCTAAGAATGTGGATTCTGATTTTGACAAATTTAAGCAGATGATTTTGCTGGAGGACTTCAAAAGGTGTATTAGTAAAGATGTAAGCCTATATCTTGATGAGAAAAGAATAGATAATTTGTCTGATGCTGCAGTTTTAGCTGATGAGTATGTTCTCACTCACAAGAGATATTCTAGAGGAAAAGGGAAAGCTGAGAGTAAGTACGTTGCCTCTACTCAGAGTACAGGTAACAGGAAAGAGAATAAGGATGATGTTTCTCAGGAAGTAAATACCAGCTTCACCTCTAGATTTCAGAAAAGTAAATGTACTTATTGTAGTAAGCTTGGTCATACTACGGAGAGATGTTTCAGGAGACAGCGTGATGTGAACAAAAAGGAGTCTTTAAATATTCAGTCAATTGGTCTAGTGTCCACTCTTGAGAGTTCCCAGAATTCTTTAACTGAGTTAATTGAACCTGCTTTGAGGGGTAACTTAAATTCTCATGATGGAGCTCCTCTTTTGAGCAGTAACGTGGGTGACACTCTCAACAGTTCATGTGCTAATTTCCTGTCTGATGGTTTTGTCAGTCCTCTGGACAGTAATGACAGGAAATCAGTTCAGATATATCGTGATACAGGTGCTTGCCAATCCCTTATGCTGACCAGTGTTCTAGGCTCTAATGTTAATTCCTCTGATGAAACTGTAATCTTACAAGGTGTAGGGAATATTTACTTCTCTGTCCCTCTGTGCAGAGTGAATTTAGAGTCTGGTTTTGTTAATGGTTCCGTTATGGTTGGGTTGGTTGAGACACTCCCAATGTCAGGTGTAACTTTCTTACTTGGAAATGATATTGGTGGAAGTCAAGTGTGTCCAGCTCCTCAGTTGTCTAGTGAGCCCAGTGGCTGCGACCCAGGATTGTAATGTCCCTGATGTGTTCCCTGCATGTGCTGTCACTAGGGCCAAGTCTAAAGTTACTGGTGATTTAGAGGATAATGATGATGATGATGTTATCCTAGCTGACACTTTTCTTGCTAATTTGGACCACTCACCAGATGAGGCAGTACCCCGTAGTGTTGATAATTTGTCTCGTCAAGAGTTGGTTGAGTTGCAGGTTGCTGACCCTGAGTTGAAAGGTCTAGCTAACTCTGCTTACAGTGAAGAAGAGTCAGCCGGTGCTTCTACTTGTTATTATGTAAAGTCAGGAGTACTTATGAGGAAGTGGAGACCCCCAACAGCATCAGCCGACTGTGAATGGGAGGTTGTACATCAAGTTGTCATCCCTCGTGTTTGTAGGCAGGATATCATTAGAGTGGCTCATGATTCCAGTTTGGCAGGACACCTTGGAGTGAGGAAGACTGTGGCACGCATTTTGAAACACTTCTACTGGCCAGGTATCTTCAGGGATGTTTCCTGGTATTGTAAGTCTTGTCACACCTGTCAAGTTGTGGGGAAGTGTAATCAGACCGAAAAGGTTGCACCTCTAGTTCCCATTCCTCCTTTTGAGGCGCCTTTCACCCGTGTGTTGGTGGATATTGTGGGCCCTCTTCCTAAGACTTCTTCAGGATTTTCTTATGTGTTGACCCTGATTGATGTGGCTACTCGTTATCCTGAAGCCATTCCACTTAGAAATATCTCAGCAAAGAACGTGGTTGAGGAAATGCTAGGGTTCTTCACAAAGTTTGGTCTGCCCAAGGAGGTACAGTCAGACCGGGGAAGTAATTTCATGTCGAATGTTTTCAAGCAGTCTCTGAAAGAGTTGGGCATCACCCAGATCACGTCTTCAGCTTACCATCCCCAGACCCAAGAAGCGTTGGAGAGATATCATCAAACACTCAAATCGATCCTCAAGAAATACTGTTTGGAACATCAGAAAGACTGGGATAAAGGTCTTCCATTCGTTGTGTTTGCTGCAAGAGAATCTCCAAATGAATCACTGGGCTTCTCACCTTTTGAACTACTGTTTGGCCATGAAGTAAGAGGACCCCTTAAGTTACTCAAGGAATGCTGGCTGTCGGAGGAAGATGACGTCAACCTGCTGGAGTATGTGATGAAGTTCAAAGAACGGCTGTCCACTGCTTTACAGCTGGTGAGAGAGAATTTAGGAGTTGCTCAGGTGAAGATGAAGACTTGGTATGATAAGAAGTCCAGGTTACGCCACTTTCAGCCAGGAGATCAGGTTTTGATTCTGCTACCAGTTCATGGGCAACCTCTTCAAGCCAAGTTTAGTGGTCCTTATTTCGTGGAGAAGAAACTCAGTGATGTCAACTATGTCATCGCCACACCAGATCGTAGAAAGAGCAAGCAACTATGTCACATCAACATGCTAAAGTTATATCACAGGCGGGACGAAAATAATCCAGTCTGCACTGTAGCTGTTCCACCCGAGTCTGCAAGTGAAGCTCTCCCATGCAGTACGAGCCTGAGTGATAGTTTGGGGAAGAATCCTGATATCATGAATGATCTCCAGACTAAGCATTCTCATCTACCTCCCGAGGAAAGGCAGGAGTTTTCGGCATTACTGCAGGAGTACCCGCAAGTGTTCCGTGCCACTCCAGGAAGAACTACTGTGTTGATGCATGATGTCGAGGTTGGAGACGCAAAGCCAATTAAACTGCCTCCTTACCGTGTGAACCCAGTGAAAGTTCCTCTCATCCAGAAGGAGCTTGGCTACCTGTTGGACCACAAGATGATTGAGCCCTGTCAGAGCGAGTGGAGTTCTCCTGTCACTCTAGTCCCTAAGCCAGGTGGATCACAGAGGCTTTGCATCGACTACAGACGTGTTAATCAGATAACTAAAACAGACACTTACCCTCTCCCTCGTGTGGAAGATTCCATAGACAAGATTGGAAAGGCTAGGTACATAAGTAAGTTTGATTTGTTAAAGTGATACTGGCAAGTACCTATGACCGAACGTGCTAGGGAGATCTCATGTTTTGTAACACTAGGAAAGGCTTTTGCATGTTCGGTAATGCCATATGGTATGAAGAATGCACCAGCCACATTTCAGAAGCTCATGAATGTTGTAACAGAGGGTTTGGCAGGGTGTGTTGTTTATATTGATGATGTATTAATCTTCAGTGACAACTGGAAAGATAATCTATGCCATGTCAGTAAATTTCTTGACCGTTTAGTTCAGGCTAATCTTGTAGCTAATTTATCAAAGTGTGAGTTTGGTCAAGCTAAAGTTCAGTACCTTGGGTATGTAATTGGTGATGGACATGTTGCACCACCAGGAGCTAAGGTTCAGGTTATAAGTGATCTTCCCAGACCTAAAAGTAGGAAAGAGCTACAAAGATTTTTGGGAATGGTAGGTTATTACAGGAGATTTGTTCTTAACTTTTCTATTCTTGTATCACCACTTACAGACCTACTGAAAAAGGGAGTTAAATTTGTCTGGACCGATAACTGTGAATCCTCTTTCAACAAACTTAAAGCTATTCTATTAAGTCAGCCAGTGCTCGCTACTCCAAATTTTGCTAAGCCTTTTAAGATGGCTGTTGATGCAAGTGATACAGGAGCTGGGGCTGTTTTGCTGCAAGAGGATGATCAGGGTATTGAACATCCTGTATCTTATTACAGTAAGAAGTTCACTCCACCTCAAAAGAACTACTCCACTATTGAGAAAGAGCTTTTGGCCTTGATTTTGGGTTTACAGCATTTTTCATTTTATTTGTGTTCTGGTTTTGACCCCATAGTCATTTATACCGATCACAACCCACTGAAATTCCTTAGTAAGTTTAAAGATAAAAATCAGAGATTGACAAGATGGAGTCTACTTCTTCAGGAGTATTCATTAGACATACAACATGTCAAGGGGAAAGAAAATGTTATTGCAGATTGCTTATCTAGACTTTAGACAGATTGCCTTAGAGTAATAAGAAATTTCCTTTGTAAATTTCTTTTTCTTTGTGGGGAGGTATTACATAGCCTATGATTTCATCATCCTTTGTGTAATTTTAATGCACAGTATGCTGCATGTTTGATCACGAGCGTGTTCTGCCTCAGTTCCCCCCTTCTACCGTTATAGTAGAGTAAGTCGTCATTTCTGGAGTTCAGAGCAGGATTGTCAACTCTTTGTCCCCATGGCTTCATTTGCGCGTCCTTCTTACAAGTTGTATCAAGCTCTGCCGGCCCCTATATAATGAGCTCAGTCCCTGCATCATTGCCACTTAGATCTACTCCTCATTTTGCTCGCATCTCTGTCCTCCCCTGTACAGATATTATTATTGTGAGTGCTCAAGAAGTCTCCAAACATCTAGCAGCTGTGTGTAATTTGAGTATGACTGTTGTATTTTTTTCTTGTACTGTGTAGCATAAGGTTAATTCTTGGGCCTAGTGAGGTTTTTGATTAATGTTGGGTTTTATGTCAGTCACTTTTTATAATAGTTTGTATCTGTAATAATTTATCTTGCATTAACTGAGCATTACCTGGTGTATTTTCATTTTATCAGGGCTGACTTAGATAAATTTACTCTCGCTAATTTCGTGTTAACGGAGGCTATTGCAGTTGACCATATATTTGACCTGTTTATTTGCCATTACATTATCCTTATGAGTCCTGAATGTTTTGTTGTTAGTTTGAGCATTAAACTTTAACTTGTAATTTTACCTAACTCTTTTGTATTGAACCTGGAACTTTACGGGACAGTAGTGATTTTTAGTATTCTCACTTAAAGTGTACATTATCTTTCTCTGTTCCATAACAATATATATATATATATATATATATATATATATATATATATATATATATATATATATATATATAAGGATAAGGTGTGTATGTTTGTTTAGGGGAAGCTGTAGGATCTAGCCGAAAATTAAGAAATAGAGCGGCTCCCAGGGAGGGGGAAGGGGGCGTTGTGCTGTATGTGTTTCACAAGTTCGCCTTTGTCATGTTGGTGTATCTTGCGGACTTTATGGAAGTTGCACAAAAAAATTATATGAGCCGATGTTGAATGATCAGGGCATAACTAACTGACTCATTTTTGAAAGGGACCCTCAAGACAGTGAACGTTTTTGCAAGTATTTGTCGTTTTCTCTGTGTTGAGACCTTATTCATTCTGCTATATGAATGGGAAATTGAATGATATGTGATAACTGATCCATAACGAGGACACCATAGCCATGTATCGGCCATGACGTCTCCATAATTGTGTAGAACTGAAATGTAATTCAGGTTTTGCACAAAGAAATTGAAATGTTGATCTTAATAATTTTGATCACACACATAACAACAGAAAAGACACCTTTGATAGCTGCACCGACCATTGCAATGTTGAAATAATTGTTTACTAGGGAGGTGGAGAGGTGAACCGTGGAGGTTCCACCCACAACAAACTGCTCTGAGAGAAGGTCAACTACTACTGTACTACTGTGCAAAATTTTTTATGTCTACATAAAAACCATGGAGCCCACTAGGGGCAGTCACCCCCCTCCCCCTTAGATAGTGCCCAACAGAGGTCCCAGCCTGTTTAAATGTGGCTTGGGTGGACGCCTATCAGTATGCAAGATTTTGTGTTCGTCGGTTGAATACCATGACCAAGTATGTCAGCTGTGTCCAAGACTCTCAGCCACCCTGTTGGGGGATGGCACATTGGGGTCTTATTCTGCCGAGAACATGGACCTAAAGATCTACGATTGTACAAAAATTTATGTTCATAGGTTAAAACAGACTATGGCACTGCTACCACTGAGGGTATCCGCACTCGGCCGCTGGGAGGTGGTCATCAGCTACCACGTTCCAAAACATAGTCAGGGTAAACGTCTACTAATAATAAAGATTTCGTGTTACTAGATTAAACATTAAGGCCGTGCATAATGGCTTTTCCAGGACCCACGGGGGCCACCTTCTTGCTCATGAGAGACACCCTTTGGGGATTTCTCCCCGTCAAAAAGTGGCCAGGGTTAATGTCTATCAGTGTGCAACATTTCATGATTTTTGGTTAAAAGTTTAGGGTCACGCATAACGACTTTGCCCGTGGGCACTGGGAGCCACTTCCCCAGTAAAGGGCAGCCCTTGAAGGTCACACCATCCTTATAACCTGTCTTGAGTGAGCCTTTAACATAGTGCATTAATTTATGTTACTATGGTCAGTTGCAGGGAATCTGACGCACTGATTATGCCAGCTGAGGATAGGTGGAATTGGTGACACTGCTCGGTGTTCTCCAGCGGTAATTGGTCAATTCCCGTTGTCTTTGAACGTGCACCAAACGTGAATGCATTTTATGCATTATACCAGCATAGTTCAAGTATTACATTCTCATGGGGTTTGTTTTTATCTTAATTCCCTTTTTTCTGCCATTAACAAATATTCGGTTCATTCTACAATGATGTAATCCATACTTTTCTGGCTACTCTGTCAAGCGGACAGAGGTACATCATGCTTGAGGAGAGGGTGCATGGTGACCAGGGATAAGGTGTTTGTCTGTCTGTCTGTCCGTCTCTTATGATACTTATGAAAAGGCTCAGGAAAATCAAACATCAAACTTATTAATGCAGGAAATATTTTTACTGAATCTGACTATTAATACAAACATAAATGCAGAATTTTAAAGCTGCTGTTACCTACAGTATGAAGGTAATGAAAACGTGTATGTACATGAGAATAGCATGTACTGATCCCAGTGACATGCGCGTGTGTGTGTGTGTGTGTGTGTGTGTGTGTGTGTGTGTGTGTGTGTGTGTGTGTGTGTGCTCCACTAGGCTCTATAATATGGAGAGGCTTTCTCATGGGCACTGATGTGTAGTTTGTGTGCCTGCCGCCAAGGGTCCAGGGGTTCGATGATGATGTTTATGTATTACACGCGATTCCCACACCTTTTGAAATCAGCTGATGAATTTGGAAAATATTGTGCCATGGTCCACTGCACAGCTAAAGAGTGCCATGGCCTACTGCTCAGCTTATGTAAACAACAACGAAACAGGAACATCAAGCTATGAACAGTGTTCCAATTGCATTACCCTGGTGGAGGCGACGAGCGCGGGTGTTTCAGTCTGGCGGCCAAAGTTACATGCTCGCTGCAGAGGTAGCCCCTCCATATTACAGAGCTCAGTGGTGTGCTCACGCAAATCATAATTATTAGAAGATAAGCTTAGCATATCTAGGGTAAGGTTGTATATTAATAGACGATGTACTGAAGGGCATGGTGTAGACTGTGTACTGGTAGGAAAAAACAGTCGTGCCTTCACAGGACCTCAAAACCACCTTGCTAGGAACATTTGTATTCCAGCCAAGGTCGCTAACTGTCTCTGTATGTGTCTAGTTGAGACTTGTTTTGTTAGGAATGTCGTTCAGGTTTATCTCTAATATTTTAAAAGGCACGTATATATTTATCATTAAAGATATCATTGCTTTAATTTGTATCTGTATAATCTGATATCTTACAAATAAATGAGAGTTTTGGTTGGAATACAAAGTCAGTTTGGTGCACATTCAAACACGATGGGAATTGACCAATCACCGCACGAGAACATCGCGCAGTGTTACCAATTTCATGTGTACTCAGCTGGCAAAATCAGTGCATCAGACTCCCTGAAACTGACTATAGGTAAAAAAGTAGCCGTACCTATCGGTTTTCGGTGGGATAACCGGGGTTGGGGTGCTGCCCTATGGGTTCCCACCCTTCATGAAACCAGGTCTGGAGGGAGGTTTACCGCTGAGAAAAAATTCGTTTTTCTGATTTTCATCCCATTGGGACCGGAGGTTTACCACTGAGAAAAATTTCGTTTTTCTGATATTCATCCCATTAGGCCTGGACCCCTTTCTTCAGGAAGTGCAATACCTCAGTGAGAGAGTCAGAGAGGGAAGGGCTTAATACTGTTAGGGACAAGCAATATATTTGGTCAACCATTTGTGTGTGGGAAAAACGGCAGCAGTACGGTAACTCTGTGAATGAGTGTGGGAGTGAGAGAAAGAGGAAGGGAGGCAGGGAGTGACACAGTTAAGAATAAGCCCTGTATTTGGCTGACTTTCTGGGTGCGGCAAAAACACCAGCCTTCACGTGTCATTAACACTCTGTTTAAATTGTTTAAAAAAAAAAAATGTCCACGTGTTCATTCTATTCTCCCTCATGCACAACATCTCCATTTTCCGAGGACAGTTTTATTCGTGCGTCTCAAAATCAATAATTATCTGTACTGAGTTGGTTCTGTCTTTTTGGAGTCTGCAGCTCCTGGCCATTTGCTTCTTCTTGTTTTACAAAAGTCAGATTAATAAAAGATAAACAAATACAGAGCTGGATGTTTGTCTTTTCATTTGGAGACGGAGATATATGCCTTTATTTAAAAATAAATACTTAGTCATAGGAAACGAATTAATATTGCTTACTACCATTTATAATACTGGGGAACCCATGGGACTGTCCTTTCAATCACATGTTATGCGTGCAGTGTAATGGAGGATTTTGATTCCTCGAAATACTACTTGTAATAAACATGAAGCATAACATTTAAGATATTGCATTTGAAATATCGATTATTCTAGAGGCTTAGGAGTACATTTTGGTATTGAATAACAGAGATTTCTATCACAAAAGTGACATAGCTTCTGAATTATAGTCTCAATGACACTACCTGCCTTGGATTGACAACATTCTCGCTGTCAAGACGTCTTTATTGCTTATTGTGTATCAAAGGTAAGCAATATTAAGTATTTGTTTTATACTACCCACTTGCCCATAAGACAATAATAATCATGATGATGATAATAATAATAATAATAAAATAATAATAATAATAATAACAGTAATAATATTTAACTCAGCACCGTTAACAAAACCTTTTTCCCTTATACATAATGATAATGATGATGATGCTCCTTCTCATCAATATCGCCCTTTCCTCTACTACAGAAGGAGTTGGCAATTCAGAAAATGACACATAATCATTAAATCTGTAAAGGCTATCATTAGCGCACCAGTGAAAGAAGTCGCACTTTTTCTCTCTCATCATTTAACCCGTTGAACCTGAGGATGTTATTAATTTTTCGTTATTCCAACCCACAAACCATTTTTATTCAGCTTTAGAAGGTCTACAGTAATACACGTGGAGGGATTAGGTATTCCTTTAAGCATCCCTTAATTACATGGCATTTAATTTCTCTTCTTACTATCGGTAGACTACTTTACTCACCACAGGGTAGCCTATGTTTTACGAACTGGCGTCGTTCGATATAGACTTTACTTACGCCTAAACTATATAGTTTTTCTCCTTAGCTCGATAAGTTCGTACTGAATTAGCAGGAGTAAAGGAATAATATGTCATGTGATTCAATTGTTGAAACCTTTCTACACGACGTCATATAATATTTCGATTCATTATTACGATGGTATCTCCTGACAGACATTCCGTGATTAGGAGAGATTATTTGTAAGGGAGAAGATAGATATATCCGCCATTAATGCCTTCACCATTGGAACTTCTTTGCCAATTTTAGTCTTTTGCTGTTTGCTTAAGTACAGTGAAAATACAGTGCCTTCAGATTCTTCGTTCTGACATATCTCTCATCTTGAAATAATATTGTATGTTTCAGGGCATGTTTGTTATACTTGGAATCGGCCTCTTTATTGGAATCTTGATCTTCCTGTTAGAAGTCGCCTGTGTTGCTGCCAAGCCGGTGTGATACCGTGCAAGGACCAACCAATGCTAGCATCTGCATCTGATATTCTTTAATGAGGAAACTTGCATAAGACGGTACTATGCAAATAAGAGTAAAAACAGGTATAATTTTTAAAAGTTCCATTCATAATAATATGTAATTAGTTTAGTTAAAGAGCTGATTTATAGCAGAATAAAAATATAACAATGAGTGTATAAGACTTTCATTCATCATTGGATAATAATTCCAGTGTTCTTTAGCTAATAATTCATTTGAGGATTTTTTAACATTTCGATCTGCGATTAAGATGCGGTAAATTATGGCCTGTAATATATATATATATATATATATATATATATATATATATAAATAAAATAAGAGCTGTGGTGTTTATTTGTCTTTCAGTCACCCCCAAACCAAGGGCCAGAGACCCCCAGACCCATATATATTTTGAATCAGGGTGACCCAAGGATGGTTTTAGGCGGCTCAAAATTCAGATCTTGGTCATTAGAGGTCACCGGTAGAGTAGGCTATTCGCCTTTTTGACCCAGACAATGCAGGGGTACCCCTGCCGCCCAATTTTTGGCATGGAGACTCACATGACCTTCAGTTTGGACATAGGCTATGTGAGGTTGACCTCCAAGATCATTTGAGGTAACTGGTAATACACGCTCGCATGACTGGATCCAGCAGCCCAATTTTTGGCATGGAGACTAACATGACCTCCAGTTCGAACCTAGGCTAAGCGAGGTTTACCTCTGGGGTCATAAAGGTTACTAGTCAGAGGTCATTTCAGGTCACCGGTAATACACGCTGAAACGACTGGACGCAATAGCCAATTTTTTGGCATGGAGACTCATATGACCTACAGTTCTGACATTGGCTATGCGAGGTTAACCTCCAGGATCATTTGAGGTCACTGGCTGGAGGTCATTTGAGGTCACCGGTAATAGTAAACAAGTGCCCAGAAATATTATGCATGTCTGCAAAAGATGAAATAGGATGTTCCAGGACCTCTTATAATCCCTCTTCAAAAGCATAAGAGGTACATGGTCTTTTTGGAGTAGAAAGTAAGACTGAACTAAAATAAGTTTAGAGCATTCGCCTTTTAGGCCTGGCAACTCCGGGTACCCTTGGTAGTATATATATATATATATATATATATATATATATATATATATAATCACCGCAACAGATATTCCTCTTGGGAACCTTAATCTTGCCAGGAAAAGTAGCACCAACATTGTGATAATACAGCATCTTTGTTATTCCAAACGTTTCGGAGACACAATCTCCATCATCAGTGGGTCTAAAAGTTTAAAAGGCAACATCAGTGCCAGGAAAATAAAAAGTATATATGCTGTATATATTTTTTGAAATGTACAGTACATAAGCTAACATAAAAAGAAAAAAAAATAGAGGGAAGTGATATAAAATGGGTAAAGTATAAAAGTAGCATGTTTGCTCTTT
Source organism: Coenobita brevimanus (assembly GCF_032717465.1). Lineage (NCBI taxonomy): Eukaryota > Metazoa > Arthropoda > Malacostraca > Decapoda > Coenobitidae > Coenobita > Coenobita brevimanus. The sequence continues at coordinate 32,596,378 of NC_136961.1, read as the reverse complement.
GCAAAATCAGAAAAACATAACAAACCGTGAGTTCATCTATTAAAGTAGTTACTGCTTGAGTACTGGAGTAGCATTACTCGAACTATGGAGACTGGGTCGTATTCTATTAATCAGGATTGATTCAGTAGTAATGATGTCAGAGTATGACTGCCATGAGGTTAATATAGGAAATTAAGTGGAAGAGAAAGGGCGATCGAAAAGGTGGGAGTGCTCTCTGTTAGAAGAAATGAGCGTTCAGAAAGGAGCCTTCCAGTCCGACTGGATTTACCTTGGTGTTCAAGAATTCGGTGGAGCAGCCAACGTGAGGTCGACCCCACATATCTAGCGGGACAGTTACAACATGAAAACCAATAAAGCACAATGGACCGGAGGTTAGTTTGAAGACAAGCGAAGTACTTAAGAATGCTGCCAATATTGTTCTTGTTTGTCAAGATTGTCTTAAAATATAATTGTGTATAACAAATTGTTTACTGTTTTCCTAATTGTGTAGCATAATGAATCTTAGTATGGGAACTTTTTTTTTAATATAGATAATGAATGGAGGAAGGAAAAACAAAGGAAATAAAAGCACATCCCCCATTCATAAAATATTTATAACAACTGGATTTAAATAAAAGTGGATTAAATGTTTGTGGGATGCAACTCCCAGGAAGTGAATTCCAGAGAGTAGTAGTGCTGGGGATAAATGAATTTTGATAAGCAGAGGTTCTGCACTGCGGGGGAGAGAGTGTGAATTCATGGGTTCTCCCAGCTCCCCGAGTGTTTCGGGAGAAACACTCCTTATCGACAGTGTGAACAGGCTTGTTTGGGAAAGCTTTGAAATTAGAAACCTACTTAAGAGTTTCTGAAAAATGTGGATGAGGTACTTATTATTGGCAAATAGGTTCTTTAGAAACAATTTTCGGTGTGGAAATTGAGGCAAGAGAAGCAGCAATTGTACGCCCGACTGTTTTGAACAAGGTTGTTATACTGTTAATCTTAAAACTGTACGGGATGTAACCGAGGAAGTTTGTTCCTAGGCCGGTGAAAATATGTTTCCGGTAAACGCTCGCGGATAAGTGAGTGGAGTGATTGTTAACTAGAATGTCCAGGAACGGAAGGCTTTTGTCACGTTCAGCTTCATAAGTGAAATTTATGTTAGGATGCTGGGAGTTAATATAATCCAGACATTTATGAACATGAGCAGAGTTTTTAAATGTGACGAAAGTGTCGTCCATGTATCTTCGATAAAGAATGGGTCTAAAGTAAGTGGGACAATTATCAAGCCGACTCTTTTCCTTTATTACTCCTGCAGAGTTGTTGAATCTGGGCAAGGGTTTTATTCGTCCTTGTGTGGAGTAACTCTCATGCTTGGGGAGCATCTCCCTCATAGCTTTTCTTAACAGGGTGGAATCAAAGGATTTTCGTTTCCATAACTCCCCTCCTCTCACTGAATTCCCTTCAAAGTCTTTCGCTTCTCCGCATGCACTGTTGCATCTTTATCAAATAAATATCGATACTTCAATGGTCAGTGTTTTTCTTAACTGCCTGTTTGCATCCTTTCTCCATTACAGACAGTGCTTAGTCTCCGTCTGGCTTTCACCTCGTTTCTGTCACGCTCTCTAATGCAAGAGTTAACCAATACTCGTAGTCCTTTATGTATGAAACAGGTGGACGTTGGAACTATCTTCTTCAGTCTGAGTTTCCATCTGTCTGTGATCTGCATTTTTTTTTTTTTTTTTTTTGTCGCATTGTGTCCAGGCAAGGGTCAAGGATTGTGTGGGTAAAGTTGAAAGTTGGAATACAAATGTGGGCGATTGTGTGTGTGTATGCACCAACGCAAGATCGTGCTAGAAGAGTGAGAGAAGAGTTCTGGACAAATGTAGAAGAGTGCATGGAAAAGTGTGAAAGGAATGAGAGAGTGTTTTTGATCGGTGATATGAATGGTAAAGTTGGGAATGTGAAGGTGGATGGAATAGTTGGTGAGTGGGATGTGCCTGCTGAGATAGATGAGAATGGGAGTGCGTTAGTGGACATTTGTCCTGGGAGGGGGTTGGTGATAGCCAATACCCTCTTCAGGCATAAAATGATCCACAGGTATACATGGCGAGTGATGAAAAGGGTGGGTGTTGAACTGAATGAAAGGAAGGCAATGAGTGATTATGTGTGTGTGGATGAAAGGATGCGAAGATGTGTAAAGGATGCAAGAGTGTATAGAGGTTGGGGGAGTGGACTTTCTGACCACTACTTGGTGATGGCCAGAATTAGAATGCAAGTAAGATGGAGGAATAGAAGAAGGGAAAGACGAGAGGAAGGAGTAGTTGCAAGGAGAGTGGAAAGGTTACAAGAGGATGAGAAAAAGGCAGAGCATAAGAGAGAAGTGGAGGAACGATTGGGCAAATATGAATTGGAGCAGATAGGAGACGTGGAAGGTGTGTGTAAGATATTTACAGAAGAAATATGTGCAGCATATGATGTGGTGTGTGGAAGGAAGAGAAGACGGAGGGGGGTGCAAGGAACAGCGTGGTGGACTGGAGAGGTGAAACAGGCTGTGGCACAAAAGAAGAAAGCATACGATGAATGGATGAGAAATAGGGGCGTGGAAGAAGTTGAGAGGTGGAAGAGAGAGTTATATGTAGAAAGAAAGAGAGAGGTGAAAAGATTAGTAAGAGAGAGTAAGAAGAGAGTGGATGAGGAATTTGGAAGGAATTTGAGTGTTAAGTGGAGGGACTGTAAGAAAATGTTCTGGAGAGAGGTGAAAAGAGTAAGACAGGGTGGAAGTGAAGTTAGCAGGGGAGTGAAAGATAAAAATGGTAGATTACTAGTGGAGAAGGGAGAAAAAGTGAGCAGATGGAGAGAACACTTTAAGGAATTGTTGAACGTAGAGGATGGAAGTAATGTGAGTATAAGTGGCTGGGGAATGGCTGGGAGAAGGAGGGAGGTGAGAAGAGAGGAAGAAATCAGTAGGATAGAAGTTGTGGAAGTAATGAAGAAAGTTAAATCGGGGAAAGCCCCAGGAATTGATGGAGTGGGTGGTGAAATGCTGAAGCATGGGGGAGAGATAGTAGTAGAATGGATGTGGAAGATGTGCAGATTGGCCTGGGAGGAAGGTAGAGTCCCGGAAGATTGGAAGTCAGGTACAATTATTCCCTTGTACAAAGGAAAAGGGGAAAAAGAAGTGTGTGGTAATCATAGGGGCAATTGTCTTCTTAGTATAATAGGAAAAGTGTATGGTAGGATACTTATAGACAGAGTTAGAGAAAGAACAGAGAAATTAGTTGGAGAAGAACAGGGAGGCTTTAGGAAGGGAAGAGGTTGTGTAGATCAGATATTCATTCTTAGATCTTTAGTGGAAAAGTTTCTAGAGAAGGGAAAGAAGTTGTATGCGGCTTTCATGGATTTGGCGAAAGCATATGACAGGGTGGATAGACAAGGATTGTGGAAAGTGCTAAAATATATGGCGTAGATGGGAAGTTGTTGAATGCTGTGAAGAGTATGTACGATGGTGCGAAGGCTGCAGTGTGTGTGGATGGTGAACTAAGTGAATTTTTCTCTTTGAAAGTTGGGTTGAAACAGGGATGTGTCATGTCTCCATGGTTGTTCAATCTGTACATGGATGGGGTAATAAATGAGGTACAAGGTAGGGTAGTGGATGTTGGAGTGGCCCTGGTGAGAGAGGATAGTGTTTAGAAACTCCCTGTACTGTTGTTTGCAGATGATACTGTGTTGTTGAGTGAAGACGAAGGGGAGCTCCAAGGCTTGGTGGATGAGTTTGAGAGAGTGTGTAAGAAACGGAATCTAAAGGTGAATGTAGGGAAGAGTAAAGTGATGGTCTTTGAGAGAGGTGAAGTTAGTGAATGTACAGCGAGGTTGGATGGTGAGGAATTGGAAAATGTGAGTACGTTTAAGTACTTGGGTAGTGTGATGAGTAAGGATGGAGGTTTGGAGGGTGAAGTGCTTGAAAGGGTACAGCAGGGAAGAAAGGTTGCTGGTTCTTTGAAAGCAGTGATAAGAAACAGGGAAGTGAGCATGGAAGTGAAAAAGTTACTACATGACAGTATTGTGATACCAACTCTAACGTACGGAAGTGAAGCTTGGACATTGTTGGAAGGACACAAGTCAAGAGTGAGAGTTATTTAAGAGGAGCCTGTGGAGTCACGTGGAGAGACAGGCTGACGAATGAGGATATAAAGGAGCGTTGTGGTGTGGATGTGGATGTGATAGGAAGCGTTATGAGGAACACACTGAGGTGGTTTGGCCATGTGGAGAGGATGGAGAGTGAAAGACTGACGAAGAGAGTGTATGTGAGTGAGGTGGAGTGGGGAAGAGGGAGGGGGAGGCTGAGGATGAGGTGGAGGGATGGGGTGGAGAGGTATATGAGAGAGGGGGGTGTGAGTTGGGAGCAGGGTAGTGAAATGGCGGGGGACAGGGCGACTTGGAGGCGATTTGTTTGTGGCCACCCCAAACGGGATTGAGGCGTCTGGTAATAGATAGATAGATAGATAGTGTCCAGGCATTTCGAAATAAACGAGTTTTGAATTCTGCTCTTATTTGTGGTGCTATTTCTTGGATAAGGCAACTTTGTTTTCTTCAGGTCTTAGGTTCCTTCTCAGCATATACAGTATTTATGTCTAATGTCTGTCAGTCTATCTATCTGTATCCTGAATCAGTCAGTCTATCTGTCCATCTGTCTGCCTGTCTATCTATCTATCTACCTATCTATCTATCTATCTATCTATATCTATCTATCTATCTATCTATCTATATGTATATCTATATATATCTATATATCCATATATAACTATATCTATATATGTATCTATATATATATATATATATTAGGGTGTGTCACGGTATGTAGGGGAAAAAAAGGGTCATATTTCTTTGCCCACTCTCATCAATGTTTCACTTTATGGAGAAACAACGTCTGTAAATTTTTCCAGGATCCGGTTTCATTTAAGGATCACCCAAAGAAACAGAATTCGGATTTGTAGTAATATTCCTCCGTTGTGTAATGGAAAGCAAAAATTTACTTTGCCTAATTCAAAATCAAACTGGGTAAACCTCAGCAAGTGACAGGCCACAGTGAAGGAATGCATCAATGCCGGAGATCACGCTTGTTTGCCGTCTTCGAGTACTTTCTCCTCTTGGTTGGTCCTGCCTCGTGAACTCTTGAATGACGGCCACGCCGTCCTCTGCCGTGCCGTTTATCACTAACAGCTTGGGAACACGCTCCTTCCCTCGAGCATTTACTTCTGTGGTTGACCGGGTCACAGGATCATTGCCCCAAAACGAGTCGATATCCAGGTGTTGCAAGATTTTCATAGTACTGGTGAAGAACTCCAAGAGGCTTTCCCTCACGACATCCTCATTAGAGAAGTGCAGACGAGGGCCTGATTCATGTCAGACCTCAACTGTGTTTAAGTGATGAAACATTCCATTCTTCTCCGTATTAGACACCCCATTGTCGAACAGTGCAAGACAAATTGTCGCCTCAGACAGATACAAAAGGTGATAAACGAAGGCTGTGACCTCGGCGTCCCTGATGGCTTGGTCCACATGTGATGCCGGGTTCCTTCAAGAAGGTGAGGTCCATGCAGGGGGCAGCAGCTGCTGAAGTGTCTTAGAACCAATTTTGCACGTAGTAGTGCACAATGAAGACGCAGAAGTCCGTCATTTTCTCACATAATATTTCCCTCCGACTAGGTCCAGGCAAGTACGAGCATATTGGACGAAGTTTTTCAAATTGATCAAGGATCATCCAGATTGTCAATGCATAAATGATCCTTGTCATCTATCTAGCATGATGCGGCGAACCAGGGGAATGGAACTGGATGAAGGAGCGATTGTCGGGTATGGACCCAAGGAAGGTGATCGTAAGCTTCAGGAAATCCATGTAATCATCCTTACCACAGAAGCGCTTGACCTAACTGGACGATTTCTTCACACCATGATTAAATCCGCACCAGGATGATCTCGTCATCGACAACAGTAATGTACTTCAATCACTGTGTCCACATGTCTTGCAGATTCTGGAAAAGGGTGAATTCTGGTCCTTTGGACTGCCCTGTCAGTAGAGAGAACACCACCTCTAAGAGGATCTCAAGAACGTGATAACAGCAGGCAGATTAGAGCAGTGGCCTGCTCAGCATCATCTCCAGGCGGAGACAGAGTCATCAAACACACCACCTTCCTGCACGACCCCTAAACATGCACCAATCACACTGATGTTTCTCCTGCCACATCTCCATCGGAAGTGGATTTAGAATATCCAGCAGATGAAAGCATATCACAACTTTTAATTTTCTGATGCACGTTTTATATATATATATATATATATATATATATATATATATATATATATATATATATATATATATATATATATATATATATATGTATATACTAGTAGGAGTACCCGGCATTGCCGGGCCAAAAGGCGAATGCTCTAATACTGTTTGTTCTAGTTTAATCTTTCTTTCGACTCCGGAAAGACCACGTACTTCTTAAGCTTTTGAAGAGAGATAATAAAAGGTCCAGCAACTTTTATTTAAGCTTTCACAGACTAACAAACACTATTTGTGAGCACTTGTTTGCTATTACCGGTTACCTCAAATGACCTCCAACCAGTGTCGTCAATTGACCTCGGAGGTCAGCCTCACATAGCCTAGGTGCAAAGTGGAGGTCATGTGAGTCTCCATGCCAAAAACTGGGCTACTGGGTCCAATTGTTTGGGCATGAATTACTGGTGACCTCAAATGACCTACAACCAGTGGCCTCAACTGAACTCGGAGGTCAACCTCACATAGCCAAAGTGGAAATCATTTCAATAATTGGGCTGCAGGGATGCCTGGCATTGCTCAGGCCAAACAGGCGAAAACTCTACCTGTGACCTCAAATGACCTAGAACTGAATTTTGACTCTCCTAAAGCCATCGTTAGATCACCTTGATTCAGAATATATGTGGGTTTGGGAGTCCTGCATTTGGTTTGGGCGTGACTGAAGGATAAAACAGTGCGACTCTCTCTCTCTCTCTCTCTCTCTCTCTCTCTCTATTGTTACGCTGTCCGCCTGTCCGTTCCCATGGGTGCTGCCGTTACAGCTGGGCTAGGGGATTATGCAGTATCCGTGTCATTCGCGGAGTTTAAATTAGCGAGTGTTACAAGTTCTTTTGTTTCTTTCGTTCCTGCCACTGAGGGCAATTTTATTTAATAGCATGCTGAGAATGCATTTGATTATTTTGATTGTCTTATGTGAGCTACCAGTATATTTAATGATGTTTTGCATGCATTAGAAGTACCAATTCATTGTAGAGAGAGAGGGGCACGAATTTAAGTTCCTTATTAATTAATCTGATTCATGCGTTCACGCTTGGCTGCACACGAGCCTAGCATTCGTCCAGTGTCTTCCCAACCAGCTTTAGTATTGTGTGTGTGTGTACGCTCTCTCCCCAGCCATATTTTTGAATAGAGAGAACACGTCGATGTCTCTAAGCCGAGCTGGCGTTTTCATTTAAGTTCATTTTATTCTTTTGTTTGCTGACTGAGGGAAGTAGCTATTTTATTTGATTTTGTGACCGTGTTGTCTTTGGAGGGCCAGGCTGGCTCACCGTGGTCCTCTCGCTGCCTTTATTAACGTTCCCCAACACACGTACATACACACACACCCCTAACCCCTACACAGTTCAATCCCATCTCCTTGCATAAGGCTAGTGAGAACTATCGTGAGCTATCAACTGCGTTCCCCCTTGGACACGGGTTAAGTAGAAATTCGTCACCACTGGAGATAAGTAGGCCAGATCCATAGGTAGGCTGTTCCATTTGTTACTATCAAAGTACAGAGTGTTGCGTACTTAAGTGATAATTCTTCCGTTGCGCAGTTTTTCTCTAGTTTACGGAGTGTGAGTGCCGGGGTCTGTGTTATTTTCACAACGCAGTCGAGGCCGATCATCTAAAACTACCTTGTTATCTTTTTGTAATAGCCCCGGGCTGGCGCTACCGTAACAGTGGCGACCTCGCATCAGGATGTCCTAACAGTGCCTTCTTCTTGCTAGGATGTCGTTACCTTGGCGTTCTCTGTGCTTTGAGGTGAAGTTGATGAGTGTGAAGTTTCTCAGCATTAGTTATTTCATTCAGTACTGCCATTGAATTGTCGCCATGGAGTCACGCGGGTCTACACCAGAAGGTGTATGTGCTGAGTCACCTGTGGATATGGAAAATATGGAACAACGAGAGGCACATAGCAAAGGTACTCCCCGTGTGAGCCCTGTGTTTAACTATGGTGCTGAGCTGCCTCGTTTCGCTATCCCACCATTACCATCTATGATGCCGCCGAGCCAGTTTACAGCAGTTTCCCCAGGTATGTCTAGTGCTTTCCCTGGAGTTGTTCATTCCACTCCCATATACCCTGGAGTCTTGTCACCGGAGGCTCAGTTGCAGTTGGAGTTGAAAAAGATGGAGATGGAAATGCAGCGTGAAAAAATGCGATTTGAGCTGGAGAAGACTCGCTTGGAGGTGACTGCTAATAGGTCTACTTCAGATACCCATACCTCAGGCCGTGCAGAGGATAGGGAGAGCTGGCTCTCAAGGAGTCTGAAATTAGTGCCAGCATTTGATGAGTTGAAGGTGACAGAATGGTTTGTCAGGTTTGAAAAAAAGGCTAGGGAGTTTGAGTGGCCCAGGCAGCGCTGGGTGGGCTTGGTATCTAATGTGCTGAAGGGAAAAGCTTTGGAAGCGTATAATAGGATGAGCCCTGAGGATGTAGATGATTATGATGAATTTAAAGCAGCCATTCTGAAGGCATATGAACTTAGACCAGAGGCTTATCGGTTGTTGTTCCGTGGTGCTCGGAAAAGACCTGCTGACACCTATATGGCCTACGCCAGGTATCTGGAGGAGACATTAGACGAGTGGTTGCTGAGTGAGAGCGCCACTTTGTATAAGGATGTGCGTGAACTGCTTTTGATGGAACATTTTACCAACATGGCTGACAAAGAAATTGGTGTTAAAATTAGGGAGAAGAGATTTAAGACCTTGAAGGAAGCAGCGACATGGGCTGATGACCGGGTGTTGGCCTTGCGGAGTATGGGGGTCAAGTATTCTAATTTTCAGTATTCCAGGGAGAGGACTGTGAGTGGTCTGGCCTGGGATAAATCTCCCGTGAATCAGTCCAAGGGAAGTCCAGAGGAGAAAAGGAATTCAGGGAGAAAGAGTCCCGTATCCAGTTCAAAGCTACTTTGTTACTTTTGCAAACAGAGTGGGCACATCAAGCCTAACTGCTCTAAGTGGAAGGCCTTCCAAAATGCCAAACCAGTGGCACTAGTTGTAGGTTCGAGTCAGGTGAATGAGAGGAGTTGGGAGAGTGGTAATGGTGAGGAAGAAGTCTGTGGAAAGCTGGAGTGCAGCCGGCTGTGCTCGCTGACAGCTCAGGCTGAAAAAGTTACCCAACATGCTACGCCACCTCTGGATGAACTGCCTCAGAAATCGTCCCTAGACTGGTGTAAACCTTTTGTGTGTCACGGCACAGTGAAAATTCATGGGATCAATTATCCAGTTACTGTGGTTCGTGGTACCGGTGCACAACAGTCTGTGTGAGAAACGTGACTGGAGGGCCTGTAAACTCATGGAAGTATGTGCTGTGTAGAGGCATGAACTCAGATGAATACTATGATTATGTTCATGTGGAACTCGATTGCCCCATTGTTCATGCTGCAGCTCAAGTCGCTGTTGCTGATGTAATGCCAGTAGAGGGGGTTGATTTTCTGCTGGGGAACGACCTGGCTGGGGAGAAAGTATTTCCATCTCTTCCCCCACCAGTTGTTGTGGCAGAGAAGTGTTTTGACTCCCCAGAAATTGGTATTGAAGTTGATGCAGAAGTGGAAGCCATGTTCCTGGTCTGTGCAATTACAAGATTTATGGCACAGGTTGCAGCCTGGGAGGAAGAACTGGCGAAGTCACAGGTTCTTGGGGTCGACTGTGATGAGGCAGGGCCACCAATGGAGGAACCTAGTGAGCAGGGTGTTGCTGTGGTGGGTGAGGAGAGTGGGAATGCATGCATGGGCACCGCCCCACTTCCCACTCAGGACACTAGAGGTGGTGCTGAGTGTGTCTGTGTGGAGACTGAACCCAGCCCACCGACTGAATTAGAAGAATTTCAGGACGCTGGGGTCGACTGTGGGGATGCAGGACCACTGTCAAACGCGCCTGAGGAACAGAGTGTCACTGTTGAGGGTAGAGGTGATGATGATGATGTCAGTGTGGAGTCTGACATTCCTCCCCCTGTCGAGTGTACTAGAGGTGGCGCTGAGATTGATCGCCCTTCGCAATCCAGTGTCCCGACCAGTCCATTATCTCAGTCCTCAGTAGAGCTGGCGGGTGTTGGGCCAGCAGAATTGAGGGTGAAGCAACAGGAGGATGTAACATTAAAGCCCTTGTTTGCTCGAGTAGGGGAAGAAAGAAGTATGGAGTGTGGTAAGGAGGAGTTCCTGATTAAAGACAATGTTTGACATCACCGATGGACGCCCACTGGCTCCACGGTGGATGGAGGAGTGGGTGAGTTAGTGCAGGTGGTGGTGCCTGTGCAGTATAGGGTGCCGTTAATAAAGTTAGCACATGAGGGACCTTTAGCAGGTCACCTGGGGAATAGAAAGAGTGCAGCGCTTAAGATATAACTTTTGGTGGCCAAGTATGCCGGGACAAATTGCTGCGTACATCAAGAGCTGTCACATGTGTCAGATAGTGGGCAAGACTAATCAAGTTCTTCCTGTGGCCCCTTTGACTCCCATTCCTGCAGTTGAACCTCCGTTTACCCAGGTAATCATTGATATTGTGGGCCCTTTACCTCCTACTTCTGCTGGAAACAAGTATTTGTTAACCATAATGGATGTTACAACGCGATACCCAGAGGCTATACCAATCAGAAGCATACAGGCGAAGCCAGTAGTCAAGCAACTTATCCTGTTCTTTACTCATTTTGGCCTGCCCAAGGAGTTGCAGTCAGACCGTGGAGTGAATTTTACATCTAATTTGTTTAAGCAGACAATGACAGAGTTGGGCATCAAGCACATTTTGTCCAGTGCCTACCATCCGCAGTCACAAGGTGCCCCAGAAAGGCATCATCAGACTTTAAAGACAATGCTGCTCACCTTCTCCTATGATAGTGGAAAGGATTGGGACCTAGCGGTACCCTTTGTTATGTTTGCAGTGAGAGAGGTACCAACTGAGTCATTAGGGTTTTCACCCAATGAGTTAGTGTTTGGGCACAGAGTTCGTGGTCCCTTGGATGTGGTGCGAGAGGCCTGGAGTAACAACAAATCTGGCAACCAGGAATCCATGCTTGACTATGTCTGCCGCACTCGGGAGAGACTGCATTGCGCTTTAGAGCTTGCCCGTGACCATCTAATCGGGGCTCAAGTGAGAATGAAGGCTCATTACGATAAGAAGGTCAGAAGTGAGTTTAAGCAAGGAGATGAAGTTTTGGCACTGCTGCCCATGCAAGGAAAACCTCTGGCGGCTAGATTCAGTGGTCCTTATATTGTGAAGAAGTGAGTTGGGGAACTTGACTATCTAATTGTTACCCCAGATAGGCGGAAGAATACTCAGTTGTGCCACATTAATATGTTGAAGCCATACTACCGCCCAGTTGATTCTCATTGTGGGATGACTGCTGATGTTTCTCACCTGGGATGTGAAGGACGGGGAAGGGAGGACGTGGCATCAAAGGAACGTGCTGTGGAGGGAGCTGTTGGTGCCGGTGATGTGAGTAATGGACCAGGGTTACAGCCACAGTCCCTAGAAGGTGACTTTGGAGTGGACGTTGAGGGAACCAGGGATAAGAGCGCTCCTGTAGTTTTGGCGGTTGGTAGTGAGTTGGAGGAGCAGGAGGAAGTGCTTAGTCGTGATGAGATGTTATCAGCTGACCTATGGGAGGGCAATGGTTATGCAGTTCTGGTGGAGAAATTGCGACACTTTGATCCAGTAAAGCGAGAAGAGCTGTGCAACAGATTATAGAAACATCCGAAAGTTTTTGGAGATTCACCGGGATTGACAACCTGGGCTACTCATGACATTGACGTTGGGGATAGTAAGCCTGTAAAATTAGCTCCCTACCGCATCAACCCTATCAGACAGAAAGCTCTCGATAATGAGATCAAGTATATGTTGGACCATGGGTTGATCAAGAGGAGTTTCAGTGAGTGGAGTTCACCAGTTACCTTGCAGCCGAAGCCAGATGGGAAGGTTAGGTTGTGTGTGGACTTCCGGAAGGTTAACTCACTGTCTAAGACCGATGCTTATCCCTTGCCTCGGGTCGATGACTCCGTGGACAAGGTGGGAAATGCCACTTATATCACCAAACTTGACTTAGTAAAAGGATACTGGCAGGTCCCGCTGACGGAACGGGCTAAACAAGTGGCTAGCTTTGTTGTCAGTGGTGCAGTATATCAGTGCCAGGTGATGCCTTATGGATTGAAGAATGCTCCAGCCACTTTCCAGAGGCTTATGGATAAAGTGGTGGATGGCATACCTAATTGTGTCGTTTACATCGATGATGTCATTGTGTATGACACCAAGTGGGAGGAGCACCTTGATCATGTGGAATTGCTCATTAAGCGGTTGGAGGAAGCTGGCTTAGTAGTCAACTTGGACAAGTGCGAGTTCGTACGTGCTAAGGTCCAGTACCTTGGATTTGTTGTAGGACATGGGCAAGTGGCTCCACCTCGGGCTAAGGTGGATGCCATTTCCAACTTTGCTGCACCCCAGTGTCGCCGTGCCCTCCAGCGATTTTTGGGCATGATCGACTATTACAGAAGATTTAATGGAAATTACTCCACAGTGCTTGCCCCTCTTACTGACTTATTGCGCAAGGATAAGAAGTGGCAGTGGACAGCTGAGTGTGAGCAAGCTTTTACTACTGTTAAGTCTCTGCTGTGCCACCACCCTATATTGCGTGCACCAGAATTTGACAACTCTTTTGTGCTGGCAGTTGATGCTAGCCGAGTAGGGGTAGGAGCAGTGTTGATGCAGCCGGATGAGGGCCAGGTTGAACATCCCATATCATACTTCTCAAAGAAGTTTAATAGAGCCCAGAAGAACTATTCCGTCATAGAGGAGGCGTTATTAGCGATTATCCTGGCCCTGCAACACTTTGCTGTCTACCTGCCTCCTTTTGGCCCTGTGATCAAGATTTATTCAGACCATCATCCCCTGCAGTTTTTGAACAAGTTTAAATTTAAGAACCAGCGTTTGACCCACTGGAGTTTGCTTTTGCAAGAGTACAATTTAGAAGTTAGGCATATTAAAGGGATTGATAACGTAATTGCTGATTGTTTATCCAGGGAGAGGTCAGGGTCTTGATTAATTTTTTAATATATATGTTTAGCATAGTTAGCGTTTGTCCTGATCTTCAGATTTGCAAGGATTAAACATGGTACTATTATGCTTTACCCCATTTTTATACTGCTTCCCTCTTTTTTTCTTTTTTATGCAAGTCTATGTTTTGTACACAGGTTTTTATTTCTCCTGACATTGATCGATGATTATTGTCTTTTAAACTTTTAGATCCACTGATGTTGGAGATTGTGTCTCCGAAACGTTTGGATTAATAATAAAGATGTTGTACATCACAACGTTGGTACTACTTTTCCTGACAAGACTAAGGTTCCCAAGAGGAAGATCTATTGCGGATATATATATATATATATATACATATATATATATATATATATATATATATATATATATATATATATATAGAAATATATATATATATGGTAGTTGGTGAGTGGGGTGAGCCAGCTGAGATAGACGAGAATGGCAGTGCTTTAGTGGACATTTGTGTCGGGAGGGGATTGGTGATACACTTCTCAGGCACCAAATGCTCCATAGGTATATGTGGTGAGTGTCGAGAAGGGTGCGTGGTGAACTGCATGAAAGGAAGGCAATGATTGATTATGTACAGTATGTGTGAATGAAAGGAGGCGAAGGTGTGTAATGGATGCAAGGGCATATAGAGGTTAGGGAAGTGAACTTTCTGACCACCACTTGGTCGTGGTAAGAATCAAGGCCGAAATGAAATGAAGAAGTAGAAGAAGGGAAGGACGGGAGGAAGTAGTAAATGCAAGGAGAGTAGAAAGGTTACAAAGGGATGAGAAAAAGGCAGAATATAAGAGAGAAGTGGAGGAGCGATTGGATATATATGGACTGGAGCAGACTGGGGGCATGGAAGGTGTGTGCAACATATTCACAGAAGAAATCTGTACAGCATTTGAGGTGGTATGAAAGATGAAGAGAAGACGAACGGGGGAGCAAGGAACAGCATGGTGAAATGTAGAGGTGAGATAGGCTGTGGCACCAAAGAAGAAAGCATAAAGTGAGTGGATGAGAAACAGAGACATAGAAGAAGTTGGGAGACGGAAGAAAGAGTTATATGTAAAAAGGAAGAGAGAGGTGAAAAGATTAGTAATAGAGAGTAAGAAGAGAGTGGAGGAGGAATTTGGAAGGAATTTGAGTGTAAAGTGGAGGGAATGTAAGAAAATGTTCTGGAAAGAGTTAGAGTTAGACAGGGTGGCAATGAAGTTAGTCGGTGAGTGAAAGATAAAAATGGCAGATTACTAGTGGAGAAGGGAGAAAAAGTGAGCAGATGGAAAGAACACTTTAATTAATTCTTGATCATAGAGAAGGAAAGTACTACAAGTGGCTGGGGAATGGCTGCGAGAAGGAGGGATGTAAGAAGAGAGGAAGAAATCAGTAGGATGGAAAATTTTGGAGCAATGAACAAAGTCAAAATAGGGGAAGCACCAGGAATTGATGAAGTGTGTGGTGAAATGCTGCATGTTGGAGCATGGGGGAGAGATAGTAGTAGAATGGATGAGGAAACCATGCAGATTGGCCTTGGAGGAAGGTAGAGTCCCGGAGAATTGGAAGTCAGGTATAATTATTCCACTGTGCAAAGAAAGAAGAGAAAAAGAAATGTGTGGTAACCACAAGAGCATCTGTCTTCTTAGTGTAATACGGAAAGTATTCGGTAGGATACTTATTGACAGAGTTAGGGAAATAACAGAGGAACTAGTTGGAGAAGAACAGAGAGGTGTTAGGAAGGGAAGAGGCTGTGTAGACCAGATATTCATTCTAAAATCTTTAGAAGAAAAGTTTCTACAGAGAGGAAATACGCTGTTTGCAGCCTTAATGGATTTGGAGAAAGCATATGACAGGGTGGAGAGAGAAGGATTGTGGAAAGTATTAAGAATATATGGAGTAGATGGGAAGTTGTTGAATGCTATGAGGAGTATGTATGGGGGAGATAAGGCTGCAGTGCATGTGGATAGTGAACTGAGTGAATTTTTCTACGTGAATGTTGGACTCATACAGTGATGTGTCATGTCTCCATGATTGTTCAGTCTGTATATGGATGGGGTTATAATAGATACAAGGTAGGGCAATGGATGTTGGAATGGCCCTAATGAGAGAGGGCAGTGTTTGAAAAGTCCCTGTACTGTTGTTTGCAAATGATACTGTGTTGTTATGTGAAGACGAAGGGGAGCTGCAAGGCTTGGGGGATGCGTTTGGGAGAGTGTAAGAAAAAAATATAAAGGTGAATGTAGGGAAGAGTAGTGTTATAGTCTTCGAAAGAAGTGAAGTCAGTGAATGTACAGTGAGGTTGGATGAGGAGGAAATGGAAAATGTGAGTGCGTTTAAGTACCTGAATAGTGTGATGAGTAAGGATGGAAGTTCGGAGGGTAAAGTGCTCGAAAGGGTACAACAAGGAAAGAAGTTGCTAATTCTTTGAAAGCAGTGATAAGAAACAGGGAAGTGAGCATGGAAGTGAAAAAGTTACTCAGGATTGCGATACCAACTCTAACTTATGGAAGTGAAGCTTGGACCTTGTTGGAGAGACAGAAGTCAAGAGTGAGAGCACTGGAAATGATTTATTTGAGAGAAGCATGTGGAGTCACGTGGAGAGACAGACTTACAAATAAGGATGTATAGGATAATTGTTGTGTGGATGTGGATGTGATAGGAAGTGTTAGAAGAAACACACTAAGGTAGTTTGGCCATGTGAAGAGGATGGAGAGTGAGACAATGACGAGGAGAGTGTATGTGAGTGAGATGGAGGGTGGGGGGAGAGGGAGGGGGAGGCCAAGGATGAAATGGAGGAATGGGGTGGAGAAGTATATGAGATAGGGGGGTGTGAGCTGGGAGCAGGGCAAGGAAATGGCGGAGGACACGGCAACATGGAGGCGATTTGTTTGTGGCCACGACTTAGGGGATTGAGGCGTCTGGCAATATATATATGTATATATATATATATATATATATATATATATATATATATATATATATATATATATATATATATATATATAGATAGATAGATATAGATATATATGTGTATGTCTAACTATGTATCTATCTTTCTATCTATCTATCTATCTATCTATCTATCTATCTATATCCCCCTGGGGAAGGGGGAATAGAATACTTCCCCAGTATTCCCTGCTTGTCGTAAGAGGCGACTAAAAGGGACACTCTTATCTTCATTCTTTTTGCTGTCTCTCTTTCCCTTGTACTTTGCCTGTCCTAACCCTCTGCATTATATTTTCTTTTAGTTATTTTCCTCTCTCCACTGTCTGGTTCCTGCGAGCCACTGGCATTGGCTCCAGGGTAAAATATTTCACTGCCTAAGAAATCTTGATGAAATCTGGTTATGAAGCAATGGCCCTCAGTTCCGTGCAGCCCTTAAGTGGGCAGGGGGTGCTAAAAATCCCACGGTGTAAAAATAAGTTTATACATTCAAAAAGAACCTTAAGAATAGGAAATTGGAATGTTCGAACTCTCAATCAGGCTTGTAAAACGGAAGAGCTTATTTCAGTGTTCAAGGAATACAATATAGACATTTGTGCTCTTACAGAAACGAAGTTGCTTGGAGTTGATACAATGAATTTGGAAGATGGTTTTACTTTGTTGGTTTCTGGTAGGAGTGATGGAAATCATTACCAAGGAGTAGGCTTACTGTTAAGTAGAGATGCTTGCAAAGCACTATGTGAGAGTGAGACAGTTAATAAGCGATTGTTTTACGCTCTTTTAAAATCTGACAATGGTAATATCAGTATGGTGGTAGGGTACGCTCTGACAAATGAGGCTGCTGATGGAATGAAGGATGACTTTCATGAAAAGCTGCAGGATGCAGTGAATAAAATGACATGGCATGATGTGTTAGTTTGCATTGGTGATTTTAATGCGATTGTTGGTAGCAGTAGGGATGGCTTTGAAGATTGTATGGATAAGGAGGGTGTTGTTATAAGAAACGAAAATGGGGTGCGATTTGGAAGCTTCTGTTTGGCAAATGACCTTATGATTGGTGGAACCATCTTTAAGCATAGAAAAATACATAAAACTATTTGGATTTCACTGTGGTAAAAATTGTAACCAGATTGACCACATTGCAATTAGCAGAAGGCATAGGAGTTATTTGCAAGATCTTTGTGTAAGGAGGGGGGGCTGATATAGGTATGATCATAAACTTGTTGTGTCAAAAAATAAAATAAAACTTAAGAGAAACGTTAATTGTAATTGTACAGGAGGTAATAAATATGATATTGATGAGCTGAGAAATGATGAGAACACGAAGAAAAAGTTTCGGTGGGAATGTAGGAAGAGGTTTCTAGCCCTGCAGACTTTGATGGAATCTGAAGACAATGATATTAATCAAATGTGGAGAGAGGTAAAAGAGGTTTTGCATGAGAGTGCTAAGGTTACTATTAAGAAAAAGGGAAAAGCGAGAAGGAAAAAGTGGATGTCAGATGAAACATGGAATGCAATTCAGAAAAGGAAAGAGGCGACGTTAAAAAGTGAAGAACAACATGTTGATGACCAGATAGCTGAAGTACTTAGAGGAAAGTAATGAGTTTTACATTCTGAAGTAAAAAGACTCGTTAGACGTGATAAGCGGAGGCTGTATGATGAAAAGGCACCAGAGACAGAAATTAAGTAAAAATGACGGTCAGAGCACAAGGGCAGCGTATCAGGCCATAAAAGAGTTAACTGGGACTGAAAAAAGAAGGAAAGTAATACCTGTACGAGATAGAAATGGAAAGTTGTTGACTAAAGATCTGGATATAAAAGGAAGGTGGAAAGAGCATTTTGAATCCGTTCTAAATAGACCAATCCCAGCTGAAGAGGACATTTTGCCATCCGAGAGAGCTTTGCAGATAGAAACAGGGGATATAACCTTGGAAGAGGTAGCATAATCTATATTACGGATGTTTGTGAGGAGATGGTAACCAGGAAAACAATATGGGGATATTTCAGTAGACGGCGAGATTTGTGGTTCTGTGAGGAATAGGGCCAGAGGGGATATGGACTGTAGGAAAAAGTGGACTGAATTTAAGTTGGTAATAAGCCCACGGATGTTGGTGAAGAATAAGGCGGCATTCTGATATCTCTCCTACATTCTCTTCAATAATTTTTCCAGATACCATCCCTACAACACTCAATAGACTTATGACACGATAATTCTTGCAGCTGTACAATCACTGCCTCTTTCCACTCTACTCAGTTTCACTCATCCATGCCTTGTTACATATCTCTAACAAGCACTTCATTCCACTCTCCCCACTACACTCAGTCATCTATGCATACACGTCATCAGCCCCAGCTGCTTTCTCATTTTTCAGCTGCTTCACCCCGTTCTTCACCTCTGCGAGTGTCACGTTTCCTGGCATTGCATTCCTGCTCTGTACACCACCCAAACTAATCATGTTAACAGTCGCATTGCTCTCTCCATTCACATTAATCAGACTTTCAAAATATTCTTTCCATCTAGTCCTTATTCATCTCCATGGGTTAATAATCTACCACCTACATCCTTCACAGTGTTACATTTATTTCCACTATCGCTACATTCCACACCTCTTTCCGGAATAACGTCCTATTTTCAGAGTAATTTGCATTAATTTTTTCATAGATCATCATTTGTCTCCTTCTTCCTCTTCACTAGCCTCTTTACGTGCTTCTTGCTTTCAATATATTCAATCATATTTCAACAGAACCCATGTCCTGCAGCCACACGAACTGCTTCTTCCTCTTTCCTCCACTGCTTTCTTAGCCTATTCGCCCCACCATGCCGTACCTTCCTTCTTTGTTGTTACTCTTGCCACACCACACACCACTTCTGCATTCCTAACTAAGCTGTCACTGTATGTATTCCACAAGCTGTCCAGATACATTTCCTTCATATTCACTGATTCTAACTCCTCCCCTAATTTGGCCCTGTATTCATCTACCATTTCATTTATTCTCATATTTTCGACTTTCATTCTTTCTCCCTGACTACTCCTTTTTCTCTATTGATCCATCTCACTCCTCTCAGCTTGATCTTTCATACTACAATCATATGATCTGACAAACCTCCACATCGTCCTCTCACTGCCCTCGTATCAGCAGCACTACCCAGCATCGATTTCTGTACGAGTCCGTAATCAGTGAGACTCTTTTCAACACGATCGACATTCTCCCTATACCATGTAAATTTGTGTGTATCTTTGTGTGTGAAATAAGGTTACAAATGCATAACCTCCTTCCCTGACACATGTCCTTCAGTTGCTTCACATGATCATTCTCTCCTGGTACTCCATTATTACCCATATCATTCACAGTGCCTACTCTTATATGCATGTCGCCCATTACAAGTACTTTATAACTACTGAGTATTTCTCCAACTACTTCATCCAGCTCATCCCAAAACCTGTCTTTCTGTATCTCACTTCTGGCATCACACTGTGCATTCGCTACAACCACTACCACTTTCACCTTCTCAAAATTGAACTTGACATACATTTTGGGATGACACATTTGTAGTCTCTCATTCCACTCTGCCACACTTCATTCATCAACAAAGCAACTTCTTCCTTGCGTCTTCCTCGCCCAGTCATACCCGACCTTTCACATAATACATCCTCCCACCCCTCCACTTCGCACCTTTCACCTTTGTTTCACACAATATCATCACGGCATATCTCGCACTCTTGAACACATTCACCACTTCCACCTTGCCATACAGAAGAAAATCTGTATAGTAAAAATGGTGAATAATTGCACAGAAAGAGGCATTAGTCTCACTGAATCTTACCACAATACACTGACAGCAAATGAAGACCGGATGCAGAGTCTGTTACAAGCAGTCAGAATTCTTAAGCAGATATACCCATCCTCTTACAAATGTGATGTTGTGCCAGAACAAAGTATTTACACCTTACCCTGTTCTCAGTTAACGAAAAACCTTTTCAATATACCAGTCTCATAAGTAAATGATGACTGTGCATCCCTAGTAAGTAAGTAAATATTCAGTATGTTACAGCATCATTCCAGAGCATATATACAGTATATAGTGAAATCAATCAAATTTTCATTTCTGTTTTATACAGCTTTGGAAGTTGTTAATAATTTCTTTAAACTGAGCTCACATTTTTGTTTTATGCAGCATTATAAGTTGTTAATAAAACACTAAGTCATTTGGATTATAGAGTGTTAGAAGTTATTAGAATGTTGTTGACACTCTGTTTAGCATCCCCCCCAAAAGCCTTCGCTTTGTGCAACCTCTAAATATTATTCAAGTCTGATGAAATTTTTACCAGAAACATGGCATGTCAGTAGAAATATGAGCAGCCTTGTTGAGCAGCAAAAATCTAAAGAATAGTATTCTGGACCACCATTCTAGAGTCTAGAAGAACAGTGGGCGTCTACGAGCGCACGTATAAAAAAACCCATTAAGGAAGCTAGAGATAAAGGCGCATATAGAATGATAGAAACCATAAGTGGGCAGTTTGGAAATTAAAGATTTATGCCAGGCTCGATCGAAATCCTCTGAGAAATCAAGTGCAATATCAAAGTTTTCACCAAAGTCCCGAAAGAAGGACCACCAAGAGTCTGATAGGAAGGCGAGAAGATTGATTCCTGCTGGAACCCATACTGGTGATCAGAAAGAAGGTTATGATAGTGAACGTGCATTAATCTTTTTTGTTAAGAATATATTCAGAAACTTCAAGAATATAGGATGTTAAAGCAGTTGGGAGATAGTTAAAGGACCGGGAATGGTTATCCTTCTACTGGACGGGCTGAATGACAGCAAACTTCCAGCAAGAAGGAAAGGTACAAGTCTACATACAAAGGCGAAAGAGTTTACCTTGACAGGGTGTAAGCACAGAAGCACAGTTCTTGAGGACAACAGGAGGGACCCCATCAAGCCCATGTGCCTTATTAGTATTAAGGCCAGTGTGTGGAGTGAGGATGAGTATAATACTCAGGAAAATGGCAAATAAAACATGAATCCTAGAGGCAAAAATACAATATACATTATTTAAAGTCTGAAATCACGAAACACTGCTTCACTATTTCCCAGTGCAGAATCTAGCACTCTAACATAACCCAGTCCATGCAGGATATGAGCAGAATTAGCAAAGTCACTTGCTAAACTGAACAGATCACGGACAGGACATAATAAAAACGCCACTTCAATAGTATAAAAGCCTGCCTGTATGACCACAGTTAAGATGATGGACAGAGGAAAGCTTAGCAAGAGACGATGATGATTATTACAGACTCTTGGCAACTGTGCATAATAAATAGCTTCTTGCTTCCAACTGCCACGTGACATGAGAGGGAACGTCGCAGGTGTTACGGATCTATTACGTACATTTAGCATAAAGGCTAATACCTTGGTTGAAAGTTATGTTGTTGAAACTGGGTGAGAAAAGGAAAGGTTTAAAAAAAAAACTGACATTATACAGACACTCATGAACACCGGTATATATTTGATGTCATCAGGTTATGGATTTTTATGGAACATCTGTAAATTTTAAACGTGATCATAATATGACCAAGTATGAAACACTTATAACTGAGACATGCGATCAGTCTGCGTCCCACGTTACAGAGCTTAGTCAACAACGTTAAGACAGGCCGCAGTGATTTGATTGGCTCATTTGTTGACAGCTTTCAGTCCTTAGCTTTAACGATACATTATTGGATTTTCTGATGTCGAACAGTGTATGTTTATCACATGATAACAATATTCAGCTGATACTTTCAAGAATTATTCACTTATAACTCATTTTTTTCTTAGTTTCCACAGGTAACTTATCAGTTATATCATCATTAACAAATTTCCTTTAAGTCTGAATACTTATTAATATCTGACAGTTGGCGAGATTCCTGTTCATAAGGCGTGACCAGTATTACCTGGTGTTTAATAAAGCAGTGTTGTAACGAAATCGACTCATGACAGCCACCTCCTTTACTTAGTCGGAGACAGTGATAATGATAATGATAATGATGATGATGGTGATGATGACGATATATTTGAATTGAGGATCATGTGATGAAAATAGTTATCTGACTTGTGAGACGAAAGCTGGTGTTCAAAGAATGGAGTTATAAATGTCATGTATAAGGAAGAGTTATCCAGACAATTGCTCGATAAGCAACTGTCACAGCTTGACAGAAAAGACACGTCAGTATTCTATTTGAAGGAAAGAGAAAGAGCCAAAGGCGGATGGGTTGGGAAAATCTTTCCTCTAAGAGAAATAAATTAGAAATACAAACTATAATATAGATCCCTATATTATGAGATACCTGGAAAAAGATGTCCTTAATATTAATCCCACTTTAATGACTTGAGGATGAAAGCAGAAAGATATAATGAGAAAGACTGCTGAAGAGCTAACCAAAAGCTGAGAAGGTTAGGTTTTCTTTCATTATACTAAGAAAGAAAATAGAAAACGTCTAGAACTAATCAGCAAAAAGTCACACACACACACACATTTTTTTGTCTTTATAGGGTGAAATCTGTGTAAGAATGCAATAGAAAAAAAAAAAGTGAAAGGAGGGTTCTCCAGGATGATCCTTATTGTTAACCGCAAACACATTAGTCTGAGAGAATAATTAGGCACCCAGCACTATGTTGCGTCTGATGAGGGTGCCATTAACTCTGCAGTTCCCACCACAACAGGGAGGGTGTTGGGCATTTCCCATTCCATGATGATGAGCGAGGCATAGTTATCGTGTAACTCTTGTTGCACTAATTATTGTAGGCACAGGGTGTCTCCTACCCAACCCAGACTCCTAGGAACGGCTTTTACTGTTCAGTATCAGCCACAAGAGGGTTTTCTTAGAGGGCTTCTAATCCCTGACAGGGTGAGATACGATCACTTTGTGGTCCATGCCACAATGGAACAGCAGCAGGGCTTCACTGACCCATCTCAGCAAATGGTAACGGTCGTTACTGACTCATTTCCTGACAGTTGGTTGTTGTTACTGGTGCTTTGTGTTCATTGTTTGGTGTCATTATATCATCCAGTATCTATAAGATGAGCTTCCGGTCATCCCAGAGAAGCAACATGATGGCTATTAGGCCGGGCAATGAAGTTTCACAGAAGGGTCAGAGGGAACTCAAAAGTCAGCACATAGGGCATCAAAATAATGTATTCGTATCGTGCTTGCAGGGTAGGGCAGATATTAATTACTAGTTCAGAAATCTTCAACCACCTCCAGGGGCTCATTCAAGAGATCTCATATGAGTTCCTATGCTGCGCAGCAAAGGCTTGTACTTTGAATACTACTGGCTGACTAAACAATTGTGCCCCGGGTGAAGTAGGCTACCATATCGTGTTACCGCAACACACTGGGAGTTATTCCAGAACTCACTGGCCTTCCCAGTGTTGTTAGAATGCTTGCATAATTATGCTCTGCACCATTTGGTGTGACTCTCACATTTGGGTGTCACCCATCTAGTAGCAACCACCGCCAGTATTGAACGTGCAATTGCACGGGCAAAACATCATCACTCGTCCTACCCACACCCACTTTCCATTCGTACTTCACTTGCATTGGGAAAGAATAATTCTGACTGTCATTATCGCTCCGAGACAAAGATTTTGTTCAATAGTGGACTGTATAAGAACTGATGCAGATGCATTAAAGACTGTTAATGATAGTAAGAAAATCTGTGTAAGAGTAGATGAATGTGTGTGTGTGTGTGTGTGTGTGTGTGTGTGTGTGTGTGTGTGTGTGTGTGTGGTTCAGTAACATTACTAAAGCAACGCGAGATTGTGTTTTCCTTTTTTTTTTTTTTTATTATACCAGGTATGTCAATGCATCCCTGGGATGAATCAGAACGTGGTTTAACAAGCAATGGTGACCTGAGGATAAAGAGTGGAGGATTAAATGCTTTTAATCTGATGTATGTTGCTTACTAATAGTTGAGTCTTTACAGACTGGGTGACCGCGTTACGAGAATCTGTGACCGCAAAAATCTGAAGGTAAATATAATAATAATAAAAAAAAAATACTGGTTGCTGTTAGAGAAAAGGTAACTCACAGTGTAATGTACCGCTGAGGTGATAGAGGCTGACAGCAGTGGAGCAGATTGATACTGTGCTGAGGTGCCGTAATATGAGTCGAAAATGTGTAAAGGATGTGGACAGTAAAGTGGCCAAAAAGTGCTGTAAATTGGTTCATGGTAAAAAGTCCCTAATAATGAATAGAAACATGAGCTGTCGAGCACAGAGACTGGAAGACGGCTGAATGATGATGTGTTGAATTCTGGAATGACTGGTGTACTGTATTAAGAAACTGGAATCTGAGAGCACTCGAAATGAAAATGTGGTCCAGTGTTCAAAGACAGTATAGCCTGGATATGATATGAAATAGATTGGAAAATAATGTGTATAAAGGAAGGAAGTATATAAACTGGAGATGAAAATTTCGTATGGTTGAAAGATGAGTGGACAATGAGAAAGACGACGTTATGATCTATTTAACTGAGCACTCATTTGACAAACCCAAAGTTTTGTACGTCCCTGTTACTCTTTACGGAACTTTATCTTCATATTATTAACAGGAAATAGATAAGGATGATAGTAATGACGATATGATTTTGTACACTCTTAACACAAATTGCTCCTTGAATCTATATTTACACGCAAACCAAGGGCAGGAGAGAGAGAGACAGAGAGAGAGAGAGAGAGAGAGAGAGAGAGAGAGAATAAGCAATTCATTTTAAAAGTTAGTTTCGTTCTAAGTATAAACGTCTTTGAGAATTGCCGAAATCAAATCGTGTGAAGATTACTCAACCACCTCATTCATTATATGCATCAAAATTACACCTCTTTGATAGAGACGCCAAACACAGAAGAATACTATCGTCAATCGTAGTTAAAAGGAAGACCGTAGTTTGTAGGGAGGTGTTCACTGACTGGTGTGGTGAGAGGGGAGGTGTTTTCTGACTGTCGTGGTGAGAGAAGTGTTCAGTAGCTGGTGTGGCGACATGGGTGGTGATGACTGGCTGGTGTGGTGAGAGAGGAGGTGTTCACTGGCAGGTGCGGTGAGGTGCAAGGTGTTCACTGGCTGGTGTAGTGAGCAGATAGGTGTTCACTGGCTGGTGTGGTGAGATGGAAGGCGTTCTCTGGCTGTTGTGGTGACAGGGGAAGCGTTCACTGGGTGGTGTGGCGTGGTGATAGGGGAGGTGTTCACTGGCTGGCAGTGATAATATAAAGGCCGTGGGAGGAGGGTCAGCATCAGTGCTCAGCTGCTGCTCCAGGATGTCAAAGTCCTGCTTCGACCTCACCTGCCGTCGCACCTTTACCGTGAGTCATGTGGCACTGTACTGTTACCCACTTTGTTGCCAGTCATGTGGCAGTGTTGCTACACAATTTCTCGTCCGTCCTGTGGCACCGTGTAACATCACACTTTGTTTCTGTACACACTTTCAAGACTGTTAGTATAAAATACCATGGGTTTCCCTCGAATCACTCTGAAGGTGTTAACTTCATGCTAATGAGGGTATAGCTCTTGTAGTGCCATATGGGAATTAATTAAAATCCGTGTTTTAGTTTAAAGATGATTCTGTTATATATATATATATATATATATATATATATATATATATATATATATATATATATATATATATATATGTGAGGAAGAAGTAACCAAAGGCAATGAGCCCGCAAAACTGTTCCATCCAAGAGAAAAACAAAATACAATAGAGAGCCAAATTCAAGATCCATTCATTTCGAGATGTACACACTGCGTTTGAAAGACTGGAGATCATAGAAAGCAGGAAATACAGACAGAGGGAGACAGTTCCAGAGTTGACCTGTTGCATAAATGAAGGACTGGGAGTAACGGTTAACTCTTGCATTAGAGAGTTGGACAGAAAAGGGGTGAGAGTTTGCTGCTAGATGGGTGCTATGCGCCCGTCGTAAAAGTAGAGGAATGCATGCAGACAGTTCAGAGGAACAGTGACCATTGAAGTAGCGATAGAAAAGAGATAAAGATGCAACATTACAGAGGTTGAAGGGAGTCAGTAAGAGGGGGAGAGTTAATGAGACGAAAAGCCTTTGACTCCACCCTATTGAGAAGAGCTGTATGTGGGGAGCCTCCCCACATAAGTGAGTTGTACTCCACACAGGGGCGGATAAAACCCATATATATATATATATATATATATATATATATATATATATATATATATATATATATATATATATATATAATCACCCTCAATTTAAAATTGCTTGAAATCATGCAAAAGCTGTAATAAAACTAGCTAAATCAAACTTTCCTCAAAAGCAAGCATCAGAACTACTTAACAACCCTAATGAGAATAGAATACTCTGGTCAGCTCTTAATTCTTTCAATAATAACTTTAACAACTCATCATCCATTCCCCTTCTAAAATCTTCAGATGGCAACATTACAAATGACCCGCATGGGAAAGCAGATATTTTTGCCATTACATTTGCCAGAAATTCTACCATAGACAGTGCCTGCCAGAACGTCCCAGTACTAGCACTCGTCTCCCGAAATTATTCCACTTAAAACACAGACAAGATACGTAAAATCCATCTTAGACAATTTACCTACAAACAAAGCTCCAGGCCCAGATGGAATTCCGCCAATTGTTTTGAAAAAGTGTTCCCCTGAACTGGCCTGTGGTCTAGCTAAATTATTCAGACTATGCATACGTACTTCTTCATTCCCATTTTCATGGAAAGAAGCCAATATCCACCCAATTCCGAAGAAAGGAAGCTCCTCTGACCCCTCTGATTACAGAACAATAGCTGTCACATTTTCTCTTCGTAAGGTATTTGAAACTTTAATTAATAAGCACGTTGTTAAACATCTTGAATCCAACAACTTAATTAGTGATAGACAACATGCTTTTCGCTACGAAAGATCCACCATTGACATACTCAATCTCCTAACTCATACCATCCATCAATCAATTGACCTACATGGAGAAACCCATGCAGTAGTCCATGATATTTCTAAAGCTTTCGATAGAGTATGGCACCGTTCCCTGCTGTCCAAACTCCCTTGCTATGTTCCTCTGATTTCCTCATATCTCAGTGACAGGAAAATCAGAGTAAAAGTAGATGATGTATATTCCAATTTCCACTCAGTTAATGCCGGCGTGCCGCAGAGATCAGTTCTGGCGCCAACCCTGTTCCTGGTTCATATTAATGATCTCTTATCTCTCACCCACAAACCCATCCACTCATTGCAGATGACTCAACACTACATAGTTCATTCACACTCAGACACCCATTTACAAAGTCTAATATGTCTACCTCTCAGCTCAGTACAGCCATCTCCATAAATCAAGACCTATCTACAATCAGTGAATGGGGACAAAACAACCTTGTCTCATTTAATGCTAGTAAAACTAAATATATACAATTTACTAATAGACAGATATTGCCAGATTCATATATTACCTTCAGTGCTACTCATATTCCGATCTCCAAAAGTAATGAAATTCTCGGCGTCTCACTTAAAATGCTCTCAGTTGAACCTCACATGTTAGATCACTTGCTAAAACCGCCTCAAAGAAACTTGGAATATTGTACAGAGTTCGTAACTTCTTCACTGACGAGCAGTTAACTATGATTTATAAGAGTCATGTGCGCTCTCAAT
Organism: Coenobita brevimanus; assembly: GCF_032717465.1. Lineage (NCBI taxonomy): Eukaryota > Metazoa > Arthropoda > Malacostraca > Decapoda > Coenobitidae > Coenobita > Coenobita brevimanus. Next base: position 32,568,428 of record NC_136961.1, on the reverse strand, counting down.
TTGAATACTGCTCACCCTTGTGGAATGGATGTGGAGAGGTTGCATTAAAACAACTAGACAAAATTCAGAACAAAGCTGTTAGAATTATTAACAACCCTGCCATTACAAATAATCTACCTCCCCTACAAGGAAGAAGGAATGTTGCATCCCTTGCACTATTTTACAGATATTTTTATGGCAAATGCTCAGACGAAGTTGCGTCCATGGTGCCACCTCTCCATGCCTTCCCTCGTGCTACACGGGCATCTGGTAGTGCTCATGACTGGAATGTCACTCAGCCATATTGCTGAACTTCTCCCTATCAGAATTCTTTCATTCCCCGAACTCCATCTCTTTGGAACTTGCTTCCCCTGAGTTGTTTCCCCCCAGACTTCAACCTACAGCTGTTCAAGTCTAACTGTTACAGATATTTTATGAACAGAGGACACCAGTAATCTGGTGTATGGATTATTATTTTTTTATTCATTTGTTTTTTCTTCCTCTGCTATTTAAACGTAAGTTGGTTCACATACATTTCATTGAGATTTTAGGATGACTGAGCTAATGTAAGATGACCACGTCATCAAGATGTAAGAAACAATGTAACCAACTCTATTCCCTGTCCCAAAGAAGGCATCCTAAATTTCTGTTACCTCAAAAAAAAAAAAAAATCACAAACAGGAGATAGCACAGATGTAACTTTGGCGATTAAAATTTTTAGATTGTTGTTTTAAATCCTCTGTGTTAATGAACTGGTCATAAGAAAGACATCAGGAAAAACGTCAGTATCATGGCGTCATTATCTTTTGTTGTCTTTGGTACTAGTGAAAGATATTGTTGAGCTTATCAAAGAACCTCTCGTTGTGAAGAGGTAGAAACTGTCTTCAGTCAACCTGTCAGAACGATGACCTATTATTTACTTCGTTCTAGCTGCCACCAAGCAATTGTATGGAACTTAGGAGACATACCTTTTAGTGCAATGTTTATAAGAATGAAGAGGAAAAAAATAACCAACTTGGGAGCAATACGCCCAAATACTGAATTTTTTTTTTACTATAAATGAATAATTGTAGCGGCCCAACTTGGACATTCCTCAAGGAGTATAGAACCAGTCTTCCAAAGGGTCGTGTGCTTAGTTGATAATTAAGGGATGGGCAAGGAGACCTTCAATTTTTAACAACCATATCAGAAGCACATGGGGACAGACCACATCAAGACATGGGGGAGGGAGGTAACTAAATGTAACTAAATTAGCCTGCATGCCACATTCAAGGGCATTCAGTACTGATAGAGATATTATTTTATGTATCGTTACGAGTTTTTGTCCAGCTCACAGTGGAATGTATGTTGTGTTAGTGCCCAGTATAATGATTTCAGCTCTTTTCCCTTCGACTCATTAACCTGTAGTAATTGGTTTGCAAATGATTTGTGTTCTTGAGCATCCTGTTCATGAACATCATATTTCTTTTCTCAGTTTCCCACACAGTCTTTTCGTCACTTCAGTTTTAATCCAGCTTGCAGTTCATTGTGATCATTTGTTAAGTCCTACCAAGCTCCTTTGACTCCAGCACATGAGATTTACGTTAGTTAGTTAAAGGTGTGCAGCTGTTTCTTTCTCCCTTGGTGACGATTGTTTTTCCTTCCCTGGGTGATTCGAATTGTAATAATGCCTAGAGGGGTGACGCTGTCCTTAATCCTCTTGGGCATTTATTTGAAATTATTGTTTGCAACCATCATCATTATATTACTAATTCGGGTGACCCCACCCTCCGTGAGGCCATTATTAATTACTTCTCTTTCATTTATTTCTCTTTTTCTCTCCCCTGCGCTTGCCCTGGATTTCAGTTGGTCTATAGTGTCTTAAACTACTGTTGGGATAATTTAATTCTTCACCAACGGAACGAGGCTAAATACAGCAGGGACATTAATGTTACTGTCAGTCTGTGGCCCGGATGGGCGTTTTTTCTTTTCTTTTTTTCCTAAGGGGAAACTTAGTCATCCAGTCATATTGGCAGCGTCGGAGGTAGTTTAGCGAGAAGTGGGTCGGCAGTGTCGCACCTCGTTCGGGAGTAGCTGAAGAAATTCGGCTAATCAAAAAAAAAAAAAAAAAAAAATACAAGGAAAAAAAAAAAAAAAGCAATGTTATGACACTAAACCAACTTATACCTAAACAGCTTAAGCCTAAACTAACCCTAATCTACCACAATACCTTATTTCGTTTGGGTGAAGACGAAGGTGCGAAGTTGCGGAGTCTTTTCTCAAGGCGTCTCGATCCGACTCCCCCAGTATGACTGGAAGACCAATATACTCCCCCCCCACCCCCCCAAAAAAAATCGAAACCCGGATTGAGAGGCTAGGTTAGTTGTTCGCCAGCATTTGTAGAGTAAACTATAAATCTGAAAAAAAAAAAAAACGGTGTTTTACTCCAAACATCAAACGTGTGGACGATGATGGGACATATTGAAAATGTGAGACATGTCTGGAAATGGTCAGGAGTTTAAAGGCGGCAGTTAAGGAAACGATTGACTCACTATAACATTATCAGGCAGTGGAAGCACTTGTAACTTACTTCGGGCGGTTTAAGTGGTTCCTAGAGGCTAGCAACAGTACAGACGATAACCAGAATACACAGTAATTTTTAATGTTTGTTCTTCACCGTGTACCAGGTGCTCAAGGACCGGTGTGCACCGGACAGACAATCTTAGAAAACTGAAAGTTATTTAGTCCAGTCACTCATCACATCTCATCCAAGGGGCGCACCCAGGGGGGGGGGGAGGGGGCGCGGGCCCCTCCTTTAGCTCTCTTGGTCCTTTAAAATTTTATATATATTTATTTCGATAACAGCAAAGCATGAAAAACTGGCAAGAACAAACAAAGAGGAACACATGAGCCAGCAGCTCTCTGACTCTAAACCTGCATATGACCTCCCAGTAAGTATCGGATTACCTGACCTCACCTCACTACGGGCCCCCCTCCCTTAGAAAATTCCTGGGTGCGCCCCTGAGTACCAGTGGTTAAATATAGGTTCAGCTTGGAAGGACAACAGTCAAAACAAACGGTGAAGTGTTGCGTTGTTCGGTTGAAGAGGCTAGCACTACGCTGTAATTTTAGCGAGTGACTGATCATTTACAGAACAGACAAGTGCGTGGAAATCACGTGAGAATATTGAACGGAAATTCATTCATCCTTATTTGGGAGAAGGCATTTCCAACAGTACAATTAAATGAAACGGCGGGGAAATAGGATGTAAGTCGTCAGTCAACGGAAATGGAGAATAAAGAATCGCAATGTAACCTAAGGCAAACGTTATACACATGGGAAGGGCGATAGTAGTTGGTCGTCTGATTCGCATGAAAGTGGATACAGTAGCGAGCTCTACGGTAATGAGTGAAAAAGTATGACGAGAATTCGCGAGAATAAACCAAAAATGAAAAAACGCAAACTAGTGACATACACAGGAGAAGAATTAGTTGTGTGCAGTTTAGGGAGAATGTGGCACACGAAAATCAAACTGCCACATTACCTGGGACAGTACTTGAGGGAAAAAGAATCATCATTAATGGCATTAGACTAGTTGTCAGTTCCAAAAGATGAGAGATCAGCAGTGGGTTAAACAGCAGCAGGAACTAGGCTACTAAATAAAATGCAGAGGGGTTGCAGAAAATGTCCGTCAGGGTTTGGCTTACTAAAACCAGATGCATTATTTATTTAAGACTCTGCCAGTTCCTGTTGCATTATATACACTTGCGTATCGATGGACAGATGAAGGGATTGCAAGTAAAGTGGATTCTACCCAAACAAATGGGAGGCAACACCAATAGTACTAGCACCTACAGCAGACAAGACGGTGAGACTGGCATAAGATTATATAACAGATAACCCTCAGCTAGACACGATTAATTTTACATTACCTGCTGCAAAGGAACTGTTTGCGACATTAAATGGAAAAAGATTTGGCAGACTCGTTGTGAAGGATTCTTACTTGCAAATGGAATCGGATGGGATATCAAGGAGCCATTGCTGGTTCCTTGAAATCAGTGATAGAAACAGGGAAGTGAGCATGGAAGTGAAAAAGCTACTAGATGACAATATTGTGATACCAACTCTAACGTATGGAAGTGAAGCTTGGACCTTGTTGGAGGGACACAAGTCAAGAGTGAGAGCAGTGGAAATGAGTTATCTGAGTGGAGCATGTGGAGTCACATGGAGAGACAGACTGACAAATGAGGAAGTGAACGAGCGTTATGGTGAGAATGTGGATGTGATAGGAAGCGTTAGGAGAAACACACTGAGGTGGTTTGAACATGTGGAGAGGATGGAGAGCGAGAGACTGACGAGGAGAGTGTATGTGAGTGAGGTGGAGGGGAAACGGGAGGCCAAGGATGAGACTGAGGGATGGAGTGGAGAGTATATGAGAGAGGGGGGTTACATCTGGGAGCAGGGCAATGAAATGGGGTTGGAGAGGGCGACATGGAGGCGATTTGTTTGTGACCACCCCTTACTGGATTAAGGCGTCTGGCGATAGACAGATAGATAGACATATAATGATAGCAAACCACAGGGTACTCTTGAGGATGAACAGACTAATATCTGATTACCTTGTTGCAATGACGTATTCCAAGCAGAAATTAAAAGCCCTAAAGTGGGTTCCTTACTCTTTAGCGTACCTGGACGAGCAATTGGTAACCAGGGAGGTGATATCTGTCATACGTACAGTTTTGTATTTTTCCTTATCCAGGAAATTGTAGGTTAAGATCTGTTTGGTTCGTTTTCTTAGTATCAGATTAGGGTAGTTTGTTATTTAGGTTAATATCTTAGGTTTTGTTAGTTTAGACAGGTTAAGTGAGTTAAAAAGTAAATGTAAGAGTGGCCATTCTGGGAAGAGCACATTTGGCACATAATGTAAAAATTTTAAAGAAACTCGAATTCTGCAACAAGGGACACTGAACAGGATTTGATAAAAAATTTAAAAAGTGTGTTACGTCAGTTGGACGAGCATGGAATAACCCTGAAGAAATGAAATGCCTGTTTAATCCATTAGAAGTTAAACAGCCTTGGAAAGACTGCTTCTGCAACGAGCCTCAGTCCAATTCCTAAGAGAACATTTATTCAGCAGTTACCATACCCAAAGAACTTGTCGGAGCTGGGGGGTTTACGCTGCAGGTGCCTTATCAAGTTTGCTGCCGATCGTGGCTATCTTACTGGTGTCACTGATGGGTTGCTCAAGAATATAGTCAAATGTTTCCCATTTATTCTCGTTATTGGTACCATTGCGTGAGACAACAGATAAATTTGTCTTTGCAATTTCTTCAAAGTGGAAGAGTTAGTCTGAAATATTCCTGTATGTAATTTTCATTTTTGTCACTATTTTTTTTTTCTCAATTTGTTGACTGTCTTCCCTTCTTACACCATTTAAAAAAACAAACAAACAAGCAAGCAGAGCTTGAAGGATGAAGACTACAAGGTACAATGTGCCGATAGATGAACTAATACTGACAAATCTTCATTGAGGCCAGGGTCACATGATTTTTTTTTCTTTTCAAGAAGCATTTTGCTTGGTAATTTGCCTGGGAAAGAAATTTTGCCAACAGAGGCGTTCTCACCGTATTTTCCAGCTGGAGAAAAGCAAGTGTGCGGCGCCATGTACGTCTATGAGACGTTCGATAAACAAATGATTCTTATACTTCTGAATAATAAGACTGAAGATAATGATACTCCAATACAATTCACTCTAAAAAATATTATTTCTTGAGCAGTGAAAACTGCTGTGCTGTTGACTAGAATGGCATTTATGGCTGAACACTAACGAATAATGTGGATGTGGCAGGGACCTTTCACATTCCAAATGTGTTGTGTTTTTCTTATCCTGCACGAGAGATGCGTATTTTGAAGTATTATTTTATAAATCTAACGCTCCACCATATCAAATGTCGGCATTCTAGATCTTTTCAGCTTAACAGGACTATCAGCCTGAAAATTTTTCCTTCCCTTCCAAGGAAATCTATAAGCGTACCGAAGGGAGAGGAAAGTTTAGGGAACGAATTATTTTTAAGGATACGGTCATAAATCTCCTCACTGTTAGTCTGTGCTAAAGTATTTTGGCTAAATTTCATTCGAAGTTTATACAGAGTTTATAAGAAATGAATTTAAGGAACTTTTGACAGATGATCTGCAGTCTCGTAATCGTACCCCTCACCTTGATATAGTTATAGTCAGTTTGTAACTGCTCAGATTTATTGCCTGTCTCCCGAAGCCCAACGAATGTGTCCTTTTCCACAATAAAACAACATAAGTTTAGGTTTATCGAGACGGTTCAGTGATTTTCCCCTACTGACTTGCCACAGTGACGTGTGCCATTAACTGAATTAAATAATGCTGTCAGTTGAAATTATTAACAGAACTTGGCTGTATGTTTAACCTCTGTACTAATATTGCATCTCCTGCACACCCATACATAACTCTCTTCCTCTAACATTCTATAGTGGGCATTATTATTTTTCATATCCTGCATGGTACCAGTTATCACATAGTTCACATGATAATGCATTGTCAAAACTTTTCACTTCCCATTGGCTAGTTCCGCATGCCCTGTAATCTTCGTCTTCCTCTGTCAGCTTTTAATTACGAGATATTTCACTGTACAAAAATGAATTGGACAGGCTGGATTGCAGTATTTCATATCAACAACCAGTGCTACTATAATCTATGATAAATGAATCTTAATATGTTTCAAAATATTGGTTTTAACGCACTTTATACACTCTACTTATACATTACATAGCTACATAGATGTACCTGGTCCAGAAAAACAGCCTTGGAAAGGAAACAGCAATAAAAAGAGAACACTCGACATACAATCGCCAGCTCAGCTCAACTGTCCCTCAAGCCAGTTGATTCCCAACTCCAAGGACCGTTTTCCTATTTAAAAAAAAAAAAAAAAAAAAAAAGACGTTTTATACAAAACATTTTTTCGAAAAAAAGAGTTAAAAATTGCTCAAGGTATTTCCAATAATTTTTTCACCAATAAACAGTAACACTTATTGCACTGCGCCTGTAAAACTTATTATAAAATACTTATATCATAGTACTTACTAGATATCACTTATTATATCTAACATTGCAATTATTTATTTAAAATAAAACATCTTGTGCTTACCTATATACCATTTACACTTTTCCGCACACCTGCTAAGTAATCGCGCTCGGAGTGATAATCGCAAACACATTTAGGGCATAGGGGGACCTTGCAGTCTGCACATTGGGAAGCTGTCTCTTCGTGCTGGGGGACAGCGTTTGGTCGTGTTACAGATGTGGCAACGCCTATATGCCTCACGACCTGCTGTGGTACGGTCAGTCTCGACCAGCCTGTGCCACTGGAAATACTCAGCACAGCTTACTTGGTCCGCTGTAGGTGCTGTCCCCCATCTAGCACCTGGCACCTTTGTAGTTGCATACACTTCAAGGAGTTTACGTGCAAGCTCTCACTCAAACTCGTTGAGAGAGAGGTTTCCTGACGAGCTCCTTGAACAGTATGAAGCTGTTCAGGATGATGATATCAAGAGGGTGTAAAAACGCCTTCTTGTACCACCTGCAGGACTTACGTAGGCAATCAACCTCACCAATTTGCATGTCCAATTTATCAACAAGCCATATGTTATTATAATCGTTGACAGCATCTGGCTTCAACACGAGTTCCCTGGTCCTGTAGTCTGTATTTCTCGTTTCCTCAAACACACCCTTATGTACTGTTGACAACATGTTAACATGTCTCTTGTCATGCCAGAGAAGGGCTAATATGGTGGCACATTTCTTGGTAAGAAGGGCTCCGTTCTCAGTATTTGCTGGGAATACAGGGAAAATTCTTTCTGTTTGCCCAAACAGTTCCACAGGACCCAGTACTGTGTTCAAGTAGATACTTGATCAACGCTGTGGCAGTGTAATAATTATCGGTGTACAGAATGTGGTGCCTTTTGAAATACCTTTCCATCAGAACTTTCACAACTGATGCCGAGAAACTGTGAAGATCGTCACTAGGTATATCAACATCAGTTGCTGAATAAACTATCACATTGAGCACCTATCCAGTTTTGCAGCTGCAAAGGATAAAGAATTTCAACCCAAAGCGGTCGATGGTGCATACTGAATAAATGCCAATCTGTCCCTGAATAACACCAGCGATTCGTCAATTAGCACTTTCTGAAGTGGACGAAAACCCTGGAAAATGAATCCTTGGGCACTTTTAGAATGGGTCTAATTTTCCACAACCTGTTGTTCAATGCAGGCCCATAATATCTTTTGAAATGGAGGAACCTTAGTATGGCCAGGTACCTGTCACGGGCCATATACTTACCGAAGACAGGTGTGCCTACGAGTTCATCTACTGAGCAATTGTCATGGAGCACATTTCTTACGTGTGCCATCAACACGAACAACTCCCTCACCTCCACAGGTTGCCAGTCCCTCGTGTGAGTGCTTTTGCTGGCAGCCACGTCCAGCCACCATCCACAGATATCCTGGTGGAAATTTGTTTCTTCCACCAGATACTGCATAACTGCAGTCGTGAATATTGCCCTGAAAATACTGTTAATAATCCATGACTTTGGGGGAAGCTCATCCTCCTGAACACCTGCTCCTTCCTCATCAAACACCGGCACAGAGGGCTCAAATCCTGCTCCGTCCTCCCAGATAAAGGTATCCACTCTACCCACACCTGGAAAAGCAG